>NC_090893.1:25713966-25766466 GCF_036669925.1 Montipora capricornis
CACAAGATCAAACAACCTCTGAAACCGCACGACGTCAAGCCGTCTATTGTCAACCAATAATCCCTTGTTTATCAATTTAAATTTGATCTTTGTGATGCAAGTTATGTTGGTTACACGCAGCGGCATTTGCCATTCTCGTCACCAGAGCCTCGGATCGACCCAAGGCTCTGGGAAACTCTATGTAGGAGAACATGCACCGTAGAGTTCTTATAGCCAAATATTGGCTATTTGAACCTTACGGCGCCTGCGCACTTCTCGTGCTAACATGAATGCACCAATTAGAGACGCTTTTGATTGTTCTTTACGAAAACCAATTAGAAGACACTTTGTCTCAGGGTTCCCCAGAGCTCTTCTCTACCTCACTCAAGAGAAGAGCTCTGGGGTCGAGATTGCGGCATTTGCATCAACGCGTAGACGAGCACAAGAATGCGTCTTCCACTATTGGAAAACATTTCCTTGTGAAACATTCTTATGAGTCCAGTGATCTTACCAAGAATTTTACCATCTTAAAAAAGTTTGACTGTCTCATTTATGATTTTTTTTTTAATTAATGAACTGAGACCAAGTCTCAATGTTCAGTCAGACTCAATTCGTGCTAAAGTTTTTTAAGTACTAAATGCAATATGAGCGACCGTATTGTATCGGATATGCAATGTCGAGCCAAAGGCAAGACATTTTATATCCGATACAATACGGGTGCGAATGTTGTATTGTGCTTATGAAATGTCAGCATTTAAGTGTTAATGTACACTAGGTATTTTTGGTGATTCAAGACATTTAAACCGTGAAAATTGAAAGAAACATTTATGTAAATGAAGAGAAAGCTGTATCAGAAATACAGATATTGATTAATAAAACATTTCTTTTGTTTTCCCATCATGAATTATTAATGAGTTTTATAATCATTTTTAATTATGTTATTCTTGCATGTTTTTTAACACCCCTTTTTTACATTTTCATACCTTACATACTTTTACTTCTTTGTTTTATATTTATACTTATGCAAAAATTTCTATCTTCACTTTTGGCTTGATAATGACAGAAGTTCGGTCGAAACGTCACGCGCTGTATTACCGTTAGATTTTACTTCACATTGCTTTCAAAAACCTTTACTTGTAAGCACCTATTATTTCCTACAAAAAAGGGAAAATCCTTAGAGGATCTGCTCGTTAGAACAAACTATATAAGGTTCTATACCTGTTTTCACACAGGAATGGGAATCAGTGTTGCCTGTCACCCCTTTTGCTTTACTGATCTTAAAAACGTATATTTTTTTAACTCTAAAAGGTCCGTACTCTTAACCTCAACTATCCCAAAAAGGGAACAAAAATATTAGTGCTTATTACCCTGATGAGCTGAGCAGATCTTGAAAAGCCCCTTGGAGTTCAAGTTGTAACTGTAAATGCGAACAAAGGCTTTCCACTTGGCCAGTTCATAGTTTGCAAAGAGATTCCAATTCGCGGATTTGACTTGTTGCTGCAGTCCTGTACAACACAGCGACAAGCTGGCATATTTGCCAATCTTTTTTTTTCACAAACGATGAGCATGCACAACGGGATATTTTTCCACGTGAGGAGCTGTCACTTCGCCTCAGAGAACTTTGGTTTTGATGATATGATGATGTCACCGACTCCTTGGGATCTTACCGGGACAAGCAATGGCCGACGCTCGTTCACGAAAAGCATGCATCGAAAAAGCTCACTTCCATTTGGAATTTCCAACTCAAATTTGGCAGGAGTAATTATTGGCCTTCAAAAGTCACGAGAAGCAAAAAACAAGAAAAAGTCAAAATTTCGTCTCAGTAGCATTTTTTTTATAAACATTTCTCAAGGTTAGAATTTACTGAGAATGTACTTGAAATTTCCGGAATTTCTAATACCAGCTTTTTCTAATACCTGAAAGTCTTAAAGTCGCCTTTAAAAATGTACCCTTGTGCCAGAGATATGGAGAGCATTAAATGAGCTGGGATTAATCAAATAGCCCCAGAGCTTGATAGAAGGTGTCTTAGGTATTGCGATGATTATTGTTAAGGGCCTATTCATATGAGCCCCGCTGGCCTAGTTTCCAAGATGTTGGTTCGCCTCTAAACCCTTTGTAAAAGCATCGATGTGTTCGTATGAGAAAGCGGGTTGGCTAGATCTCGGTAGCGGTCTGAAGATTTTGGCATATGAACACTTCATCACGGTTACCGGGAGGAAAATAATACAATGCATTTTCGTTATAAAACGGACATTATCGAGTTTTTACTTATCTTTTCTTCGATAATGAAGCTTAGATGAGTTTCATTTAATAGTTAACGTAAAATCAAAATGAATTTGAGGTTGTTTAAACAGAGAAAATCGAGACACAAATTTTTCATCTCGGAAAGTGGGCTTAATTAAAGTCGCCATATAAACAGAAGCCAATTTCATCTTGGTAACCGATCCATCTCGATCAAGCGGGCTCATGTGAAGAGCCCCATAATTGTATGATAACATTGTCAAATCACAGTGGATATGCAAGTATCAGTCCACTGGGCAATTTGACAATGGTTCGACCAAAGTTATTATCAACAAAAGGCGTAAAGCAGATGATACGTTGTACCTTGCTTGGTGCATGTATTCGTTACATTCTTAATTTTCCCATACAAAAAAAGGCAAAAGTAAAGTCATCCTAGGTAGGGTCACAGATTACCAAGTATGTTGTTATGTTTTTATCTCTGTTCAATTTAAGGAAACCTTGCTTTCAGAAAGCCAGTAAGTGCTGCAGGATTAGGGTTAGGATATTTTGATCAAGGTGACCGTACAGTAGATGGAAACCTCAGGACTGCGATGGAGCTCCGGTGGTGGCAAGTTGACTTGGGAAGGATGGTGCCAGTGAATGAAGTGATCTTCTACTGCGATACTCTCTATGGTAGTGAATTCGTGGTCAGAGTGGGTAAGGTGGCTAAAAACATGGATATTTACCTTTTCTGTTCTCAGCTGACAAGGAAAAGAAGAAAACACATTTGCACTGTGACCATTCCTTTCATGAAAGATTCATGCAGAGAGATTTCAATTTCTTGTTTTCTTGTAAATCATGGTGATTTTTATTACATAAAGTAATTTTCTTGGTAGAAATTTTTAAACCATTCTCCTTTTTTATTTTTATCCCTTGTTTCTAAAGAAAACATGGAACTTAATTTTAAAATTAAAAAACAAAGATCAAAGATGTGCACCCATGCAGTTGTTCAAAGGCCAGATAGCTTTGTCCAGTGTATGCTTGTGCAAATGTGACAAAATATCAAGATTGCCAATTTCATGTGTCAACTATACATGAATAAATCAAGTTTCTTATATTCATATCAAATTGTCAGATATTTATGTCAAACGGTATATTTATACATCAAGTTATATATATATATATAGAAACGTGAAAACCTTATCTTTCAGTCGAAGAGTGCTCTACAATCTTGGAGCTTTATAATTACTTGCGTAGGAAAGGAAAATTAAAACACTACAGATCTGTTTCGAAAGGGCCTGATGGTCCTCTCTCGTCAGGTGCATAAAACACTGCCTGGCTAACTTTCCTTTTATAAGTTGATGGTTCAAGCATTCCTTATCAAATATTTGGTTGCGTGCCGGCACGCACTCGCCGGAGTCGCACTCGCAACGGAGTTGAGCAAACACATCTGGTCCCTAAAGGACAGCAAAACGGAATTTGCTATAACCTGGAAAGTACTGGCTCGCGCCAGACCTTATTCAAACGTAACAAAGAGATGTAATCTTTGCATTACGGAAAAACTTTTCATCATCTGTAAACCGGGAGCAGGCACCCTGAACAAAAGGAACGAACTGGCGAGTGCGTGCCGGCACGCAACCAAATATTTGATAAGGAATGCTTGAACCATCAACTTATAAAAGGAAAGTTAGCCAGGCAGTGTTTTATGCACCTGACGAGAGAGGAAAAGAGGTTGAAAATTCTTCAAATTCTTTGTTAGACCACGCGAAGTGGTGGGTAAGTATCTCGAAATATTTCATCTAAGGGTAGGTGAATCCGGTGGTCTTTTGAGAACAAACGGGAAAATATCGCTGACCTACTTCCCTAAAGATAATCTGTGGTCGATGTCCGAAATCGTCGACGGTGAGAGAAGGGTAAGTCACGTGTCTTGTTCTTAGCGGATCAGTGCGTCATTTTGATGTCGCTTTGCTGTGGAAGTTCACATTGTACGGACAGACGTACGGGCTGCACAACAATTTTGGCTTAGGTACCGAATTTTTGCTACGTATGAAAAGGAAGTTTTGGTCTATTTTGTGGCTTCTATTTTGTCTGGAGGGAATGTACCTGCCTACTTTACAACAGCAAGCACGTTTATGGCAATTAAATTACTATATGAGCCTTTGCTTTTAAGATTGGGAAATGATGTTGAAACAAATCCCGTTGATCGGCGCTCCGGACCAAGGCCACTTCCTGTGTTCACCTTACGTGCGCGTACGTGCAAGACTTTGCACTAACGGTTCGGTACCGCTCGTTTATATTCATGTCAACTAGGTGATCTAGTGACGTAATTCGGAGGACTGGGGAGAAAAATTTTAACGCCGTATCACACAACCACGCGCGGCCTCATTTTCGAATTCAACATTGCAGAGGCGAGATTAGATCTTGTCGGGTTTACTTGAATGTTCATTCAGTAACAGGAAATGTGGTAGACACGGAATGATCTGTTGAGTTTTGGCGATGGCAATACTGCAGGGAGTTTGGAAACAACACCTAAGGCCGCGCTCGGTTGTGGGATACGGCTTTAAAATTCTTCTTTCCAGTCCTCCAAATTACATCACCAGATCACCTGGAAGTTTTACAAATCAAGAAAGCCTGGTGCCGAGCATTTCAAAAAGGCAGAGGGAGTAGTACGAAGAAACGTTACGAGTATCAACGACGTATTGTCGAAACACGTCTTCACCGGGTAGCTGTCAGTTACAACATTGAGCAGCTGATGACAGCCCTCAAAACAAATCTTGGTGTACCATAACATCCAGGAAAGTGACATCGAGAACAGTACAGCAGGTTCAAACGGCCTTTTTATAGCCCACAGTTTTCAGTCTTTACTAAGGAGTAGCTGCGATTCGGATGATGAAGTATTGTAGGTATGAATATGTGATGTTTTAGTAAATAGTTTCACAACGTTGATGTGCTGTTTGTGCACATCAAACATTAATTTGCTTACGACTTCACTGTAGGAAAGTAACAGGCAAGATTTTTGCCTAGACAAATAAAGGGATGGCATGTCCTCTTCGATCGGCAAAATAGATAAGTGCAGCACTCGCTTTTGAAGAACCAAGATTTTGTTTAAATAAGCATTGGACGCATTGGACGCATTGGACGCATTGGACGCATTTAACGCAATCATCGCTATAGTTTTAGTTATTACTGGGTTGCCAGTATGGCAATCCCAGTCCGAAAATGGGTAATATTTAGTCAATTTCTCTCTCTCTTTTTTTTTTCGTGTCGGTAAAAGTCTTGCCTGTCACTCCCCAGCTAAGTGGTTTCTTTGTGCATAGAGTCTTTTCTGCGTATTTTCTTAGGATCGAGAGCGTAGTGGAAATGCGTAGATTTCTCTGGTGGACACAGTAGAATATTTAACTTAACCTGCAATGGCATCGAAAGTCTTGTAACGCGAATGTGGAAAATATACCCTTATGGAGCTCAATAATGAAAAGTCAATTGGATAAACAACAGAGGCAGGGAAAAAGAAATATTTGGAATCTTAAAAGCATTGAGTAATGGACTTCGACAACAATGTATCGCCTGTCGAGCCGAAATTAAAGTGAGCTGTATTTCTAATATTTTACCAAGTGTGCTGTTTATTATGTAGAACACTGCAACCGAATGGAAAATTCTCAGGTAACTTATGGGTTCAACAAAGACAGAGAACGAATCGAACACCTTAAGTGGATCTGTGATCAACTCTGCACAGTCTTCAGGTAAAAAAAAATAATTGGAAATGTGACAGCCAAGAATTATTTGAAACTAAGCTTGTCGTCTATTTTGTGCTTCATTATTCAAGGAAAAGGTTCTTCATGGAAACGGTTTGATCCTGAAATTTATTTTGTTGTGTGTGCGTATATTTGACGCCATTGAGTTTCTGCTCTTTACCTACGTAATGCAATAGGAAGGGGTTTTTGCCTCTAATAGCAAATATGTTGTTTGTTTCAAAAAATATTTTGCTGGAAAAGTTGGCCTTTATGAATTCCTCTTTTTTTTTTATAATAATTATGCGAGCTTAACTGGATAGTTTTTATGGCAATAGTAAAGCATTTTCATGTCAAAATGAGGTTAGCGTCTTTCTTGTGTGTTAGCTTAATTAAATATACCATGTGCGCCTCGTAAGTTTGTATTTGTTGTCTTCCGCAACCTTGATTTCCACTCTCAAATTTTCTTCCAGAACCTACTTTTTGCGTAGAATAAGCTTTTAGAATGATGTTCTTGTCTTCTGCCGTGATACTTAACGGTTCGGAAACATGTTGTGAAGAAATATTTATAATGGGTCACACACGTAACTTGATCGCCAGATTATGCGTAAACATACACTGAAACTAAATGAAAAATTATCTGGTGACTCAGTATGGGTTCAACAAAGACAGAGAAGGAATCCATAAAGTGGATCTGTGATCTCTCAGTTGTTTCGCTATTTGTATTTACTTGTACTCAACTCTGCACAGTCTTTGGTAAGAATTGGAAATCTTTAAAGCGACGAGTAATGGTCTTCGACAACAATTTCAGTTTTCGCCGTTGGATATCAAGTGACCTTTGTTTCTAATATTTTACTAACTTGGTATTATATAAAACACTGAAATCATATGGCAATTTTCTAATGGATTTAACAAACATTGAAGGAATCGAATGCCTTGAATGCATCACATTGTTTACTCAAGTCGCATCTTAGTTGTCTGGCAATTTACATTTAGCGGTATTTTGTACTCAACTCTGCAAAGGCATAAACAATCTGGAAATGTGACAGTGAAGAATTATTTGAATGAACGGTTGTTGTCTCTTTTGTGCTTCATTATTTACGGTCAAGGTTCTTTCGAAAAGGGTTTGATGTGAACTTTCAGAAATTTATTTAATTGCATATGCGTTGTGGCACAGATTGTGTCTCTTGTTTGCACTCATGCAATTGAAATAGGAAGGGTTTTTTGCCTCTAATAGCAAATGTGTTGTTTGTTTCAATTAATTTTTCGCTGGAAAAGGATTTTGTGGTATTTCCAGCCTTTGTGAATTATGTGTAATTTTCAAGCTTAAATGTGATACGGGAGGATTTTTGTGGTAGTGCTCTGTAAGCAGGAAGGGTTCACGAAAATAAACAGGCCTGTTGGAAGCGTTCTTGAGTTTCAACAAAATGAGCCCCAAAATCAGCCAAAAATTGTGATGCCGATGAATAATAAACTAAAGTGGCTGCTATTTCCAAAATGATGGAATTACCTGGTAATAAATAGCCTCGTCTTGGAGAGTAAATTTTTTGACTTTGCAGAAACAATGGTCAACCTCAAGATTTGGGCTATTGTAGTCTTTGTGTTGAATTCACACATTTCTTGTCAAACTTTATAACACTTGAAAGAAAAAGAAAACTAACGTAAACTAAAACCTTGTATCTTGCCATCATTTGACACAGATGCTTCACTGTTTCGCGAGTAAACACGCCGCGGTAACTTGATCACGGCGCCCACAGAATTCGATGTCACTATCGATTTTGCGCTTTACTTGTGCAGCCAAAAGTACAATAACAAAATTAAACGTATCAAAAATCTCCTAAAGGGTCATTCCACATCAGAACAAAGAAAAAGACAATTTTAAAAATAAACTATTTTAGGATTTTTAAAGCGCAGAGCCATAATACATAAGGATTAAAGTTTCAAAAAAAACATCATGATTAAGTGCAGATTGCATCATGCACAACTGAGGGAGGTACCCAAAGTAAATGACTACTAAAAGACTCCTCTATAGGTACATGTACATGTATAATGGATGCTATCATCTTTTTAATCATAATTCAAACAACTGAGTTTAACAAAGGTCAAGTGTAACATTAAATGTATAATTTAACCAAAGTTCTCCATTAAAATACAATTTAAAGTATTTTCATTTTACATTTTTTCCGGGAAATGTGTAACTGTCAAAAATATTGTCATGGATGTTACGTAACGTCCATGAGAATTAAAGCTATTTTTTGCTCTCATGGCTTGTGTCCAAGCCCGATATAAAAAATAACATAGATGCTTTTTTATTTGACCAAGTAACAAATATCTGTGACAGCAAAACGTATCACTCAAAAAAATATGGTCACTCAAAAAACTTGATGTTAAGTTTGTCATGGATGTTACATCATGGACGTTACATTCATGAATGTTACAGAATGGACAACATTAATTTAAATGCAAGAAGCTTGTAATTATTGCCCTAAAAGCGGGGTTCTAACATTTAATTTTGTTGTTCCGAAAAAATTCAAGGCAGTGTTGAATTATTATAACAACAATAATAATATAATAGTTAATTTAATGTCAAAGAGTAAGTTTTTTCGTCTTCCAAAGTGAACTCAATCAATATAATAGCTCTGAGATTAAAATTTAATGTCTTTGAATATAAAACATCTGCAAGTCTCTAAAGTTTGAGAATGTGGAACTGAACAAAGGTTATTAGTTCCAAATCATGCAAAAATACTGTCAACAAAAGGCCTTTACATGTAGTTAGTAACTTATCCAGTCTTAAACAAATATGTTCAAAAATAGCTTGAAACAAGGGAATTTTTTTAGGAAGCCCTTTTCTGCAAGCTGTTTGTTTTAAGATTTTAAAACATAGAATAAAATAACACATAGGGCAGGGGTTTAATTAAAAATTTCAGCAGGAGGGCAACTGATTTTCACAGGCAGGCAAAACTTTTTAATAAAAACTTTCCTCTAGATGTTCAAACCAGGTGAACAAAATCAACTTGAAGCCCTTAGTGAAACCCCTATATAAAGATGATGTTAATGAAGAGTCACAGATAGGTGTGACTTATGTTTTTTCGTCAGAAACTTGAGCACCTTCTCCACAACTGCTTCTTTCTCCTCCGCAAGTGACTAATTCAGTTTCATCTGTTGTATTGAAAAATTGACAGGCCCAAAGAAAATGCACGATATATGGGAACTGTCAATGTCATCCCTTTCTGGTCAGTCAACTCATTTTGGGTGTTGATATTAATGGTTTTTACATGTACAGTATAACTTGTACTCTCTTGGGTCTCCTTGCTTCAACAGTCTGAGTAAGCGAACCCTTTCCCTACACACTCTACTCTTCTTTGCTAGCTCAGATGGACCTAATACTTAAGTCTTTCTTTCCTTCTTTGTCTTTCTCTAAAGTCTGTATCTCTCTGGATCTTGCTTTAGGCTACTAAAGTAATGACTCCATCTTTTTTTTAGGAGCCTTTATTTGTGGAAAAAACTTCTCTTTTATGGAAACTGCAGAGAACTTAGAAAATGCATGTGATTAGCACAATCTAGCATCCAGGGGCCGGTTTTTGGAAGCCTGGTTAGCGCTAACCGTTGGTTAAGAGGTATCAAATCCTCTACGTTTCCATGGTATTTAACGCTGGTTAGCGTTAACCATGCTTCGAGCAACCCGGGCCAGAATGCAGCAGTTGTTGCTACCTGAGCATGCTCAAAACACTTACCCCACACAGAGCATGCTTTAAGGTGATTACTGCTGACCAGAAACAAATTTCGAGTCTTTGTAGGTGAAAAAGAAGAAAGATAAAGCTAATTTTAAAACTAATGGCCAGTTTTCTAATATGTGTGGAGGAAAAATGAAGGAAGAGAGAATTAATGTTTTTAATGCCACTAATTTCATTATTTTTTTCACACACTGTAACATCCATGAGCTGGAATGTAACGCCCATGACAGTGTTTTATTATCAAACGAAGAATTAAAGACACACAACACAAAAGAAATTATATTATTTTATCAGTTCATAATTTAAGTGTTGCCATTTACCTAAAAAACGATATCAATGGTTATCTCTTCAGAATTCACAGGAATTTAGGGTTGAAGATTTGTATTTGGGAACATGGTTTCTTCAGCTGTAACGTCCATGACAGCTCCATTTATTTAAATATAATTTTTGGGAAAAAAGTTCATTTGACGAGTTTTCAACTAAACATGCAATTCTTCCCCATCTGTCATAAAAAGAGTAAAAGGGAATTATACTTTATTTTTTTGCATCTTTTTAAATGATTTTTCTCCCGTCATATTTGTACAAATGTAACGTCCATGATCGTGGAATGTTTTTCGCTGATCGAAACTTTTTATATTCGCGGTTCAAAATTAATGTTGTTTTCTTGTCGTAAATTTTGTTGCTGATTGCAAATTATTTTATTCTCGATCGACCGTTCTGAAAACTTCCTTCTGCTCTTCCTAACAACTGTGTAAAAAAAAAAAAACTATGATATTGTTTAGCAAGCTAGCTAACAAAATCTGTACCTTGTTAGCGTTAAAATAGAATTTTCGGTCCTATGCTTCTGTTGCGAAGTGGTATATTTCTTAGGTCACCCATCCAGATACTAACCCCGCCGGATAGAGTTTAACTGCAGTTAACTTTTGTATTACAAAGCTGTCAGATGCTCAGAGTGCATGCTTAAACTTGTGGTGAAAAGAAGTTGTGAGGTAACTTGAAAAATGATCAACATGTCAGCCCAGAAGCCAAATTGAATGTTTCTCGATTCCCTTTTACAATCTTTCTGGGTTCAGTACTTTGCTAGTAACCACATGCCTTCTCAGGGGGCTATTTATCTAAGACTTCTACCATGGCACCGCAATGATATGCAATACCAAAACAAATTGTGTACTGTTAGAGCTACATATTACGCAAAAACAACTTGAATCTCCTGGAAGACAAAACGCAGCTCAATTGACCATATGGAATAAAGCGCACATAAGGAATGCGTTTCTATTTTTTCTAAAGATGACAGGAATTTCTGACAAATGATTAATAGGCCGGTAGCCAGGTTTTTAACCTCAGAAAAGAATTTTGAACTGAGGTGAATTTTATTTATGTAAAAAAAAAAAAAAAGAAGAGGTCCTAGGACCAGTCCCTGGGGCACACCACAGGGAGAAATAAGTTTTGTTGATAAATACTCTCCAATTCGAATTGTTTGCATTCTATTTTTTAGATATGATTGAAACCAATTATTTATCAATCCCCGGAAACCGTAAAAGTTCAATTTAATGATTGACTGTATCAGGTCAGTGAGGACACCGCATAAGAAGTAACGTTGATCCATATTGCTCAGTATTGCTTCGACAATATCAAGTATGGCATGCTCTGTGGAATGTGATTTGCGACAGCCATACTGTGAGGAGAACATTAGATTATTTTTGTCAATAAATTCCTTCATCTGGTAGTTTTTCAAAAATCCTATTAAAATTAGACAAAAGAGATATTGGTCAATAAATCACTTATGTCCAGGTTTGAACCTAATTAGATGCACTCGGATTTTAATAAGCGTCACAAAGTGTCCCCTTGCTCTTCTCGCCAACTTCAACATCACTTGTGTCTCAGAATACAGACAATTAACGTCAAAAAGTGTCCCCCAAATGCTGCTCTTTAAATAGTAAGAGATTAACTGCTGCATTTACCCAAAGCTAAAAATAACGCTAACCTTTACCCTTACCTTATTGTTGAAAATAGGTAGCAAATGCTTAGACTTAAAGGGACACTTCGTGTTTTATGTCAAAATCGGGCGTTCATTTAATTAGGGTCAAACCTGGATAATTACATCTATAGGCACCAAGCAAGGAAAACTTAAATACACGAAATCACGAAATAAATAAAAAAGCAAACAAATGGCTAATAGTGCGGTGAGGGGGAGGGCCAAAAGATTTCTGATCTTATAAATTTTAATACAATTAAAAAGTAACAGTCTATTAGATTTGTAAGGAGCATGACATGACGTTACGAGCAAATTTTCAACTTTCTATTTATAGTTGATTCTAGTACCTAATAAATTTGGTTAGTGCAAGTGAACTGTTGACTGTTCAGTTTACTTACATACACATAGAATTTCATGAAAAGGAGGGTGTAATTGAATTTTCTCACTGGCTTCATGTATGTTGGATGCTTAAAGGTGGCGAAAAGCATTTCTTTTGTATCTGGTTGAAAGTTGAAACCGTGCTGAGTGTTAAACCAATTAATGACTTTGCATGCGAAGGTTTTGGTAAATTCGTAGATAAAGGTGTGATTTATGGAGTCTGGCTCACCACAGTAGATGCATTCACCGTCTGTACTTATCCTATACTTGCAAGGTTCTTTCTTTGTAGTAGCAATCCCGTGGATAAATTTGAATTGAAATTCTTTCCACTTATTTCCTTTGCATGTTTTTGAGGCCATTTTAAAAGCATCTGTCCAAATCTCAGTATCTATTGAAATATCTCTTTCCCGTCTTTCCGGTCCAGTATGGGGTGATTCATGTTTTTTAACGAGAAGTAGGCGATAATAGTTTCTTGCCCTGTATGTTTCAAAATTGATTTGACTTGTTTTATTCAGTAAAAATATTTCCAGTTTTCTCCGTAATTGAAGCTCGAATTGTACCCTACAGCTCGCGCTCTGTTCTTCAAACCCACAGGGATTGCATGCACTCAAGATTTGATAGAACTGGAGAAAGTTTGTGTTACAATGGTATTTGGCTTGAAATTCTTGAAAAGTTAGGTATTGGCTGTTTTCATTAAAAAGCTGTTGGATCGTGTGGATACCCTTGACAAACAATTCCCTTATAAATAACGGTTTTCCATCAACTATGATGTCTTTGTTATTAAAGAGGATGGTGTCGATTCCTTGATCATGATTGTACAGAGTGTTGATTTCATCAAATGCAATAAGTATGTCTAGCTATAGAATGTCGGAATGCGCGTTAGATATTTGACATCATAGTTACATCGAAGCAGGAAATTAAGGCCTCCATGTTTGTTAAAAAAGTAGTCCGGTACTACTTTCCAATTGGAGTTATCTCTAAAAGAAGTCTTTTGATCCGCGCAGGCCTTAGCGATTTTATTGTAAGTTCGATGTCAACCATCCGTAGCCCCCCTGTGGAAAGGTCTTGATACATACTAGTGCGTTTTATTTTGTCCTTCTTATTTTTCCAAAGGAACCGTAACATTTTATCTTTTACCATTGACACTATTTGCTTAGAGACGTTAACATTGGAAATTGAGTATATTAAGCTAGACAACCCCAAAGATTTAATTATTAATACTTTTCCATAGAGTGTTAATCCTCTCGATTTCCAAATGTCTAAATAGGCCTTAAGGCCTGTGCAAACGCTCGTAACATTGTTGGCCAACAAGACGCAACATTGTTGTGCCCAACATGTTGCAAGTATTTGCACACCATGTTGTGTATTGTTGCGTGTTGTTGCGACTTGTTGGAAGTTGTTGGATGAAGTTTGAAACTGGTCAAACTTCAGAGCCAACAAGTGCCAACTTTTCTCTTGTTTCACGGTCATCGAAGCGTGGTCCAACAATATTGCGTTCGTTCTTACAGCACACACTAAAGCACACAAAACAATGTTGCGCCGGCGCACGCGCACTACATGCCACGTATCGACACAAATACATGCGAATAAGAAATCAACATGGCGTCGGAGATGGAAAACGTCCCAGAGTCCTTTGTATTCTCATCTAAAGACCCAACATGTTGAGACTTGTTGCGAGCGTTTGCACACATCGGCCAACATCGCGCAACAAGAGACAACATTGTTGGGCCCAACAATGTTGTGTGTTGTTGCGAGCGTTTGCACGGGCCTTTATTCACGATAGCCGCCGTGTTGGTTTTAAAATTGTCATGCAAATTAGCCATGTGTTATGCTGGGGGGCAAACATTAGAAAAAAGGCAAATTGCGGAGAATCGGCTCGTCAAAATATTGAAATAACATTGATAAAAGTACATTTTAGAATTTAGAATTAAGTACCTTTTATAATAATTTTATAACATTTATCTTTTGATTACCTCCGACATTTTGACTTTCTACTTTGTTATCTGCTAATTTCTCACTAAAAAAACATCGAAGTATCTTGTGTAATCATTCTATTTTACTACTTAGGTGATAAACATTCAATGAACGTGAAACAAATCATCTGTGTGGCAAAGACGTTCGTTATAACCTCTCGAACTTGTGTTGTTTGCCCCCTCACAAGTGTGTTGCTAATTCGCATGATAATAGCAAATCCAACATGGCGGCCATCGTGAATAAGGTCTATTGGTCTGTAGCTTTTGTACAAGTTTTTAAATTAAAGTTCATCTGGTTGTTACCTCTAGATTCCTAATAATTTGGTGGGAGTGTTCATCCATTTCATCCGTAGCGGTTTGGTTCTATTATTCAACCATTTCCCAAGCCAGAATGCTTTTGCTTTCTCTACGTTGACCACTAATCCGGAGGAATTCCCAAAAGCGTTCATAGTTCAGATAGTTTCCAAGGCATGTCCAGCGGAAGCCCTATTAGCACAGAATAAGTTGGTATCGGCTGCAGATTGGCTTAGTTTGATCTCTGAGCCAAAAATAATTGTTTTATTTTGTTAGATAGTATTTCGGCTGTTAAGATAAACAGATATGGCGAGAGTGGACATCTTTGTCTAACTCCTCTAGAGGGCTTAAACCAGGCCATTGCAAAGCCGGAGTTCAAAGGTGCGCTTTCTATGTCCATGTAGAAAATCTCGATCCATTTTCTTAAGCTGTCACCAAAATTGAATTTTTTGAGAGCACTTTGAATACAAGACCATTCCAGGGAGTCAAAAGCTTTCTTAAAATCAACTGATATTAATATACCTGGAGTATTGTTTACCCGAGTTTGCTTCATAATATCACTTATTGATCTCCAACATATCTTCCTTTTATGAAGCCCGTTTGGTTCGGATGTACTAGCTTTGTGAGAATTGGTTCATTTCGCCTTTCAATGGCCTTGGATGCAATTTTATGATCCACATTAAGTAAAGTGAGGGGACGCCAATTCTGTAAAAGCAATAATTCAGTGTCGTCTTTCGGTAAAAGCGTAATTATTCCCCTACACTGAGAGACCGATAACCTCCCAAGCTCATATGCTCTATTAAGGCTTGCTAATAGATCTGCACCAACGAGATCAAAGAAATACTTATGAAATTCTACTGTTAAAACGTCCTCGTCTGGCGATTTCCCGTTTCCAAATGTCTCCAATGATTTTTTGCATTCTTCGTAACTCAAAGGACCGTCTAAAACATCTCTATCTGCATCGTCTAATTTAGGAATTTCCATGCTTTCGGTAAATATTTCAAAGCTGTCCTGTGCATCTGTTGCTTGAGAATTGTACTGTCAAATTACTATAACACGTTTGGATCATTGACAGAATTTGAGTCTCATCAGTAGTTGTTTCGTCATTTTCCAATTTAATTTCGTTTATGGTTTTTCTATTATAGTTCCTTTTTTCTAAATTAAACAAATAACTTGTAGATTTTTCGCCCTTTTCTACCCAGCGGCATTTAGACCTGAAGATTGCAGCTTTGCCTTTATTTTAATACTAATGTTCAAGTTCCTTTTTGAGGTCATTTTATTGTTTAAGAATTCCATCAATGTTATCAAGGTTCTGGCTATTGCAGATTATTTTATCCAGCTTATCTAGTTGTTGTTTGATCTCCGCTTCATGCTTACGGATCGCCTGTGCTTTTCCCTTAGAGAACGAAATGGTTGTGCTTCTTATTTCCATTTTAATCAGTTCCCAAACAGCTGCTGGTCATTTACATAATGATATTTTTCGCGAAGCTGAGGATATAATTCTAGAATTCTGGTTGTGTATTCCTTGTCCTCTAACAAAGAATTATAAAATTTTCAAAAACCCGGTCTTCCAGGATTCTTGTTTGGCCCCGACAATGATAGTAATATTGTGTTGTGATCAGGGGCTATTGAGGTTTGGATGTCCACTTTTTAAACAAATTTTGTCAAGTGTTTGGATATTAAAAAAAAAAACTCTATCCTTGATTTCACACCTAGCGTTTTAGACCTGTACGAAAACTTATTGACATTCGGATAACAAGTTCTTTGTATGTCGACAAGGTCAGGGGTATCCATTGTGATATTTACCAAATTCCTATATACAATTGGCCTCCAAGGGGAACCACCCTTTTAGTCTTTCTTTGATAGTGTACAAATTCCAATCACCCCCTACAATAAGAGTTGTAATTTCTGATTTGTCGATTAAGAGACAATTTAGTTCTCGAATGAAATTTACTTGTTGTGTATTGTCGTTAGGTGCGTTTATATGATAAAAAGACAATTTTAGACCGTTGTAAGTGAGATTGATTAAAATTATTCTACCGTCCGCGTCACTGGATGTGAAGGTCACTTTTTCTTTTACCGCTCGATTAATCAAAATGCAAACACCTTTGCTATGAGAAGTCCCGTGAGAAAAGTAAATTTCACCTCCTAATTCATTTCTCCAAACGGCCTCGTCGCTTACGTTTCTTGTAAAAAATAGAAATTGGCCTCCTGATCTTTCAAATATGTGAAGATGCTCCTTCTCTTAACCTTATCTCCGAGACCTCTTACATTTAATGAAATTACCGAACATTTATGCTGGTGTAATTTATGCATTTAAGAATAAGTTTTTGGAATAAAAAATTCGATACGCATTCCCCATCGTACAATTGTAAGCACCAAAACAAAACAAAAACAAAACAAAAAAGTTACCAATAATGAATTTAAAAACAGACCTATTTTAAGAGTTCCTTTGCTCAGCAATCTAGTCCGTAGTACCTTCTTTTATTCAGCAATCCTTTGAATACCATTTAAAGATCATCGAAGTCCTCATCACAATGAATTCTTACCAGTGCTCCACTTGGCGATGTCTTTACGAATATTTCTCCACCCATTGTCCATGTGCTAGTAATCATGTTATCTTTCTTCATCTTGTTTGCTTCCCAGAAAAGCTCACTTCGACTTTTTTCGGAAGATTCTCGTTGATAAAAACAAGCTGGTCTTCTCGAGACGCGGAAACATGGCTTGGAAATACGTCAGAGGTTTTCACCTTTTTAAGCTTGGTTCTCGCTTTATAGAGAAGAGATTTTGCCTTGTGACTCACGAATTTGACAATTACAAGTTTAGTGGTTTTTCTTTTGAGTTTGTGTGATATTTCTATGTCCTCCGGTTTGATATCGACGTTTATGGCTTCTCCGATTCGGATAACAACAGTTACTTCGTCAGTTGACGTGTACGCGCCTTTAGGTACGCCCAAAATTTCCAACGAGTTTTTATGTAATTATTGCTCCAGGTCGTCATGTTTTTCATCCAATTTATTCATTTCTTCAATCTCATCTTTTAGCTTCATTCTTATGTGGTTAAGCTCGTCCCTCAACGTGTCGTTTGCTTTATCGGCTTTGGTAAGTTGCGTTTTAAGCTTCTCCGTTTCCCTTTGATTGACTTTTTGGGCGGATTTCAGCTCTAGGATTTCTTGCTTCAGTTCTTGGTTTTCTCTGAGAATCGTTGCAACTGTAATTTGGATGTCAACTAGCAACTCCTTGATGTCAGTTAGGTTTAGTTCGGGCTGAGTGGCTGCAGCTTTTGGTGCCTCCCCGACACTATCCGCCATATTGCATCGTTTCGAAACGTTATCTTCTTCTTCCAATGAACCTCTTTCTCCCCTTTTATGTTTCCCACTAATCTTCTTCATTGAAACTGGCACCACATAGTATCACTCCAAGATGTGATTAAGGTCGAAAATACCAAGGAACACAGAAACCATGCACCGACCTTGTCGGGCTCACGCATGCTCTCCAAAATTTTCATTTTTGGTGTTTCCCCAACACTGTGCAACAATATTCAAATAACGACCGAATTAATGGATTGTATAATAGATTTCTTAGTCGATGATTAAGATATGTCTTAGCTCTCTTAAGCAAGCAAATTCTAGAATTTAATTTATCAATTACGAAATAGATATGATTATCCCAGTTCAAATGTTTGTCTATCTTAACGCCTAAAAGCTGCCTTGGCTACTTCAATAGGGGTGCCACAAAGAGATAGTTCAAGAGATGGATTACCGGAGTGCAACAGTTTTTGTACAGTTTCTATGATCAAATGTTTAGTCTTTTTCGTGTTCGGAACCATCTTATTCAGAGAGAGCCATCTACTAGTTCTGTCAAGGATGTCTTGAAGACCACGCTGAATAAGCAGCGGGTCACTGTTAGTCTCCCATATGGTAGTGTCATCTGCATATATGTCGACATTTGAGTTAGAGATTCCAATTGGAAGGTCGTTGATGTACAGCGAGAATAGTATTGGGCCCAAAATTGACCCTTGCGGAACTCCTCGAGCCAGCACCAGTGCATCAGACAGTGAGCCATTAATGCAGCAGCGTTTTGTTCGATTACTAAGGTATGATTTAAACCATTCTTGAGATGTATTAGTGACATGGTATTTGTCGATTTTGGATAGCAATAGATCATGCTCTACAAGGTCAAACGCCTTGATTAGATCCAGTAGCACTGAATCCACAAGCTTTCTAGACTCCACTACCTTAAGCAAGCCAGTTATCGGTGAGGTTCAAGAGCGCCGTTTTACACGAATGATGTGGTCGATAAACCGACTGGTTTCTATGAATAAGATTGTTTGAAGTGTGGTGCCCGAGATACGATTTTGACACATGCTTCTCGAGAGGTTTAGGGATAATTGGCAAGATTGAGATGGGATGATAATTATTTCTGTCGTGAACTGAGTCCTTCTTATAAACAGGAATCAGTTTGGCTAGTTTAAAATTAATTGGAAAAGCACTGCTTGCGATACTTGAGTTGTAAATATGGGTAAGAGAGGGAGCAATAGCATTTAATGCTAGCTTTAATGGTTTTATTCCAATACCATCAAGACCAGTTGCTTTGCTATTTGGGCGGATGCTCTTAAGGTCCTCGATGACTTGTTGTGTGCTTATTGGCGGGATGTGGAACACGGTTGCTTCGCTAATGTGGGACTTAATAAAGTTTACAAGATGTGCATCTTGTTCATTTGAGGCTATCCAGTGTGGAGCAGAGATATTGGTATGTTCAATGTTGATAAAATGTTCGTTGAAAGCATTTGAAATTCCCACAGGGTTACTGATTTGCTCGCCATTCACTTCAATAAAGTAAAATTGGTTGGTCTTGGCTTGGTTCCTTAAGTATTTTCCACAGTTTCCTCGGATAGTTCATGTCTTCCATGATCTCATTTTTCACATATGCTGCCTTAGCATTCGCGATCTTTTTATCCACCTGGGTGCGTAAATTCGTATACATCGACCTGGCAAGAATATTTGATTTCAAGTGATTTAAACTGGTCTCTCGGGTGTATAAGATGCATGATCTCTTTGTTCATCCAAGGTGACAGGCATTTGCGTTTTACTCTTTTCTTGACAATGGGCATGTGACGATTCACAACAATTCACATCGATTAACAAGTTTAGTGTTCACGTTGCACCGCGGAGCAGAGCAGTACGGAGAAACGTTACGGGTATCAACGCCGCATCATCGAAACAATTCGTCATTAAGGTGGCTCTCAGTTATGACATTGAGCAGCTGATGAAAACCCTCAAGACAAATCATGATGTACTGCCATAACATCCAGGAAAGTGAAATCAAGAAAAATACAGCAGCTATATCCGTGTGGGCAAGGCTGATGGTCTCGACGATATTCCAACTTGCCTCCTAAAGTTATCATTTACATTTATTGCACTTACACACTTTTTGCACGCTTTTATTTTATTTTATCATTACCAAAATTAGGGAAAGTTCATGTTGACCCGCAGGTAGCAGATTTGCTATTCGAGGCTGGTCAATCATCAACGTACTTTGTTACATCATTACATAAAGAAAAAAAAATTATAAGAGTTAGACATTATTAAATTATAAATAGAAGCATAACTGGTAAATACATCAATAGTTGCATATAGTATCAATAAAGTATAGGAGCAGATTAGGTACAAAAGCAATTGGATCAATTTGTTTTAATTGTACAGTCTTTGAGTTTAGAGGTAAATTTTGCCTCCACTACTCAACCGGACACTCAAGCTAGGATACATGGGCGCGTTGGCCAGCCAAGCCCTCCGTGCAGTTTTTAAGCATTGGAATAGGTACAAGAATATTAATACATCAATTCTAAAATAAAGAGAAAAGCAATGCACCAGAGCCGGACACGAAAACCCCTAAAAAACACCAGCAGGTGGAAAAAAGTGGGAAACGTGTACCCCCGACCAAGGCAGTGGTGCGACCCTCGGGGTTCTAGGCAATTCTAATTGAAAGACACGACTTACAATGTAAATGAACGTTAACATATACCGCCTAACGAAGGCATTAAACACTAATTCAGCTCGATATAACAAAAAAACCATCAGGACTTGTGCACGCGGCGAGGGCTAAGCGTAGAATGCCTCACTCGCTAAACGATCGCCAAATACAAACCACAATCACGTGGCACTCCAAGCACCTGCTGCTCAAAGCCAGGCCTCTGCTACGTGACGGCAAAATAGCAATTTGAGCTAATCATGCAGGATTATCACAAATTACATTAATTACGACATCAAGATAAGAATCTTCATTACCCAGGATCTGAAATAAAAACTTTTTCATTTGTTTTTTAAAGGAATTTTCTGATAATGATTTAAATTCATTCAGTATCTTATTTCAAATTTTGACACCAACACGTGAAAAAGCCTTTTTTTTGTACGTTTAGTAGAGTATTTTGTACTAAGGAGCTGCGACTTGGATGATCGAGTATTGTAGGTATGAATGTGTGACGTTTTAGTAAATAGTTTCAAAATGTTGATTTAGGCACTTGGATTGTGCACGTCAAACATTTATTTTGCTTGCGACTTCATAATATAGGAAAGTAACAGGCAGAATTTGTGCTTTGACAAATAAAGGGATGGCATAATAGAATAAGCAAAATAGAATAAGCGCAAAAGAATAAGCAAAATAGAATAAGCGCAGAACTCGCTTTTGAAGAACCAAGATTTTGTTTAAATAAGCATTGGAAGTAATGCCCCAGGCAATGTGTCCATAACCTATATAAGGTAAAATTAAAGATTTATAAATATTTATAAGGACAGTAGATGGAACGAAGTACCTTACCTTTGCAATCATCCCTATGGTTTTACTTATTTTATGATAACAGAATCAACATGGCTTTTCCATGGCAAATTTTGATCGATTAAAACACCTACAATCTAAGACATAATGGTTGGGACAGTGTTCGCTCTTTCCCCCCTCAATGTTGACAAAAGTCGGAACGGTAAAAATACTTAGTTGCTCAGGCGAGAAAAAAAATTTTCTAAGGCAACATTGAGGGGGGAGAGGGAGCAGGCATTATTCGTAAGTTAAAATTGAAGTGCGGCTCAAGTGTCCCAACTAATTATGTCTTAGATTGTCTACGTCATTGGGTGTGAACAAGTACGAACAGATTTCATTGATAACAGTCGAGAAAGTGCCGGATGGATATTTTTGGAGTCCTGGAAGAAATTAAACATGTACTGATTGATATTACATAATTTTACAGCTATATAAAGCTTTCAGCTATCCTGCTTTTTCGTAAAAAAAATCCTGACGACAATAGAGTGTTCTCGATTGTTCAATTCTCTGTTATGAACAGTGGTTCAACAGCCATGGTGTTTAAAAATCCGATTGATGGCGTGACAAGGGCCCGTGCGTTTTATTTATGTCGTTTAAAAGGATTCTCCGTTCGAAAAGTGGCCGAAATTTGTAACATCTCAAGGGGAAGTGTTTGCAGGATAGCAAAGGAAAACCTGTTGAGCAGGTCAATACCCAAAACTATTTTCAAAAGGGGACCCAAATTTAAATTAAGCGAACGGCAACAGAGGCTACGTACTGATAAGAGCTATAAAGGTCCTCAGAAATAGAGAGGGAAACTTCACATGCAAGAGGCTTATGCAGGAAGCAGGAATCAAACAAGAAAAAGTCTCTGAAAGAACTGTGTGTAGTTATCTCAATGCCAATGGCTACTTTTACCTGCAAAGTAAAAAGAAAGGCCTTATGACGGAGAACGATATGCAAAATAGAGTGAAATTTGCCAAGAAGATGCGACGAGAGTACAGCGCTGATGTTTGGACAAGACAGATAGGATTTTACCTAGACGGCGTAGCTTTCGCATACAAACGAAATCCTCTTGATCAAGCTAAAGCTCCAGATGCACGGATATGGAGGAAGAAATCGGAGGGCTTGGAGATTGGATGCGTTGCAAAAGGTAGGAAAGAAGGCACCGGGGGAAAAGTAGTGAAATTTATAGTTGCAATTTCATACGACAAGGGAGTAATTTGCTGCGAGCCGTACGAAAGGATGTGTGGACATTTCTTTGCTACCTTCATTAAAATGAATTTCACGCGTTTATTTATGAAAGCTGATAAAGGGACCAACCGTCTGTGGATTCAAGATGGCGATCCCTCACAAAACTCAGGGATGGCGAGATCCGCTATGCGTCGTGCCAACAGCACTTTAATCAAGCTTCCACCACGAAGTCCCGACCTAAATTGTATCGAGAATCTTTTCCTAATTGTCCGAAGGATTCTCAAGAAACAAGCATTGGAAAGGGGGATAAAGCGAGAAAGCTTTTACCAATTTAAAGCACGCGCTAAAGCCGCGATTTTGTCCATACCAGTGCGAACCATAAACCATGTAATAGGTTCTATGCATAAAAGAATGTCATTGGTGATTACAAACAAGGGAAGGCGTCTCAATTATTAAGTAACTAGACTTTTATTTATGAAACGAACTGTTTCATTTGTTTATGATAAGCTTACTACTCCAGTGGCTCACATAAAGAATTGAGAACTGAACAAATAGAGGAAATGATGAACTGCGACTAAACGTAATTAACAACTTACAAAACTTCAAAGGCTCTCCGCGATGCACATATCTTTTAAAAAGTACCGTACATTATATGAATTAGAGTATTAAAATCATAATGAATGTTGTCATTGGTAGGAAAATATAGCATAAGACAACAACAACAATAGCCAGTAAAGGTACTTTCCATAACTTCAACTCGGTGCCGATATGTACAATTCGGGTGACGCTAATTGAGTTACATGTACTTATTTACTACATGGTGAAGTAAACACAATGGTGATGCATTTAGAAGTAATGACATTCGCTTTTCACAGTTTCTACGCGAACCAAACTAAATTATGTCGCAGAAACTAGAAGATCTTGGTAAAGCTAAAGACACTTACTGGTGTTCTTTCCAATTTCTGTGCTTCCGAAAGAAATAAACGTTGCTTCACCATGGTGAAGTAACAATTAAAGAAACACCGGAAGTTTTCCTTCAAAATATCACTTCACCATGGTGAAGCAGCGCTTAACTACTCAAAGTCCTTCAATAAAGCCATTTCGAAACTTGTGAAATAACATGAGTTATATTTTTAATAAAATGTTAACGACAAATTATTGTGTCGGCTTTTAGCTATTGAACAGCGAGCACTTTTACTATGGTGAACTAAATGGTGAAGTGCTTTTGTCCTTCACCATTCTCCGATCAACTTATCTCATTATCACTCTTGTGGAAAAATGAGCTCACTGAAACAACGTGAGCATGCCGGCACACTAACTTGTTCTTCTTCGGGAATTTGAGAATACAGGGAGTACACAACCCAACGGACTCGCATCATTTCTGTCTCCCTTTGATCCAGAACACCACCCCGTACATAAGAAAGCTCGTCTTTTGCAGTGCAAAAAATAGGCGTGTCACCTTTAGTATCATCTGCGAAGAGATAAAATTTTAGTTTATCGGAACTGAAGTAAATGTCATTTATGTAAAGTAAAAATAGAAGAGGTCCTAGGACCGATCCCTGGGGCACACCACAGCAGGGGAAAATAAGTTTTGTTGATAAATACTCTCCAATTTGAATTGTTTGCATTTTATTTTTTAGATATGATTGAAACCAATCATTTATCAATCCCCGCGGAAACCGTGAAAGTTCAAGTTATCAAGTATTCTTGAATTCCCCGCACCCAAAGAACTGACAACAGAAATGCGGTGCGGGATAAGCAGACAATTCTTAGCCCATTTATTGAACTAACCAACTAATCACAAAACAAAACAAATGTTTACACTGTTTAGACACCAAAAAATCAAACAAACTGTATACGTTTGATGCGGCCAAAGTAAATTGAATAAACAAAACCACTTATAATAACTGTCAATTACTAGGAAAAAACAATTAAAATCGTTACGAGGAAAAGGACAGGATTTCAATCAAAATATAAAAAAGAACAAAATTTAACTGTCCGCTTGTAAAAATCCACAATGAAACTTGTTTACTGTTCAGCGACTATATACTTGCTACTTTGCATATCACACTTTCTTGTCATAATCTGATGCCGGCACTTAAAACACACTGCCGACAAAGGCACCTACGCTTGGGAATTCAAGAAACCATTTATCTTTTGTTTCATTACGCTTTGCTGCATTCAGGCAAAGATAAATGAACAATTCTTGAATTCCCCGCACCCAAAGAACTGACATCAGAAATGCGGTGCGGGATAAGCAGACAATTCACAATCAGTGGCAAAAGCATAGAAGGATACGAGATAAGGCAAAGTTCATTAATAAAACATCGTTAAGCCATCAGAATTAATAGGGCAAATGTAAATCTCTCCATACTGCTGCATACAACACAACTCGCGCAATGTTTATCGATCAAAACACATACTGAAAATCAAAGAGCCAAATTTCTAGATACCACAAGGGTATTTTCCAAAGATTCATGGACATAACCATCTGCGGCTTGGATACTGCGCCAACCACCATGTCTACGCCGTACTCTCCCAGAAACTCCGCTGCGTGCTGCTTGGGAAGCACCACCTGAACGAAGGCTATGTAAACCAACTTCGTTTGAGTCTAAGCCAAGTTCTGAAATCATCTGGCGAAAAGCACTAAACATGCAAGATACACATCGTCTGAAGCGAAAACTGCCCACATGGCAAGTTAACACAGCACCAGTACACACTCCAACACATGGAGGCTTGGCCCACTCGGCGTCAACTGGTAAGCAAATCCGCACAACGGATAGGAGTCCACTTGACTCTAAAATGAACACACTACTGTGTCGGCACTGCCCTCTCGGCTTGCTTCAGCTGCACAACTCGTGCGCACTAGTACAGTTCCAAGTCCACTGACTTGCACAGAGCAAAGGCCCACACCTAGGCCAAGAGGCTCAGACAAAACAAAAGCAAATAATTAGGCTGAACAACTCGTTCAAGGTACTCATCTAATACCCGAAAAAGTTCTAAGGCAAAAACTAAGGAAATACAATTCGCTTCTCCCGAGACCTCTCTGCTTCCTTGCGCGTGACACGAAGTTTCTTTTCTTCTTCGTCATTTTTAGTGAGCGGGTCCGCCTCAAAATATTCTACCACGTCCCAGCCATCCCGGTCAGCAATAGAAATAAGCTTATTTCTGTTATGAAGGAGTGACATACCTTCGTTGGCAATCTTAGTGATCGCGTCATCCGCCCCAGCCCTCGCTAAAATCTGATTGAACTTATCCTTGAACTGTTTCTTATTACTCTTATATTTGAACTCGGGCTCTTCCTCTGCAGACTTGCGTTTTAGTGAGTCGAGCTGTTCCTTGACAACCTTGACCTCCTCCTTCTTCGCCTCCAGTGCCTTTAAGATTTCCTTCGCCCAAGTTGGGGGCTCAGGGCTGCGAGAAGCGGAACGACTTCTACGGTGCGAACGCTAACGGGTACTCCTTTGCAAAGGCGAAGAACTACGGCCAAAACCGCTTGAAACTGCAATATGTGAACGAGAACTACGACGGCCTGAACTGTGATGTTCTTTTCTTCTGGACGGCCGCGCAACAGGGTCTTCAATGTCCGCGTTGACTCTCGAAATAGAAGAACGAACTGAAGCAGGGCGACCACGACGACCCCGCGCCATGTGAACAAGATAGGAAAAACGAGCTAAGAATTTAACTGTCCGCTTGTAAAAATCCACAATGAAACTTGTTTACTGTTCAGCGACTATATACTTGCTACTTTGCATATCACACTTTCTTGTCATAATCTCATGCCGGCACTTAAAACACACTGCCGACAAACGCACCTACGCTTGGGAATTCAAGAAACCATTTATCTTTTGTTTCATTACGCTTTGCTGCATTCAGGCAAAGATAAATGAACAAATATTTCATGATTGACCGTATCGAGGAGTGCATTAGATTATTTTTGTCAATAAATTCCTTCATCCGGTAATATAATAGTTTTTCAAAAACCCGATTAAAATTAGACAAAAGAGATATTGGTCAATACCAATAATTAGAAGGGGCGGTTTCGTCTTCACTTTTATATATTGGCGTTATTTTAGAAATCTTAAGTTTTGAAGCTTAAGGATGGGCACCAAGCGTAACAGATAAATTTAAATTAAGAGAAAGAGCTGGAGACATGATATTACACGAACATTTAAGCAGTTGTGTAGGGCAGGAGTATAAGCCACTGGATTTATTATTTGGTAGAGATAACATTTCCTGTTTAACTTTTTCTGGTGTAATGGGTTTGAAAAAAAAAGGAAGAATCAGGTGCTTTCAGTTTAGTGAGATAATTATATTTCTTTGGCAGTTTGCTTGCTAGTAAATTGCCAACATTTGCAAAATGTTTATTTTGGATATTTGGTAATCGAGAAGGATTTTCAGTTATTTGATTGTATTGCTTGGGTCCTCTCACCACTGCGCCATCCCTGCACCAGAACAGTCTCTCAGCCGAGGCTAAGCAGGTCTCACTACTTTAAATAGTTTTATTCTGCTATTGCTAATTAGAAATTACTTTTATAGTACTTAATATGAGGTATTTCAACGATGCTTGTAATTTTTAAGTTTAATATTTTAGGTACTCCTGGGCATTATATTTGTTAGTGTTAATGCACACAGCTCTTGAGAGGACCACTTTTTAGTGAAAAGGGTCCCACGGTTAAATAAAGTTTTGTTGCTGTTGTATTTTCGTCCCGAATACCGGCAATCTGGACTTGAGAGGAGGCCATCCTTTGGAATCTCCACGAATCATTCAGAGAGGGTGCGTAGTTCACATGAACGGATATTTCCGGGTTACTTAGACTTTCTTCAAGAACCCTATACCGTCGTTGGCAATTTCTTATTTGGGAGCTGAAGACAGATTTCTCTAATCATATCATCCAACGAGGTATCTGCTATACTGCTATACTGTACTCGTTGTCATTTTCCTGGTTATGGCAGTACAGGCTTTCTAGTCGCAACAAGATTTGTCTAAAGGCGTTTATCAGCTGCTTAATGTCATAACTGAGAGTGAGTCACCTGGTGAAGACGCGTGTTTCGATGACTGGATGCGTTGATATGTTACTAGCTTGTAAATGTTTCTTTGTACTGCTCTACTCTACTCTTCTCGACAAGAACTTAGCTTAGTCATCATCGCGGGGTACACTGTGAACAAAGACAAGATCAGTTTTCGAAGAACTCTTCTGGGTTTGGAATGAAAAGATTCGCGGCCACCAGACGTTGTTTATTATACGGCTGAAATGCTGGGCACCAGGCTTTCTTGATTTATAAAAATGTTAACGTTAACTTGACATGAATTTTTTATCAAAAGTAAAAAAGTCGGCTTGATATAGGCATAAGAATGAAGGGGTAGTTTCTAAAGAAACTGTGGTGCTGCGTCGGTGGGAAAGTGGTATACAAAAACTTGGTTTTATCAACAGAGTTGATAATGTAAATTGGCCACCGTACAGAGATTCTAAAAGCTGACGTTTCGAGCGTTAGCCCTTCGTCAGAGCTCTGACGAAGAGCTAACGCTCGAAACGTCAGCTTTTAGAATCTCTGTACGGTGGCCAATTTACATTATCAACTCCGTTGATAAAACCAAATTTTTGATATAGGCATAGTTGCATTGGTAAGGGAAAGCTGTTTTGATGTGAATATCTGGGAACTTGATATGAATATAAAAAATTTGATGTATAGATAGATATATCGTTTCACATAAATCATATGTCAATTTCATATGAATATAAGAAACTTGATTTACAAATGTATAGTTGACACATGGAATTGGCAATCTTGATATTTTGTCACATTCGGACAAGTATACCGGTAGATAAGTCACTATCTAACAGTTTCAGTCTACAATATTTTCAGTATATCCTCCTGTAACAATGAATATGTACACCCTAGACACATCTAATTAATAAGTAAGGGTGTGTACGAAAATCTTGGAGAACGTTTATAACGTAAGGTAAAGTCTGCTTACAATCCAAGGGGCCCATTAGGCGGAGCTTAACCTGGTTTCTGTAGCATGAAGCGACTAGTAGTATTTCTAGTCACCCCCTCCTCCCCTCCCCCCCCCCCCCACCTTCCTGGATGGGATGCTAGTCCATCGCAGGGCTACCCCCAGCATTAAATTCGCCGGTATCCATTTATACACCTGGGTGGAGAGAGGCACCGTGAGAGTAAAGTGTCTTGCCCAAGAACACAACACAATGTCCCTGGCCAGGGCCAGAACCCGGGCCACTCAACGTTTAACGTGAACTATGTTTTATATTTTGGATAGTGACCTATCCACTGGATAGAGTTATACAACAATTGAGCAAATTGTCAGGCTATAAAACTACAAAATAAAATTTGTTATAGCTTCATTCACAAATAAGTTGGCTGTTAGTGGCATTAATCTTTACATAAGGTTGTTAATATGTGTTTCAAAGCTTGCATTACTTACAGCTACATAGTTATCCAGACTCATTTTAAAACAAGTTAAAGTGCTTTATCGCCAATTTTTTTTTGGCTATTATCGATACCTACGTTGTCTTATAACCTTAATTTTTATCTGAATTTTTGAACATCTTTCAGCAAGTGGGATGTGTGGGGGAGACAACTAGGCCTACTATATAGTGATGACCTTTCTTGTATTCTAGATTGCGGATATATTTAGTATATTTGAAATTTATTTTATAGGAACGGGACAAAATTGTATAGTTGGTTAATTCAAAGAAATAATAATGATGATAATAATAATAATAATAATAATAATAATAATAATAATAATAATAATAATAATAATAATAAGTAGGCATTTATGTAGCACCTTTATCCAATGTCAGAAGGCGCTTTACAATAATAAAAATCGAAATTAAAACAGTAAAATTTATAAGAAATGCTGGTAAAAACTAGATCCAAGAAAAAAAAAACGTGTCAATAATAACTATACCTGAACAAAAAAGTCTTAAGCTTAGATTTAAACATGCACACATTCACAGTAGGGATTAACTTTATATCTAGTGGCAAATTATTCCCTAATTTAGGAGCTGCAACGGAAAAAGCTCTACCACCAAAACTCTTGAGATTGTACCGAGGAACATTTAAAAGATAATTATCAGATGATCGAAGCCTGCGAGTATAGGAATACGAAGCTCAAGCCTATCACACATACATGTATACAGGGGAGATAAACCATTGCAGAGCATTATAGGTTGGGAGCAATTTATCCTGTAAACTATACGCTTCTCAATCGGTAGCCAATGAAGCTGACGTAACACTGACGTAACTGGGTCGTATTTACGACCACCAACAACCAACCAAGCAGCACAATTCTAAAGGTGAAGCCAAAAAGTAGCGAATTACTGTGGTCCAACTTACAAGTAACAAACGCGTGAATTAGAGTCTCAATATTCACTTGAGATAAATATCGCTTAATTCTAGCAATATTCCTAATGCGAAAAAAAGCAGATTTACAAAGAGCAGCGACGTGAGACTCAAGTGTCATGTTGTCATCGAAGACGGTTTCCAAATTTCACGCGGATGAAGTAGGTACTACATGCTCATCGCCAACAAGTAAACTGAGATCAAACTGTTGGTGAGGGCGGTGTGGCGCTCCAATGACTAGCACCTCCGTTTTACTATTATTAATAAGCTTAAGCTTATTAGATAGCATCCACTTATTTATATCATATCACTAATGCAGGCCTCAATGCAGGAAATTGCAGAAAGTTTGTCAACCATCGAAGATGACTCAAATGAAAGATAAATTTGCGTGTAGAAGAGAAAACACATCCCGTGAAATCTAACTATGTCCGCCAACGGTGACGTGTACAGTTAATACAAAATAGGTCCTAAGACTGAGCCTTGAGGTACACAACAAAAAAGATCTGGACTTGTGGACTTTCCATCCCGAACCATCACAAACTGCTTTCTATTAGTGAGTTGAGATTTAAATCAGGAAAGTGCTTTGCTCTTAATACCGAAACGATGTGACAATCGCTGCAAAAGAATAGAATGATCAGCGGTATCAAAGGCTCCAGCTAGAGCTAACAAAACAAGGAGAACAGAGCGGCGATTATCAATAGCTCGCAGGATATCATTTTGAATTCTAAGCAAAGCTGTTTCAGTACTATGCAGTTTCGTGTATGCAGACTGGAAAACTTCACCTAGATCATTATTTAAAGTATAGCTAGTTAACTGATGAGCAGCAGCCTTTTCAATTAATTTGGAAGTAAACATTAGATTCGAAATCGGTCGAAAATTACTAAAAACCTCAAAGTCAGAATTCACCTTCTTCAATAAAGGGATCAACAACGCTTCCTTGAGAACATCCTCAACAGTTCCTTTCTCCAACGAAAGATTGATCATTTTAGTAATTACGGGCAGAAGGTCAAAAAGGCAGAATTTGAGCACACACACAGGAAATGGATCCAAAGCACACTACTTTATAGAACCAGTCTTGATAAGATGATTCACTTGTTCAAACGACACAGGGAGTGGACAAGGGCAGTGGACTGAGTCTGAGAGGAAAGGTGCCGCATCGCAAGCATCACTAGAGAGGTTATTACGGATATTTTGCTATTAAAGAAATCTGCGAATCTCTTGGCTCAATCTACATCAGAAGAAGGAGGATAGCTCAGTTCAGCTCTCTTGTGCAGTAATTTATCCACAGTTTGAAAACAGTTTTTACAGTTTCACACAATTTTTTTCAAGGCTTAAACGCATTAAAAAGCGTTTTTTCGGATTCCTGTGCTGTTTTGACCGAGCTACGAAGTCCTGGGCTGACGACGCAGTAGGAGTAACTCACTTCGCATTCACGCGCTATACTACTGACACAGTAAGTGACAGTATAAGTTCTGTTATGTATTAAATAATTTGGTGTGAAACTCCGTCCACAAACATTTCTAGCTATGCCTTATTAGTATTCTTTATATAAAGAATACTGACGAGGAGTGTTTTATCAGGATATAAAGCTCATACACGTGACGTTTTATCGGTGTTTTGATAGGCTGTTAGGCTGTTTTCATGAATTATTAATGAGTTTTTGAATGCACGATTCAGGCACTCCGTCCCTTTAATCAAAATTTACCGTTCTCTGATTTTCCCATCTACTTACTATGGAATTGCTGCCTGGGGCCAAGCTGCACAGGTTTATTTGAGGAAGATCTTTATCTTACAGAAACGAGCTCTTCGGCTGGTAATAGATCTCATGCTATTTTTTCGTTTGTCTCCCCTAATGTTTTACCTCTCAAACTGTCTTATTTTGAAACAGTATGTTCTTTTATGCATGATCGGCGTTCATTCATATAACGCTAGATTTTCTGATGTTGGCAACTTACATGTTAATATATCAAGAGTGAGTATTCGACTTAATTCGCTTTCCATTTTTGGAGCTAAGCAAGGAAATTGCCTGAAGCCTGTCTTGCGCAAACTTAGGAAAAGACCTTTTAAAAACAAAAGTCACCAATTTTTACTCGCGGTGCTTGGTAATGACAGAGTTAACTCTGGTAATTAGGATGATCATGTTGATGTCTCAACGTTAATCTTAAAAATTACTAGTTATCATTAATCACACCCTAGTTATCATTATTACTTTCTTATGTTTCATCATAGTTAATGCATGAAGATGGTTATGAAACTCGACAAGTTCCTTTGTTTCATGTTTTTGTCCGTATTTTTGGCCTTGACCCTGCACAAAACGCACCTTTTTTCGAGAAGATAACCAATCAAATCCTTCGATTAAATTATGCGCAACTAATTTGCAAACCCGTGCGAAGCGAAAACAAAATATTGTGCAGGGTCACGGTCAATTCAACATCGATTGCGACAACATTGTTCTCGCTTTTGAAATTTAATGTAATTTTAGGCAAATTGAAACTGATTCAGTTAGTAAATTAATCTAAATAATTGTTCAAAGGAATTTCAATTCTAAGATTTGAATACATGACAATACTTTTGAAATTTCGCGCCCAATGTGCAATCGCGCTTGCTTTGTCCTGTCATATTTTCCCTGCACATTGTCTGTTTTCGAATTTATTGCCTTTGTTTTGGATTTTCTCTGCTCTTTCACGTAAATCACAGTCACTGTCAGGCAGTCACTGTTTGTGCTAGAGCTCAGGCAGCTATTTTTCGGTATTCTGACTATTCAGTCAAAGAAATTGCCAAATTGTTTAAAAAGGCCGAACGATGGGTGAACAAGTGGTCAAAAAGGAAGTCCTTCGAGGGCAAACCAAGGAGTGGACGGCCGTCTGTTTTGACAAACTACTGTATTCGAGAAATGTAATCACGAAAGCTAAGTATAAGCGTAATAATTCAACAAGAAAGATTGCCCAAAAAGTTCAACATCACAATATCAGCGTTTCGAGCACAACGGTATGGAGCTTGACCAACAAAGGGTGGAAAGCCTTCAAGCGAAAGAAGATACCACTGTTAAGTGAGAAGAAAAGAAGTCCTCGTTTGAAATTTTCCAAGAAATACTCCAAGTTCACGGCAGAGGATTGGGAGAATTTCTTATGTACAGATGAGTGTCGCAAGTATCAAGTTCGTTAGCCGAATCCAGAAAAGCAGCTTCATCATTTTCTTGTACACCGGAATCAGGCGAGCTTTCTTCCAATCGGCGAAGGTTTCTCCGAGGTTTGCGCAGAATGAGAATAAGCTAGTCAAGGGTGAGACAATAGCAGGCTCAGCTACAGCCGTGGTCAATACTCTTGGGACATTAACGCAACAGCTAGTGAAAATGACGCATTTTGTCTCCCCCCGTCCCCCCCCCCGGTTCAGTGTTGACGTTATGCCTTCCAATCTTTTTCAACACAATCAACATTGCTGAGGGGAAGGGGGGACAGCAGAAACAGGCTCTTTCCACAACATTTCCAAGCGTTTATAACAGGTTAAATACACTTTTCATAAGCAAGGTGTGTTTTCGCGCCTCATTTTCGTAAGTGTCCCAAGAGGTTTTGACCAGGGTTGCAACCGTGGTCAATACTCTTGGGACATTAACGCAACAGCTAGTGAAAATGACGCATTTTGTCTCCCCCCGTCTCCACCGGTTCAGTGTTGACGTTATGGCTTCCAATCTTTTTCAACACAATCAACATTGCCGAGGGGAAGGGGGGACAGCAGAAACAGGCTCTTTCCACAACATTTCCAAGCGTTTATAACAGGTTAAATACACTTTTCATAAGCAAGGTGTGTTTTCGCGCCTCATTTTCGTAAGTGTCCCAAGACGTTTTGACCAGGGTTGTAGTTTTAACAATTTTGGTGGAATGTCGTCTGGACCTGCTGATTTATTTGGTTTAATAGCTTTTAGTCTGCGCCAGCCGGTATCCTCGCAGACGGTGATATCAGTCACAGAGGGCTCTGAGCCAGTGCGATCGCTCTGCTGTGGAAAATAGCAATTGGCTCGTCCAAGTCTAGTACCGATATTAGCAAAGAAATCATTTATTAAGTCTGCCTTTTCTGTATCATTCACGGCAAGGCTTCAATCCTCCCTCTTTAATGGACCAATTATATTTCTTCTGACTGGATTTGTCGCTTCCGCAATTAAATTCCAGTAAGCCGTTGCAGACATAGCTTCAGCTAACTTGTCGGTGAAGTACTGTGCCTTAGCGATTCTTATCAGAGATGTAATCTCATTTCTTACTTTCTCGTACCTAGCATAAATTTCTTGGTCTTTAGTGCTAACCGCTCTTTTAAACAACTTAAACCTTAAATTCATCTTTCGTCTGATCTCATTGTTTATTCAAGGAGAAGGCTGACCTCGGATCTTGACGCGCTTCATAGGTGCATGAAGATCGCAGATATTTTTGAATAATTTGTCCCAAGCCCATAGAATATCACCCTTTTCCTCGAAAACCTGAGATGCTTGAAACGGTGCAGCTATAATATCAGCCCGGAATTTATCAGCCTGAAACTGTTTGTAGTTTCAAACATTTATCACGTTTGGCGGCGGCCTTTTGAGCTTAAGATTAAGAGTTGCATAAATTAGGCAATGGTCTGAAAGTCCCAAAGGTAGAACGCCTTTGCGGTTTATTAAGTTGGGCTTTGTTGTAACTATCAAATCAATTAATGTGCTTGATCCAGGTGTGATCCTTGTAGGCTTGTTGACAATGTTTTGCATGTCGAAAAGCTGAAACAAGGTCAACAGTCTTCTCGTTTTAGGATGAATTTCAGATTCTGTTTTGCTGTCAATACCTAGAAGGTCACACTTAAAATCACCAAGTAGAATGATAGTGTCAGATTTCATCCACGCCTTCTCGAAAACGTCACCTTCAAATATTCAGCACAGCTGGAACATGATACATCCACCTCCTTTGCATTTAGTCCTGTCTCGGCGGAAGATCTTCATCCCATCTATGTTCAAATGGCTATTAAAAATTGAGCTGTCCAGATGCGTTTATTTTATGGCAATTATATGGAAACGAAAAATGCTTTGTAGTACTCTTAGCCCGTCGATCTTGTTGCGGATACTACAGACATTCAGATGAGCAATTTTTAAGTCCTTAGTTGAGGAGTTGAGAAGTTGGGCAGCTTGTTGAAGATAATTTTCATCGTCATCCCTAGGGTACGCTTTGTTTAGTGAAACTGCAACATTAGAATTAAGATCATTGTGAGTGCTGTTCACCTCTGTTAGAGTCTCATTCCCGGTTTGGTCGAGAAAAGAATCGCTGAATTTAGGGAGAGAACAAAAAGCACACTACCAATCAAGGTAATAGTTTTCCAAATAAGATTTAAAGACTTGCTTGCCCATACTTATGCATCTTGCGTGAAACCGTTGATCGCACGCGGCATACAAAATGGCGTCCTGGTTACTTCGGACGGACTTCTGACATTCCCCGCAGGGGTACTTTTTGCCAGTCCGGAACGGGCCAGGATTGGGATGGACATCATCAGAGAACTTGATTAGTTGGAATGAGCATATTCCTGACACATCGTAAGGAACACGACAAGCCTTGAACGCTCTTCTTGTCCTTTTATTTGGAACTGTCGAGAAGCTTGGAAGTAAAATGAAAACTTTTACAGGTTCTATTGTTGTGCTGGTCTCTGCTGGTCTCTGCCCGAATCCAGAAAACCACATCGTATGGGGCTCTCAGGAGTGCGACGTTCCACCGGCATACCAGTTGAAAAAAACCACGACGGCTACGGCGACGAAAACGTCACTTCAAAATATAACTTTGAGCTATCCTAAGTATTTCATGATTATTCCATCTTGTTTATATTATACAATATAGGCGAAGTGTCCTATAAATGGATTGATATGGACGGATTTGAAGTTAAGATTGAGACTGAAAGATTCCACGTTGTCGTCAAAGCCTTAAATTTGGTCATTTCACGTAGTGGTTTTGACGAGTACGGGAGAGAAATGTACAAAAATGCGTGACGCACGTGCATCACGATAATTTTGGTTCTTTTAATCAATAATATTACTGCTTTTTGGCGCTGTCGTTGCCGTAGCCTTCGACAAATGACGGGTTGCGGTCTGACGAATTTACACATCTTTCAGGGGAGTAGCCAGGGGGATCCTGGAATGCCCGTGACCCCCCCTCCCCCCTTGTGGCAGTCAAGGACATAATACAAACCATATCTGTGAGACTAGAACAGAGAAATTTATGTCATCTGCAACTTGCTTCATGTACTATTGATCTCAGACGTCCGTGGACAAGGGCTTTTTTTCAGCCCACTTCACAGACCGTTGATTTCAGGCAGAGTTTACACGAAAGCGGTTTCACATCGACACGGTTCCATGACTTCGAAACCGCGTCAAAATCGATGCGAAACCGTTTTCGCCAGAAAATCAAAGTCGTGATGTTATAAGTGAGTGCTGTACTATGTGCTAAATTCACTATTTTGAATTGAACAATGCAAATTTCGCACCAAAATAGTAACCGTATTCAAATCAATGCGGTTTCACTGTTTACATTACAGATGAAACTGCATCGTTTTGAAAACGCTCCACTTTTGGCAGCAGTTTCAAATCGACACAGTTTCGCCAACAGTTTCGATCGGTGTCGTGTAGAGAGAAGATGTAACCGGCATCGAAACTACACGGTTACAAATGAAACAGCCTTCGTGTAAACGAGGCCTCAGTCTCCAGTTAAAAAAATTCTGGTTACGTGATAACACTTTTTGTGGCTCTGCGGTTTCGGAAATATCGATCTCGTGACTCAATCTTCTGTTGCTCTCCCCAAAGAGAAAAGCGCGAAACGGTGTTGATGGCAAGTAAGACCGGCCGAAGCTATTACAGGTAACCCAGGAAAAGTCCTGTCCGAGGAAATAAGAAGCAGGTGAAAACTTTTCTTCAGGTTGTTTTCTTTCGAAACCACAGAGGCACAAAAGTGTTATCACGTGATCAGATCTTGTTAACCGTAGACTTAAATCAATGCCCTTGTCGCCCTTGTCCAAGGACGTCTGAGATCGATAGTATTCAGCCATTTTATAGGCTTGTCGCCCCCCTCCCCCTCCCCCTACCTCCCCCCCTGCACCCGCTGCTCATCCAAAAAATTGTCACTTTCACCAAAAACACCGTGGATGACCAGTAAGTACCTAGGGTATGAGAGAATGTGACCCCCTTTTGAAACATCCTAGCTACGCCCCTGTCTTACCCAGTGGCCAGACCTCCACGTACTAAATCAAAGAAATTCTAGAAAACACAAGTGAAACCGTTAACTAACCTCAAGGCAGCAGGTTACAGACGGACCGACGAAAAGACAGCTGTTTAGCTCAAAGAAGGCAATGACCTTTGTGCAGGACAGAGCGCCGGCCCACACTTCAAAGGCGGATAAGACAAGGTGTCAGAAGAATTTGCCAAACTTTTATACCCATGGACGACTTGCCGGCAAACTCGCCTGATCTGAACATTATTGATGATACAACGTACAAAGACCCAGCCCCTGAAACTCTGCACTAGCTGAGAAGGAGACTACGGTTCGGTCGAAAAAATGTCAACTCTCGACACGCTTCAGGAGTTCACGCGTAATTCTTCCCCGCCGCTTAGAAAATGTCATTAAAAAATAAAAGAGGCCATTTTGGTTACTAATATTTAAGTTATGCGATGTAGAATCAATAAGGAACAATATACTTAATTTTCGAAGAGGTAGTAATTACCAAAATATAAGCCAACAAAATATCCGAACGAACTTTTGAAACACCCTTTATACCTATTTATTTTATTTTTATTTTGTTTCTTTATTTCTTTACCTGTTTTACTATTAACCTAATTTGCTAAATTTAATTGTAAGTTACATAGCCCGCTTCGATTATCTTTGCTATATGCAAGTTGTGTATTTCTTCAATTTGTTAGATTTAAACATTGAAATAAAAATTAATGATGATGATGATGATGATAACAATTTATTTATCATGTTTCTTGTTCATGAAATTTGATATCCTCGTCGTGCAAGATGATTATGTAACATATACAATATGAGCGGCAGATTTGGCGCGAAAATTGTTTATGACTTACTAAACGTCAGCATTAAAGTGTCAATGTACATTCGATATTTTTGATGATTCAAGACATTTTAACAGGGAAAATCGAAAGAAACGTTTATGTAAATGAAGAGAATTCTGTATCAGTTATGCAGATATTGATTAATCAAACATTTCTTTTGCTTTCCCAGCATGAATTATTAATGAATTTTTTAAGGTACTGTTATCATTCACATGTGATTATACCATAATATAAGTGCATCCTGTTCATGCGTGAATTCATGTCGCTGTTGGTGTCATAAATTAAAATTTCATTTTAAAAGATCGGTAAAAAAGTGGCTTCAAGATACGAAGACAGTGAAACTACCTTTGACTTTCTTCAGTAAAGGTGATCACTTTTTTCGATGCTTTTAAAATGAATAAAAACTGAGATGTCTCGGATTTGGCGGATAGTTATTATCTGTATAGGAAAACAGAACATGGTATATGACCGCGCGGGGATACGATTTTTTTCTTCTTGCGCTGATGTATCTCTCACTCGTTTTCTGCACTGACCGTCGTGAAATGTACTATCAGCACTCTTAGAGCACTTTCCATTTGGCAGAACTGATCAGCCAGACCAGGCATTTGGAAGGACTAACTGCACAACGCCTTGAAATCAACACACTTTGAGGATGATATATACTCCTCCAGAAGAATGCAAGGGATTATCGTGCAAGTGTTCTTTCTAATTGTTGCATTTTCTTTGCAAACTGATGTGTCTGGCCGGGTAGTTCTAACAAAGGTAAAGCGCCCTAAGATAAAGACAAGTTCGTATTCTTTGCAAACTGATGTGTCTGGCCGGGTAGTTCTAACCAAGGGAAAGCGCCTTATGATAAAGACAAGTTCGTATTCCCGGCAGTCATGAGGTATAATACTCTATTTATTGATGCTTTTAAGGTTCTTTATGGAGCGGAGAGAAATAAACACTTTTTGAAAGAGTTTTTTTGTGACATGCGGAATAAGGTCAAGGAAAGTGGGTTCCACTTCAAGAGCTTGTTTCTTCACGTATATCACAAAAATCCAACTCAATAATTATTGTTTTATGAAATCTTGTTTGAGAGACGGATATCAAGCCACAAAAGCACTAGTGGAGGTCCCCTGTTTATTTCCTTTTAAACAGGGACAAATATAAATCAATTAACTAAGTGTGAGCAGGAACCCATGACCCGGAGCCTACAACTCTACCGTGTTCATGTCATAGCCTGCGTAGCATGGCGGTTTTTTGTCGAGCCGGGTGCACGAGCGGCGAAGCTGCGAAATTCGTGCGCAAAGCACGCGAGAACGAGCCTGGATTCTCTTTTAAAACCAGTAAACTCATAGGTACGGATAAAATCAGGTAGCGCATTCCGCAACTTAGCTGATACATACGAAAAAAGAGAACTAAGACCATAACTGGTTGTTCCAGGTTTATTGAGGAACAAAATGTAATTTCCGCGAAGATCATGCATAAGAAGTGGACGGGAGAGAAAACGTATTTTCCATATAAGCAGAATCTCCTCGCGGTTTTTCTGCCCTCGCCCGCCTTTATTACTTAGCAACCAAAACCGCCATGCTACGCAGGCTGTTCGTGTCACGGCGTTTTCACAGACCCATTTATTTTTAGATTGAATTTCCCGCCAACGAGAGACTCCCACAGGAGCCCGATGACCAATTACAAAAAATTAAGCTGACGTCATAGGGTCACCGAACCGTAACTGCCTTTGTTTTTTTCCGGAAAAGGTAGTCTAAAAATAGATCGGTCTGTAAAAATGCCGTTACATAGGCCCAGTATGGGAGCTGTAGGCTCCGGGTCATGGGTTCCTGGTGTGAGGTCATTAGCCAATGATGCCAAGCTCGTGGATTTTTTAGGAATCTGTAGGTTGGGTGATTTCCGGAATTAATTGGAGGTTGTGAGCTAATCAAATTCAAGAAAGGAAGTTCGTGTGCAATGTTCCAAGATTTGTCAAAATTAATGGATAGCTAAGAAATAACTGAAAAGTCGGCTTATAACTGAGACATATGTAGACATTAAGCTGTTGGCTGAGACTCCAATACCCTCACACAGACCCTCGTAATGTCTTACCGTAAATAATTGATGATACCCATCATTTATTGCTCATTTTCTTTTTTTTTTGCTTGTGACACAAGATCATCTTTCGGAATGAATGAGAATAGAATGAGCACAGACAAAGCACAGACAAAGCTTTTCTCCTTTTGACATGGCCTGAGATAAGCGGAAAGATACTTCTTCAGTAGGGAAAATAATATTATTATTCTCTGGTTAACTTTCGGTTTGAAGGCCAAAAGTTTAAAGATTGTACATCACTCTATAATGTCCACCAAATGAATGAATAAACATTAAACGCAAATGTTGGCTGGATTTATAATTGTTTTTAAAACTAGTTTAAAACTATTGTAGTTTTACTTTTACTTCCTGTTATTGCCACAATCTGAAACACTTGAACTAAACATGTAAAAACGTTTAAAACATTTTAAACATAACCCAGAATGAGCTCTAACGAGAATCTCATAATCCGCTGAAATAATTTATTGTTCCATCATTTCCTGGAGTGACTCGTAGGAGTTGGTGTGCAGTTATGTTGATTTGTATTCACAACTTTTTCAGCCTCAAGATCAACTGAAGAAGGTCAGGAATGTCGAGCGCCTGTTGAAGATCGTAAATACGGGAGAATTCGAAGATTTCGCATCCTGTGTTGGCCCAGCGTGTTGGGAAGACGTGTATCCTTGAATTATGATTATACTGGACAATTGTATGAAGTGGAAGTTTACTCTGCTCAAAGAGGTATAATATTTACGATATAATAACAAGCTGGTAGTTTCACTGGTTTACTTATTTTTGCCCTTCTGCCTTTCTTGATTATAATGTAACTTGGCAAGTTATGCAAAATCGATCTTTCGCTTGCAAAATCATTTTTCTCGTAATGCTCACAAGAGTTCTTGTCCTGACTAATTCAGGAAATCAAGTTTTTAACACGACAGCCTATCATAAAGCTTCGATTAGACAATCGCTTTAATTGAATTTAATTGCTTGCATCATGAACTTCATCTGCATCATATTCGACCAGGCCTAAATTACCGTCGTTTGTGGTAAATTATGGTGGTTTCTGGTAGTTCTTAAGCATCTCGGAGCACGAAGACTAAGGGTACGTTCGATCGGTGACAGTATTCCGGAATAGGAATACATGGAATAGAAGTTAGAAATCCTTCGTTTCCATGAGATTCACATGAAAATTGTCAAATAACTGCTAAAATGCTATTTTAAACATATGTTTGTTATCCTTGTTGCTTCAAAACGCCAGACATACCGTTTTAAATCATCACTACGCGTATTCTTATTCCAGAATAGGGTCAATCAAACGCACCCTATGTTAAAGGGCCTAGGTCACGCGATTTTAGGTAATTTTGTTTAATTTTGTTAATTATGAGCTCTAAACGTCAAATTGGCAGAGCAAGAGTCTTTCATTTGCAAAATCACGGCCACATAACAACTGAGAATGATTTTCCACCTGTGTAAATGACATTTTGATATAGACTGATATAAATTTGCAAAAAGGTGGGCCGATGTTTTTCAAATTTACCCAAATTCAATCCATTTCAATCCTCTCCAATTTTGTCAATCATGTCCCTTCTTGGCTTCCCTGCAGTGTTTTGTTAGAGTTCTTCTATAGTTTTGAACAGTTATTTTGATATTTTAGTTAATTCTATGACCATTCGATCAGTGCTGAAATTGCTTAAAATTGCGTGACCTAGCCCCTTTAAGGAGGCTGCAAAGGGTTTTTATCTCAGAGCACTCGCGTTTAAGCCATACACTTAATCTGGTCGCGCCAGCTCATGAATCCAAAAGTGTGGACAGAAATAAAATTGCGACCTACAATCGCAAAAGCCGGGAAAAACATTTGTTAGACTTGAGCAATATGTCGAAACTTACCTTGTACACCTTCGTAAGTTTCCTCGCAAATTCTTTTGCAATTGTTTTTTCCAACCATCTTCCAACGATGTTTTCACAAATGATGCAAGTTCTCCTGGGTTAATTTTAGGTAAAAGTTTACTGGAATTTAATTTTCAAAATGGTCTTTAAGGTATTTTTCGAAACCGATTTTAAAGGACTTGTGGTAGTGTCGTACTGCTGCCATCATAGCAACAGTCCGGGACTCGTGGACAACCTTTAGAAACTGCCTGAAAAAAGTAGTAGACGAATATCAAAGTGTTTCCCGTCTAAAGGATCTCTGTTGTAATCCTTTTCCTTTGGAAACCCACTCGCGCCTGTGGAAAACCCTTTGGAGCCTCCTTAACAATCCTCATTAAGACCAATAATTTATCTCATTCAAAACTGGATGGGAGAACCAAAAGTCGTGATCCTGTATGCGCTCATTGGTATGTGAACTTGAAATCGGATTCATTACTCTGCTTTCGAGAGGAGTCCTCTAGCGTGAGAGTATGAAGTCGTTTTCTTTAAGAAAGAAGATCGTGTTTTTATATTTCAAGAAACAGAGATATCTGTTTAGCTTAACGCCTTCAAAAACCGGAATTATTATTACCACACAAGTGAATAGTTCTCTCGCGTGCGCTGATTGGCTAAGTCGGAGTTGATTATCCAATTACTATTCCTCTCCGAGTAGCTGGCGTGCAAGATTTGAAATTTCCGAGCACATTTTACAAAAATATAGTAGTTTTTTGGTTCGCTTTTTTTTTGTTTTCAGCTTTTGTGGTGTATACTAAAACAATTATTCACCTTCTCTTCTGTGACTAATAGTTAAATATCAGGTGTCTATAAATTTCAAAGTTGTGCTAGTGAGTATTTTCAACATTCTTAGGTAAATTAAGGCAAAAACCGAAATTATTATTACCACACAAGTGAATAGTTCTCTCGCGTGCGCTGATTGGCTAACTCGGAGTTGATTATCCAATTACTATTCCTCTCCGAGTAGCTGGCGTGCGAGATTTGAAATTTCCGAGCACATTTTACAAAAATATAGTAGTTTTTTGGTTCGCTCTTTTTTTTCAGCTTTTGTGGTGTATACTAAAACAATTATTCACCTTCTCTTTGGTGACTAATAGTTAAATATCAGGTGTCTATAAATTTCAAAGTTGTGCTAGTGAGTATTTTCAACATTCTTGGGTAAATTAAGGCATGGGTAAACAATGATTTAATGAAAACGTGATTGGGGTGGTCTAACTCGGAGCACGTAAGCAGTAGAAAGATGAAACTCTGCCAGACAGATACATGCGTGGTTTCTGTCAATTTGGTATGTTCCAATTATGCTCATGTTGTCACGTGACTGCAGGTGGCCAGAAAATAATAAAATGTCTTTAGACAAAAATGGGAACACTTTTTGTTGCGAGTTATTAAACAGGACTGGTTTAGGACAATGTATAATGCAAGCTTCTACAAAACTGTGCTTGGCCTTGTTTGAATTTTTTACTATTTTTAAAAATAAACGGTTTTTTCAACTAGACCCAGTCCCCTAAGGCAGTTTTATCCCATCTTGACGCCTTCGCTTTTAAATATCTAACGAAGGCCAAGCACCGAAGTGATATATTAATCGGCCTTAACATTATGCAACCGGTAAGACAATTGAGAACACACGAAAAAGTGTTGCCGTTTCAAAAACAAGCTTTTTAAACAGATGGAGGTCACGTGACCTAATTTGCATAATTTTAAAACAAGGAATTGATTTAAACTAAAAATGTAAGCAGCTGACATAGATTTATTCGTGTACATCTAAACCTGTAAGAGATAGACCACCCCCTCACTTTAGAAGCGAGCAAATTAAGGCAAACTGAGACCCATACCTTAATTTACCTGAGTTTAGAGTCGGACAATTCCGTTTTTTGATTTGAACTGGATTTGCTGACAGTTCAAGTCTCTTATGGCCGAATGAAAAGTCAACCTTTTACACTGCAGGTCTTCCGGTTCATTATAACCAAGACGACAATTATACTAATTCTGGATAAATAATTTAGTTGGAACTTGGCTCTTAAGTTTTTGCCGACATATAGTCAGATGCGGTAGTGGAACTACGACTGAACAACGCGGCCAAGGACTTCTATCTGGAAGTAACCACATTGCTTATTAAACTTTTGATATCATAAACTACACAGCTGTCAAACCAACTCGTCCTGCTGAGATAATCCCTTATGTTTTTTTTAGGCTGTCAGATTCAAGCAATTAGCTGGTTCACTATTGGCAGATTTTCAGATGACGTCTACTCAGCTTCTTCATCCAGATTTGGTTATGGACCTGAAAAGTGTCGACTGAACGGAAATGGTGCATGGTTACCAAGCACCAAAAGAAATGTTAGCGACTTCTTACAAATCAACCTTGGTTATGAGTTCTACATTTGCGCCACAGCGACTCAAGGAAACCCAACTGCTGATCAATGGACAACAAAATACAAGATATATACATCGTTGGACAACGTTAACTGGACAACCTACAAAGAGAATGGAACAGAAAAGGTTTGTAATTAACTTTAACAAATTCTATGGGAAAATTCACCACCTGACGGGGGAATTTCACGTCAAATTTCACGCGAAAAACCACAGGTACCCCAAGTTAACGATGTAATTTGAGCATTACGATCAGTTAAAATAATAACCGTTTGTATGGGAATTTGCAAACGTCTTTAGGAGTCGAAAATAAACCAACATTCTTTTTGCACGGGTGGGCCTCAACCTTCGTAGGATTCGTAGAACGCCGCCATTTCCTTCGATCGCGCTGAAATTTGGCGTGTTTGCTGGGAAGATATAGCCCCAGTTTTCCTGAAAATCGGCTTTCTAGCTTTCATTACGCCTACATGACGGCCATTCTAATTCAGGCAATTTGAGCCGATGCGATGCTCTCGCGAAGCAAACAAAAATTTTCCAAAAATTCAAATGCCCGGGGGGTTGGATGTTGAAGCTTCAATTTGACTGGTACATTATCTTCAAGGCTGGAAACTCCAATGAAGCAGTCGGAAACACAAACTGGTGTTAATTGTTCCAAAAAGCTCAAATCGACCCGAAATTCCACTGAGACCAAGGATGACAGTGCTGCCACATATTTCAATCGTCATATCAGACAAACTTTCACGGAAAGGAATTGAAAATCCTCAAAATGGGCTGATTTGGCCCTTAGCAACATGCTTGATTCGGATGTTCCGTCCAGGACACCGTTGGAAAACACCTTAGCGACCGGGCCCAAGGTTCAAATTTGTTACACACAGGGTGAGCGACGAGGCTTTAGTCTCAGTGACAGGTACAACGTGAGGCCCTTCTCGGGAAAGTACTCAGCTGTCACGCACAAATTACGGACGAAGCTCAGGGAAATGCTGACCCATGAAAGATGTTTCGCAAACAAAACATAAACTTTCAGTTTGTTTACAGTGTATCTGTCACTGACATCTTCGCCAACCCGGTGTGTAACAAATTTGAGCCTTGGGCCCGGTCGGTAAGGTTTTTTTTCAACGGCCGTGCACGGAACTTTGTGGCAGAGCATTGTCGACGGTCCTCGATGGAAGGGAGTCGTTAGACTAGCAAGCCGAAATTCCCGCACCGCAGCTGTTTTGCCCGATAGAGAAGGTATTAGTTAGAGGAGCGTTTTAACGTGCACTGGGCTAAATCTGAAGGCCACCTGAGCGTTCGGAGTGAATTTACGGCTGATTTACTTTGGTGGATATGTGAGACCGCCGCCAGCAAGTAACCAGCCTTGGAGAATCATATATGATTGTGAGAGAGCAACGGTAGAACTAAAACTCCCTAGAATCGCGCTGAAACGGCCAGAAATGCTAAGAACATACCGTAAATAAGACAAGGAAGCAAGGTAAGGAATTCTGGTGTATTTTTATTTTAATGCCCTAAATAACGATCGCTAAGGCCCGTTTTAAACGTCGCATTTTACGTGTGCCGAATCTAATGCAAATGAGAAAAATCTATTGTTTTCGCTCATTTGCATTAGAATCGGCACATGTAAAATGCGGCGTTTAGAACGGGCCTAAAATCCCCACAAAAAACCATATTAAACTTATGAAACGCAACAGCGATTCTCTGTGAGCTTGGGGTGAGATGGTAAAAGTTTCTTTGAATTGCACAGCGTTTTCAAAGATAAGGCTACAATCATGGACAAAAGTGTTGGGAAGGTAACTTCATTTTACAAAAAAAACCCCTCCCCTTTTCAATGCTGGATTTTCCAGGGAAAAAAAATGGTGATTTTTCTTACCTGAAGAACTCCAACATTGAATATGGGGGAGGGGGGCCACAAGAGCATGGTATTTCCCAAATACTTCAGCCAATAGTTAGAAAAATCGAATTAGGTGTGAAGTGAGCTAATGCGCGCAACCTTCCCAAAAACTTTTGACCACGATTGTCTGAAAAAGGTCGAAGCGCAATAAATGCGATTTTATACACGTGGTTTCATTCCTTTAACAGAAACTCGAAGAAGTGGCAAAATATTGGCATTTCGATATGTTTCGTTCAAGTTATTGCTGAAATCAAGCCCAAATAACGTCTTCATGTTTTTTTTTTGATAATCTCGCAAATAGTTACGTGGGATGTTTACGAAATGAATAAGAGTAATTCCCGGTGAGCTGTACCATATATCTATTTGCTGTTGTTAGATATGCAATATTTGCCATAAATACGCGATAGATTTTTCTAGGATAGGTCGTAAGTGGCTTTTCATATATTATTGAACCCTGTGTGTAGCCTCGAGGATCAGGTTACAGTCATATAGTCAATGCTACACAGTTCTCCTCAACAGTACTCCATACATTCCGAGGAAAATGTCGCTATTTTGTTCGTCTTTGGATTCAACTAAGCGCTTAGTAATGACCATTGTAATCCAAACTTTTTTCATAGGATTGCAAACTATAAAGTTTGGTTTTAAGCACTATTTACACAGTACTCCATCGAACGAATATAAATGAGAACTTATTACTCAATTAATCTTTTAAGTTCCCGCAATAGAAGGGAGTACTGTTCAAAATGAAGGAATTTCTTTATTGCAAGGGTCAAATTCACAATCAGTTACTTTGTAGTATTAAATTCTATCCATAACCATTCAAGTTGTATCGAAACGTACCGCACTGGCCTTAAAAATTCCCACATACTTGTGGAGTATGGTGTGGAGTACTGTGTGAAACACCGTTCTGTAGTCATTCATTAACATACGGCAAGAAGATGAATTAACACACAAGTGCAACATTTCTTGTTCGTTTTGATTATTAACGTTTTATACTTTGTTTCTTGTGATGTCAAACTCTAAGGAACTTCATATTCACGAAACGCCAAGAATTTAGAGCCTTACAGATGTACATGTAACTTTAAAGTGTTATCGGGAAATCATACGCATGCAAGTGTTCATTATAGGTCAATACGTCGCCATTCACTCTCGCCACATCACCTGAAGGCCATCTAAAAACGCATTTACTTAAAAAACCGCGAAAAAAATAGTACAACAACAAATTTTCAGTTCCAAACACATGGTTTACATGTCTTAGTGAGGTTTGAATTGGGCCAAAAAGAAACCTTTGCTTTTTTACCATTGTGGGAGTAACACAAAGAAAAATACGTCGACCATTACAGGTCACTTGTCTTCTAAATATTTTGTATATTTTGCACAAATTGTACGTCTAGATACTGAATTTACGCTGCAATACGCTTTTAAGTGGTGAACTTCATGAAACACAACGGCAATTTTACGGACAAAGGACTTTCAATGCGCATTGTTGTACCGGTCCTAAGATACCGTTGTAACGTAATATTGTGTCACGGAAAACCATTCCTCGGACTGAGCACATAGGTAGCCTTAGCAAATTCCATGTTCTGTGAATGGTGCCCAAAAACAACGACAATAAAGACAATCCATGGAACCGTAATTATGGTGAACAACAACTGCATATCTTCCGTAAATTTTGTGTTATACGCCAAAAACTGTTTACAGTTGTTTTCAGACAATCATGGACAAAAGTGTTGGGAAGGTACGTAACTTCATTTTACAGATACACCCCTCCCCTTTTTAAATGTTGGATTTTCCAGGGAAAAAAAAAGGTGATTTTTCTTACCTGAAGAACTCCAACATTGAATATGGGGGAGGGGGCCACAAGAGCATGGTATTTCCCAAATACTTCAGCCAATAGTTAGAAAAATTGAATTAGGTGTGAAGTGAGCTAATGCACGCAACCTTCCCAACAACTTTTGACAACGATTGTAGTCATTTAGTTTACCTTTTGGAGAATGCTGCAGTATTCAATGAGGGGGGTTGAAAACCTCCCGCTTCCCGTCCCTTTATCTCGCGGCTCCCGCCCTTTTTAGTCCTGCTCCCGTCCCCTATAAATTAGGAGACGCAAGACACATCTTGGTCATTTAGATACGTAATTCTTAAGTGATGACGGTCTCAATTGTTCCAACTTGCATTTCTGAATAGACCTCTTTACATTTGTGTACCATTCTCGTCACCAGAGACTCGTTTCGACCCAAGGCTCTGGGAAACTCTATGTAGGAGACCATGTGCCGTAGGGTTCTTATAGCCAAGAATTGGCTATTTGAACCTTACGGCGACTGCTCACTCCTCGTGCTAACATGAATGCAGCAATTAGAGACGCTTTTGATTGTTCTTCACGAAAACCAATGAGAAGACACTTTGTTTCAGGGTTCCCCAGAAATCTTCTCTCCCTCAGTCAAGAGACAGGGGCACCCAAGGAATCTGTTCCCCAGAGGAATCTTGCTGGCTGGCAAAAATACAGGTGTTTCTATGAGCTGGCTGGGAAATTTTGTTATTGATAGAGGTTTTGCCTGGGAATTACGGACTTTTTTCTAGCATTTCAACCCGAGCTGGCTGTAGAAACTCTGAAGACTGAGGACGACTAAAAAAAAAAAAAAAGGAAGAGAACTCCTTCCCTCTCCCAGACTCCCAGACACTAGTCACAAACATATGACGGCTGGTCAGAGTGATTGCGCTTGCGGAAAAAAACCTGTTTTGTCTTGGTTTTGTCGCTTTTGTTCGGTCGTTTCGGATCGAGGGATTTGAAAGCGCGCGGAATTCCTGGCTGGGAAATAAATTTGATCAGCTGGCTGGGAAACCAATCAATTTTATCTAGCTGGCTGGGAAATTTCTTGTGTGTCTTGCCGGGAAAAAGGAACAGATAATGTTTTCCCAGCAACACTGAAAAACACCTGAAAATGCCTTAATAACATTTATTCTCATTAACTGGGGTATAATAATACATTTTACAACAAATTGGTCGTTGGGTGCCCCTGAAGAGAAGAGCTCTGGAGTCGAGATTGAGTTGTGTGCTTAGTTACCTGGGCCCGGTTGTTCAAAAGCCGATTAACTTTAATCCAGGATTAGCGTAGACTTTTGTTTTCAACTTTTTGGTGAAAGTGGTTTTGCTTGTTTTCGTTTTTCAAGATTGACTTCCTCTAATGTAAAGTTTTGCCGAATATCAGCGTCGAACAGCATTTGGACGTAGAGAAATAAACTCCTTGGTTAATTGTTAATCTCGGTATTAGCGTTAATCGGCTTTTGAACAACCGGGCCCAGGCCTATAAAAGAAAGTGAGGCTGGTGTTGACCTTGTTATGATACAGACCTCCCTCCTTTTTTTCTGTTAATGATGTTGTCATGCTGATTAGTAAGAAGTTGCATAAGTATAGCAGTGAGCTTTCTATAAAAACAAGGTTAACTCCAGCCTCACTTTCATTCATAGGCCAGGTAACTAAACACACAACTGTAAAATGGTCTATTGTCTCGTGTTCTGATAAATACACGTTTCCTGGGGCGCATCCAGGTTTTTACAAAACAAGACGCCTGAAGGCGAATCCGTGGGATGCTTTGGGGAATTAGTGTAGCATTGGAATGAATTGTGAAGGTAGAGAGAAGGGCCACGAATAGCGAGTTACGTTAGGGAAAGAAATCATTGTAGAAAGTGTTGAAGAAACCCTGGCTGCGTTTGTGGTGGAAAAGAGGGTGGGCGGAAAATTACTGTGGTTACAGGGTGTCCTTTCCAGGTTCCTATTTACTCTTTGCGGGTAATCTAGAAGATGGAACGAGTGTGTGTATGGTGTTTCGAAATGGCATCAAAACTGGGTGAAGTAATTGCCGGTTTTCACTGTCACATCATCAAAACCATTGAACATCTTAAGTCAACGATTGAACAGATAAAAGAAGATGACTACTAAAACAGTCTCGCAAAGATTTAGGTCTGTGGGATGTTTCGTGCGGGAGATATTTGAAGAAATGTTTTACTCAAATTTATAAGGCTTTGTATGGAGACGCCATGTTTGTGTCCTTTTGGGGCCAGAAGCTACCAAAAAGCACATGTCATTGAGTTGTGCAATAAAAAGGCTGTCTTCTTCTTCTGAGAGCTTATAAACATCTATATGAGTACTTATTGTAATAGAAGGGCTACTCAGATTGCAAAATCTCAGCGGATGTCACTTTTTTAACCTACGTGACAGCATTCTCGGCCGTCATTTTAATATCGTGTCACGCAAAAGCTTAGAAATTCAGCGTTGCTTTATCACAAGACGAAAAACCCTATCAAACTGAAAATTTGTAAAAAAGAAGAGTTTTCAGTTGTTCTAGTAGCTAACTAAACTAAAATCTCAAAAGGGTCGATAATTTCTTATTTTTTAATTGATGACGTCACGTGAAAACCAAGAATATAAGGAATTTGTTTTTCTCTAATTAGGCCATATCATTTTGTCGAGAACTGCTACAAAATCTTGAGACATGAATAAAAATGCAAGACTAATATTTTGAACACTAAAATATTGCTTAAAACAGCGTTGATTATCAAAACGTCAACAAATTTGAAGTACATGTAAACACGTACAGGGAATGTGTTTGTATCAACTGTCATCAGTAGCTGCATTGTTATTTTATGGCATCAAGCCAGCTGTCATCAGGTGCTGTGTTATCATCAATGGCATCAAGCCAGTTTTCATCAGCTGCTTGATAGTCATTAGTGATACCAAGCCAATTGTGATCAGTTACTCCATTACCAGACTGAGAAGCTGTTTCATTGTCACGAGTTGCTCCATTTCCAGAAGTTGTTTCATTGTCATTGAACACTAAAATATTGTTTAAAACAACGTTGATTATCAAAACGTCAACAAATGTGAAATGCATGTATACATGAACAGGGAATGTGTTTGTATCAACTGTCATCAGTAGCTGCATTGTTATTTTATGGCATCGAGCCAGCTGTCATCCGGTGCTGTGTTATCATCAATGGCATCAAGCCAGTTTTCATCAGCAGCTTGATTGTCATTAGTGATACCAAGCCAATTGTCATCAGTTACTCCATTACCAGACTGAGAAACTGATTCATTGTCACGTGTTGCTGCATTTTCAGAAGTTGTTTTATTGTCATAAGCTGGTGCATTTCCAGAAGTTGTTTCATTGTCATGAGTTGTTGGATTTCCAAAAGTTGTTTCATTGTCATGAGTTGCTCTGTTATGATCAGTGGCTTCAATTTTTGCAGGGGATTGGTTGTCTGAGGTTAGTGCATGTTGCATTTTGGAGACAACATTTGTTTGTGGATCAAAAGTGATGAAAATGTTGCTTGCACTAAGCAGCGTTTCTGCCACTTCTTCTGTGGTGTTTTGCAAAGTCACTGATGACACTTGCTAAAGGAGGTTTTTCAAGGTGTCAGTAAAGATAGTTAACCAGAGGTCTGCGTCTTCGTTGGCAACACATAGTTTAGCAGATGCTTCTCTCTTGCAATCAACAACCTTTTGGTAGGTTGAACAGTTTTGGCATTTAACTGAAGTACGAGAGACATCAGTGATGCGCTTTTTGCAAACTTGACAAGACAAAAAAATGGATAATTTGCTGACTAATTTGAAGCTGTCAACAAAGTTTGTTTCTCTGGAGTTTCTAGAATTGCAGGCCCTTTCAAAGAGGACAGGGTGTTCACCTGTTGAGTGTAAGTGGTGAATGGTGAAGTAGACAGGAAGGTGTTGCCTTGAAAGTTTTTCACTGTCAAATTGGTCAGGCGATAAGAATAGGTGTTCTTCAGTTGAGTTATCAGTGGACTCCAGATATGAATAGAAGTGTGCCCTGTTGAATCGTCTAAAATGCAATCTTCCTTAACAAAGGATACTTCTTGTGTTGACTTTTCCAAAACTTTCTTGGGTTCTTTTTGACCAAAGGAGAGTGTTCCCGTAACATTGACCTTTTGGTTAGGTGTCATAGTATCGAGTTGCGATACGGAGATGTCTACACTTGGCAACTGGTTTGTAGATGGCATCGGTTGTAGCTGTTCTTTATAGTTGAAGGTGATGTCACTGTTTGGGGCCATTGATACATTTGACTGTTGATTGAAAATCCAATCACTTTCATCTTGTTTGATGATGAGGTTTTTAAGAAACACTGGGGTCTTTGTGTCTTGAAAGTGTTGGATCTGTTGATGTGCTGGAGCATTAAATGCTAGGACTCTTTGTACCTTTGTGGGTGATGTTTGCAAATGAAAGTCAAACCAGTGAACACCTTTTCCACGTGATCGCTTCAGTGGGCTTAAGTTGTGGATGAAGCCATGTTTGTTGCCTATCATAGAGTTAAAAGGAAAACATCAGTTGGAGAAAACTAAGTATTGTAATCATCAACTCTTAGTCATTTTTGCAAACCTGAAAGTGTTCATGTATTGTTAATAATGGTCATTTACTTTGATTATGGGGTAAAACATAGATGAAAACGAAAAGGAAAAAAAAAAACAATGCGAAGAGGCAAGGAGAGAAGGAATTAGATTTCGAGCATTTGAGTGTTTTGGTGTTGAGATAATTGAGGTAAATGTATACAAGAGTT
>NC_090893.1:25768966-25771466 GCF_036669925.1 Montipora capricornis
TTGCTTTCACATGTTTATTGTTGATTTGGCCGAGAATATGGAGTCCTTGAAGAGAAGTTGAACGGCTCAATGCAACATACACTTGTCCATAATTGAACGATTCCTGTTTGTTTAAATGGAAGCTAATAACAACATTTTGCAGTGTCAAGCCTTGCACTTTATGAACTGTGCATGCCCAAGCAAGGGTAATTGGAAATTGAATATGTTGTACTTCTGGAGAAGATAGTTTACCTGGTTGTAGTTTTATCTTTGTTAGTACTGGTTCAATAGGAACAACTCTATGTTGTCTTGCAAATGGACTGCCACTGCATTGTATTAATTAAATTGGTTCCTGCTCTTTTGTCATCAAATTTTACATAAATTACATTTGGTTTTTGTGTAACTTTGTTGACATCAACCTTCACTACAGTTCCCATTTGGCCATTTATTAGTCTGTCTGCAATATTTATGTTGGTAGTAAGCATTACTCTTGCTCCTTCTTTAATCTTAACTTTAAAATCTAGTCCTCCTGTTTCTGATCTCCCTCTTGACAATATTGTATTGATATTCTGGTTTGTAGCATTTGGTGGATATTGGTCTGTAGCTCTAAGTACAAACAAAGGCGTAGACAGCTGTTCAAGTTGTTTGTTGTTGTGCTCATTTACAGGATCATTTTCTGCCCAAATGTGAAGTGTATTTGATGGATAATTTTCAGCTAATGGGGATATTGATCGAGAGTTAATGCAGTTTATATCCTGTCCTGTTTGTAAAGCAGTTCGTAATCTGTTTAAAAGTCGAATGAAGTGCTGATCATCTTTTTGTCTCATTATTTCAGTTAGTTCTACCATTCTGAACACAAGTCATGGGTGGTACAGATTGTAAGAATTATTTTTGAAGTTCTCAAAAATAGGTTTTTCTCTCATTGGTGGTAACTGATAAAAATCTCCTACAACAACTACACTTATGTCAGCAAACAGTTCAGAGCTAGATGAGCAAAATATGTCCTTCAGTCTTTGGTGTATATGAAGAACACGCCTGTTAGAAACCATGAAAACTTCATCTATTATAATGAGCTTTAGTTCAGACAATGAAAGTCTCATTTGAGTTTTCTTTTGATCAGACATTGCAGGGAGATTTTCACCTGCATCTTTAGGAATAGCCAATGCTGTATTTGTTGTTGTTCCTTCAATATTTATGGCAGAAACACCTGTTGGGGCCATTAACAGTACTGTTGGTAGCTCAGGGCTACTTGCTACATGTTTAAATGTCTTTACTACTGTGTGGTATATCAACTTTGTTACATGGCTTTTCCCAGATTCGCCACCTCCAGTGAGAAAGAGATATATTGGGTTGATTTTATTTGGTGTTAAAGAGCGGATATTTTTTACTTTGTTTCGGCACCAAGATAGGAGCAAATCATATGCAGCACGCTGCTGAACGTTTAGTGACCTCACAGATTCCCGAAGCAAGTCATCAGAAATCTCAGTTGGTTGAATGTGGTATGCTACTGTTGGAAGTATTGGGGAACGTTGGCTGTTAGAGGTGGAGGAAAGATGTGAAGCTTCTTGTTTGTTAAATGACTCCTGATCACGACTGCTATTGCTATGCATGTCTAACTGCAAATCTTTATTTTCCTGATCGTTTAAAGAGTCGAAGGAATGGAGAAGATTATTCCCTTCACTCTTTCTTAAAGCTTCTAGTGCTTCTGAAACAGCATCTGCATCGGGTTCAAATCTTGTTCTATTTTGCTCAACAGTAGCGTGCACTTCAGACTCATAGAATTTAGATGCATATGTCTGTTCATTACCTAGAAGAGTATCTTCATTCCTCCATGGATAATACAGCATAAGTAAGTGGTGAAAATACTTGTCAGGGTCTTTTGTCTTGTTTGGTGTATGATACCTTATTACAGCCCTAGTTTTCCTGCATTTCATGACTTCGTTAGTGTTAAGTAATTTAATTTTGGGAGGTAACAAGTTGATGATATCTGTATTTGTGGTAGATTGAATATGCAATTCTGTTAGATCACCTGTAAGAATTTCTGGTTGTGCATTATTCTTTGTGGGATCAGTATTGTATTCTTTATAGTAGTATGCAGCAAATTCAGCTAGACACAGGTTATCAATGATAGTGTTCGAATCTGGTCTGAGTTGTAGCGTTCTATTATATTTGATTTGTAAATATCTGTGCTGTCATCATCTAGTTCATCTAGTTCCTGCTGGCTTTTTGTAACTCGAACTCTTTTCTCTGGCAAATCAGTGCTCACAGAGACTGTTTTTGGGAAAACTTTCCTTAACCAAAGTTCAGGCATGCATCTGTATACACATTCTTGTGAACTCACTTCTCGTGTGGAGAGAAAGGCTGCCCCAATTTTTCTTAAACTGTCCCTAACAGGCAAATTCAAAGCTGTTGCTTCCTTTGCTGCTTGCACAATAGCTTGTGAACATTCTGTTTCATCCTTTGTGAAGTATGAGCAAACATAGGTTACACATTTATAATGATTAAAAACAGGCTGTAAGTC
>NC_090893.1:25781466-25811466 GCF_036669925.1 Montipora capricornis
TTTAGCTGCTTCCTTGGAGATAAAGTTCCTCCAGGACCCCGTGTCTAGATACGCCCAAAACGTAGTCCCCCGGATTGTCAGCGGTACTATGGCGGGTAGGGATTTTTCCTCGCCAGATGGCGTGTATCCGCTTAGAGTGGCATTGTGATCTTGTGTCTCATTCCCCTTAGACTTATCACATAAGCTGGTGTGGTGTTTGCTCTTTCACTTATAGCACCCCCTGCTACGACATTCTTTCCCAGTGTGTCCTGAGCGGGCGCAATTGTAACAAAGTCGTTTTGCTGCAAAGAATTCCCTCCGTTTCGCGATTGTGTCGAATGTTGGGCACGAGTCTCCCCAGTGGTTTTGGTTACAGAACAGGTAGTGGGGGTCTTTCTGGCTAAAGTAATGGCGTTCCTTTCTTTTTGTATCCGTTTGATCTTTATAATTGTCTTCGGCCTTGTTGCGCTTGAGCCATTTTTGGATAGAATCGATCAACCTTTTTCATGCTCCAATCTTCCCACCCCTCGTCCGTCCTCACTAGATCGGGTTTCACTTGGGGGAGTTTGTTTAAGGTTGACAGGACGAACCCGTTGAGCATCTCTCCCTCCCCCAAAGTTTGTAACACGTCAAAATTCTTGCTCAACTTCTCATAAAATTCGCGCACCCTTTCGTAATTTGATCCTCTGGTCATTGGCAAGTTAATTATCTCCTCCATATGTGCAGCGACAACAGTTTTACTCTGTCCAAACTCAGTTTTAATCTGTCCCATGCGGTTTTGTACCCCAGCGCACCCGGCTTTAAATTAGCTAATCTACTTCTCACCTTAGGGGCCACCAGCTCCAAAAGATATCCGTATTTCTTCTCGTCGGATAATAGCTTGTCGTGTATTTGTGATGTAAACATGTTCTGAAACCTGATCCAGTCAACTGGAGTGCCATTGAAAGGGATTATCTTAAGCTCTGGTAGTTTCGCACGGGCGGCTTTCGCGGCTTTTTCCATTTCGATTTACTTTTCCGCCATTGCTAATTCTGCTCTCATCTTTCCTTCCCGAAGTTCCTTCTCTTGTTGTTGGATCTCGCGTCTAAATTGCTCTTCCTGCTCGAATTTTCCTCTGAGTTTTTCCTCCTCGGCCTTTTGACTTTTACTTCACTCTCTCTCTCCTCCAAAGCCTTGCTCAGCCTGGTTTTCATTTCCAGAAGCAGCGCGTATGTAGCCTTCAGGTCCTTTTCCCACTGTCTCACGGCTCTCTGCGGCGAAATTCCACGGTCGATTTTTAGTTCTTGAAGTGTTGACACAAGGTCGTTTAGGCGGTCTTTAATTTCATCTGTTCGCTTGCACGTAAGCGCGATTTCGCTGTAACCGCAGTCTTCTAACAGCTCATCACCTTCCTCTAAGTAGAACTTAAGTTTGTCAATCTCTTTCTTGATTTTCTTCTCGAGATCTTTTTCATGTCCTGAAATGTCCGTCTCCTCTTGGTCGGATTTCTCTTTGTCTGAGTCTCCCATGTTTGCAAGTGGCCTTGTGTTGAAGATTTCACTCCTTTTCTCCCAGCGTATCCTGGTCACGGCACCACTTATGTCCCAAAGTTGTACGGCACACAAAAGCACTCACGATGTACAGACAATTCCCGGGTTTAATAACGAAAATGAAAGAAAAATTACAAGATAACTGGTCTCACGATCCTCGTGTTGTTTGCTTTGTCTCCTCCAAAAACCTTCCTTTTTCACAATACTTCTCTGTCTCCTATTTCACTTGTCAATCATCTGAATACTAAATGTGACATCTGGTTGTAACGCTAGGCAGTCACGATAGTTCCGGTCAGCTTGAACATCTAACCAAACCTTCAAGTGTGTAATTTTGACCCAATACATCTATTGTAACTGGAAAAATTAATCGATCAATACAATTTGATGACAGTTCTAAACTTAAAAATGTTGGAAGCAGAACGAACTGTTGCAACATTGAGATATCGCCACAATGGCTTTGACACAAATCGCAGTAAAGTGCAGGAGTGCTAGGCAATATAGCCTCAGAGACATAATTGTCAAAATTTCTTTGAGTCATGTTTACGGAACTTATGTAAAGTACAAATATAGTTATCTGCTTTACAATTGTACTGTCACATGATGTACAAATCGACTGGTCAGTCTGTTGGATAAGAAAAAGTCGTTTTAACTCCTGTGTCATCACACCAACTGTATTCAAGGTAAATATGTCACTAAAGACAGCATGATCAGACATAGTAGCAAATGAGTTGCAATGTTGTCTTAAATACACCCACACTGGTTCTCGAATGGCTGCCATATCAATTTCTGAAGAATATGAATTTTCTAACTGAAAACATGCCTCGTTTAAGATTTCAAAAAATTCATTTCGTTCAATATTTCTAATAAGGTCTTTAAAGATTGCATAGTTAAGTTCAAGAAAACAGTCTACTGCACATGAAAACTTTTCTGGGTGAGTTAAACAATAATTCATGAAATGTTGTCTTCGGTCGTTTGTCCCCGTTGGTGGCTGTTCCGTGATCGCGGTGACATTATCTGTTTCTTTGGTATAAACTGGTATATTTCCATTAATAATGTGTGCTTGTTTATTCGAGATAACGAAAGGATTAAAGCTTCCATGAGAAGCATGAGGAATTCTTCTTAACAAATATTTCCCTTTGTATTTAAAAATGTTAACAATTGAACACTGAAAATAAAATAAACGTCCGCTGGAATAACCCTTCTCGTGAACACTATTTACATGTACGTTTTGGTGAATAGGTACGCTCAATGTCAGCAAGAATACACAAAACCTTAAAAATACACCTAGCATGATTGTCGACTCGTGAATTGAACTGTGAAAATTTCGAATAGAGTCAAACTCTCGAGGCTTAAATAAGCTTATCTTCAATTGCAAATTAACAAATATTTGAGCCAACTTTTGAAATGGACGGTGTCGATGTTTTTTGTGATGGAATCCTTGATTTGTGAATATACTGATTCAATGGATATCGTCTGTCAAAGTTGTTCAAACTTCTTGTTATGTTAGACTAAGCGTTATGCACGTAGGCTGAATGAACACGCAGGTTCGGTTGCTGAACTCGTTGGTTCGTTTGGCACGTAGGCCGAATGAACAGTGAACTCGTTGGTTCGATGCGTAACACAACACGGAACGTATGATCCGCGAACCCCATGCAATTTTCACAGTTCAATTCAATACAAAAAGTCGAGACACCTTCAAAATATCTTACCTTCGGTTTACCGTATTTACTCGAATGAGCGCCATCCTCGATTAAGCGCCGCATCTGGACAAAAAAGTTAATAAGGAAGGAAAAAGTTAATTAGCGCCGCACCGCCGATGCGGCGCTTATTCGAGGAATTCCGTATAACCAGGAAATACACTATAAAAAAAATTTAAAACAGCATCGGCAAATTATTTTCCTTAAATGTGATGTTCTTTAGTTCAAAGTGACTGTATTTCTCTGCTCGGGCGGTAAGCTCTCTTTCCAGAATTCTTGCTATGCGAAGCTCTGATGTAAAGTGAACGTTGTAAATTGTTTGACAACGGGTTTTTTTCACCGCGTGAATAACTCTCGTAATTTTAGATTTACTATCAGTTTAGCATCAGTCCATAGGAAAATTAACGGATAGAAAGAGTACCGTTGAATAAAAATATTGAAAAAGTAAATTTGTCTGGTACAATGTTTAAATAAGCGCCGCACTTATGGCAAATTAAATAAGCACCGCGGCGCTTATTCGAGTAAATACGGTATTTCCTGAACGCTAATCCTTGCCAGAATAGACTCTCTCGAAATAACAGTACCTCGGTTTCCTCCCTCAACAATCCTTGCCCGAATAGACTCTCGAAATCACAGTGGCTCGGTTTCCTTCCTGAACTGAACACTAATCCTTAACAGAATAGACTCTCTCGAAAATCACAGTACCTCTGTTTTCTTCGTGAACGCTAATCCTTGCCAGAATACACTCTCTCGAAATCACAGTCACTTGGTTTCCCTTCTGAACACTAAACCTTGCCAGAATAGACTCTCGAAATAAAAGTTTTTTACTCTTGTCAAAGTCATCTCATCTTGTAGTTCCAGCTATCACGTGGATTTCGTTGTCAATCAAATTTGCCGTTTTGCGTCGACGATGAAAAAGGAACCCCCAGCAAACCTTACCGTGGCATGCCACAGGCATCCCACGGAATGAGGTCCGACTTAAGGTGCCGCCGAAGGCAGCGCGCCTGTTGAGGACCCCTGGGAAGTTTTGGAATTTTTAGTTCTCGAAAACGCGATTTCCGGCATTCTGAGACAAAGTCAGCATGTTTTAATTTCTCGTTTTTTAAAGTTAAAATTCCATATTTTTGCATTAAAATATAACAGAGCTGCGCAAAATGATATACGTCATTTGCCAACTGGGAGGTCCGTGTAGCGAAAAACTGAGACCGAGGTCTTGAAAATGCTGCCTGAGGCCGCCGAGGGGAGCTTTTCCAAGGCCGAGATCCGCACAGTTTTTGCTATAAGGACCAACCCTTGGCTGGTAAATAACTTTTTTTCTTTTTTCTCTCTTTTCCTTTCTGAATATAAGTCTTGACTAGCACCGCATTTGATAGCGAATGCAGTACGCGACTTACAAACTGAACGTTTCAAAGAGAAACATCTTTATTTGAATTCTATTTTCAGGCCTCTTGTCTACTAAAAATCTGTTTTGAAACACTTACTGTTGTATGTAGACGGATTCGGTGTCAAAAAATGGAAATTTAAGGTCATTACGCAAGCTCACGCAATCAGGGCTAGGATTGCGCCCGGGTTGGCCAGCAAGAAAGAAAATTCCGCCCGCTCCAGGGCCAATCAGATTGCAGGATTTGAAGAATTCCGCCCGCGCAGGCATTGAGAAAAAAAATTATAAAGTTATGTACTTCGGAGCAAATTTTCCTTTATAAAACTATGAGAAAGGTATGCTGTAGTTACTTAACCTTTTTGAAACTTTCTCTTTCAACAAAGACGGGATCCATAAAAAGCATTCTTCGGGGTATATATCTTTCCACAAAACGCTGAACTACGGCATCGTAAGTGACGGGCTTTTCGTTGTGACTGGCGTAGTGCAAACAATTCGCAGCAAACAGTTTATGTTAGGGAAATTGTCTGGATCACAGGCCTGGTGAAAAAAGAACCACATTCGCACCAAAATATTCAAATACCGGTACTCATTTGTTTCTTAATCAGAAAACGTTTTAGCTACATCGAACAGCAGCGAATTAGCCTTCTTATTTAAGATGTACTTTTATTTTTTTTTATATTTTTACAAGTTTATGTCACTAGGTGTTTCAATTTAGGGGGTTCGATCGAACCCCCTGAACACCCCCTCCCCCTCCAGGTCCGCACCAGGTTTTCAACAATCAGGGATCATAAAGTCGTTAAAATGTGGAAGTGGGATATGACGAACTTGCGGCGAAATGTCACCACTTAGTGAAATCTTAGTCCGTTCTGATTCACGGTCATTGAGCGAATGTATAAATGGGGGCCTCACTAGTCTCGTTTGCATGGACAAAATACAGAGAGTGAGGCTAGTGAGTCTAATTAGTACAGAAACAAAAGAATACATTTTTGGCCGCCATTTATGCATTCCGTCTCTAAGGAGCAAGCTCCCAAGAAGGTGTTCCATGCACGGACTCTGACCTTTCACTACCGTACCGAAAAATACTAAGATCTATTAAACTGGTCTTCGACGACATTTTTATGATGAAGTCGCGTCGCTTTGCTTAGACTTTCGAAAAGTCCCTCGTCTCATGTAGATGACGCGCAGAACGAAGGACTTTTCATACTTGATTGGCGCCAATTTTAGCGACTGAAACATCAGAGTAGTCCTCGTGGACACCAGGGGATAAGCTCAGGGGATAGAATTGTCAATCAAAATTTGTCATACGCAGTGAAGCGTGACTTTCATCATAGGTACTAAGGCCACCGGATATTCCGATTTGCGCTACTATCAGGGAAAAACAATTCAAGAATAGCTGTCTTGCAGAAATATGTTTGTGTCTGCTCCAAAGGGAGCTGGGAAAAGTCTGGCCTTTGAACTAGCCCCCTACGCTTTTGATCAATTACTTGGAGAGGATTGCAATGCTATCGTCTTTGTAATTGTTCGACTTATTTCGCTCATGAAAGATTTGGTCTCTAGTCTCAATTGTCGTAGCATTAGAGCGTCATATGTAGGAGACAACATATTTGATCAATTTGGAAGTAAGCTGTTTTCCCTTTTAACTTGTCTTTACAGGACCACAAAATATCTTTTCTCCATCAGAGATGATTGGTACAAAAATTTGGGGGACACCACAGTCCTGGCACGCGAAATGTTCTCTTCTGTTTGCCGTCCGCGTCTTAAAAACGCACCTGCTTAAACTCCCTATTTTCCAGGCGCCTTGTTCCTTAAAAACAAGCATTTTTGAACCCAAAAAGTCAGGTGAAAAAACAAGGAAAACAAATTAAACAAGCTTTAAGTTTCCTTTATTGTAATTTGGAATGCCTTAGCTGGATGATGCCATCACCATTCTCAAATCTGTGTATCTACTGAGAATAGCAAAGTCAGATGCATTTACAGTACACATTTTCTCAGAGTGAAATACTTGAGTGTGCAGACTAGCAGAGCGTACAAGGAGTGAGTAGTTGTCGCGAATTGTCTCCGGATTCCGGATTCTAGCTTTTAGTGCTGCCATTTACTGGTACTTGTTTTAGTCACTTTGTAGAGACTGACGCATTGTGGTCTTGCCAATAAATTACGTTTTTGATCAGTTTATAATATTTATAGAAAACTGTTAAGAAAATATTTTTTCACAATATTTAGGGGAAAACAGCGAGGTTTTTTTCGGAAAGATATCAGGACTTTCCGGAAACAAATTTAGACGATTTTACGAGATATTTGTAGCTAGGCCTAGAGGAATGCGTGAATTGGAAAGTTTTTGTAGGCTTAAAATGTGTTTGAACATCAAGTAAGTAATGCTGCTGGCGAAAGGTGGACCCTTGAAAACTTCATCGTCGAGAAAAACAATGCGTTCAGACAACATTGAAGGGGCAAACGCCCGCATACATTGACTTTACTCCTACAGGATAGCAATTTCAACGTACAATATTGGTTTCTAGATGAGCCGTGTACATATCTAATCTTACATATATGTGTAGTTAGAAAAATGCTAAAATTCTCTTAAATAGTATAGATGTTAGCTACATGTATGTTGCAGAGTCTAAATTACTAAAACCAAAATTTGAGTATTTTATAAGAGAAAATAATAATTATCGATGTCGGATGTCGTAGTTATGCATCCAAGGCTGTGCTCTAAGAAAAATTTCGGGGAGCCCTTCGGGCTCCCAAGCATTTCAGCTGGGGTTACCAGCCCTCCAAGTCGGTTGCCCAAATTAATTAATTCCTTATTTAATTAATTAGGTTACATGTGAAATCATGTGGAACGGCCTTTGAACCGATTGTTTCGTACGAAGAGAAAACATTTTCTGAGAGGTTTCGTAAACTGTAACAACCAGCATATTAAAATTTTTAGCCACCTTATCTGCTAGAAATACAATAAGCCACAGTGCCTGGCCGGGCGACCGGGTAATTTTTCTCACTCGCCCGAAGCAAAATGTTAGTCGCCTCAGGCAACCGGTCGCCGTTAGAGCCTTGTGCATCTCAGAGTTCCGACAAAGAAGCACGCATTTTTGAGCAATTACCCCACACAAGGCTGCAATAGTCGAAGTACGGCTGTACTGATAGATAAATAGAATTCAATGTTCTTAGAGTGCCCATAACCCCAAAATATTGTTTTCGCAAAAATGAATCTTTGCACCTGTTTGAGACGCATTGCGACCATTTTTTCCTTTTTCTAACAAATCCTGCCATTTTATAGGCTTCGGAAGTTGCGAAAATCCAAGCATCTTTTGTTCACGACCGAATGAGAACCCGTACGAAAGGAACGACCTTAACGCAGCGCTGCTTTAGCGACTGACCAGCGTTGCCCTTGTATCTGCAGAAAGGTTGTATGATGGCTGCATCAATAGCACTGCGGGAGTTTCGAAAAATGACTGCGCGTAAGACATCTCAAAGAGATCTCAAAGTCACTTAAGCGCTGCAGCAAGGCCGTCGCGTGCTCCACTTGAAACAAACAACCTTTTAGCAGCGCTGCTTTTGCGATTCACCAAAGCTGCTCGAGGAGACTGTTTGCTAAGCACTGCGGGACGTCTGAATGGTGGCTGCATCGGTGATGCATTAGCGACGCTTTCGTTGCAGATGTGTTGCAAGAAAGCTGCTTTAATAGCTTCGCGTTGCTTTGACACTGCAGGTAGGATGTCGCGTGATGCGAGAGGTTTTTCCATCTTGGTCTAAGAAAAGGTACCTTGAGAAGCCTTTTAATTTAATACCCACCAACAACAAGCCGATCAATCGAAAAATGGGTACAAGCAAAAGTATCAAGAATATCATTTAAATTTATTTTGCATAGCGGAGTTACAGGCAAGCTATATAATGAGCTGTATAATGTACAAAAATATTCTACCCAAAGAGCTTCCTCACTACTGCGTTGTTACATTAACAGGGTCATTAACTGATCATGATGCGAGCGGGATTCTTTAAAGCCGTCACGAAAGATGATATTGTTCACACAGATACCTGATTTAATACATTGCAGTTCTCTGATCATTTTATGTGTCTCTATAGGTAGCCCAAGCTCGATATATGAGTATCCATACAGTACTATATTATGCGAGAGCAGAAATATAAGGACTTGTACGGGTAAAATGGTTTTCCTCAAAGTTTTGAAAATTATTGACGACTTAAAATAAAAAAACACGTTACCTTGCTTCAGTCTTATATTTATTTGATTCTAGTACGGTTTCTTGGTCGATTTAGAGCGATTTAGGTGGTCCCTTTTCTTTCCCAAGGTTGGGCACCGAGACGAAGCTGCCGAATGGAATCATCGAAGGTAAAAGTAAATAAATTCGTTCCCAAGGCTTCAATTGCCTCGAAATTCCACGTAGATCACGGACGATTCCTCTGCTCCTCATTCGTCTTCTTTATTTGAGTCTCTTGTACACTGAGAAGGATTTAAGGGCCGCCAAATTCTGCAAACATCTGCTTCGAGAGCCATCGAATAATGCTTTGTTACAACTCTCTTTAACCGTTGCAAGATCGCTTAGCGACTCGCGATTGGTCAATGGGCACAATGGTGACCAATCGTGAGTCTTATCGCGGGTCGCTAAAACTATCGCTCCATTCGGACCGAAAATGTGAAATAATCGTGGTGTGCATTGCTGGCGTCGATTTCCCTTGACATTGAAACCTTTTTGGATAGATCAACGTGTTGGGCTTATATAGAATCTCCGGCCATATAGTACAAGGTTTGAAATCACAATTTTCTAGAGAATGCAACATTTTAATGAGAATGTATTTGTGACTGGAGTTGAATTTTTATAACCTCTAAGACTGGATATACCTTACGTACGTACAGCCGTTGATAATAGATATCTTTCAGTTACATGTATAGCCCTGACGTTAAGGCAAATTAAGATGCACAAAGCTGCTTATTAAGCATCGCTTTCACGTTTTTAAACACTGAAAACTTTTACATATGATTGATCTTTTGGTCGAAGCATTTGAGCAACGATGTACAGCACTGCGTGAGCATTGCTTTGTTGCTCTTAAACATTCCAAACTTTTCCCCGAAAGTATTTTTCAGTCGCAGCTTTTAAGCAACGATATACAGCGCTGCTTTACCATTGCTTTTTCGTTGTTAGGCATTACAACCTTTATGCAGCCTTCGATATTCTGCTTCTGAAGCTTGGTGAACGCATGAACGCCACATAAAGGACGCATAAGCACGGTGCAACCTAAAATATGAAGTTGCGCAGCGCTGCAAGAGCGTTGCACTGTTCGTACGGGAAGGGGAGTGGGTCTATTCCTGTTTTTACGTCACAATCTACTTTTCATGCATTTTTACAAAGAGTTAATGCAATGTAAATCAGTTTGTGACGTAAAAACAGGAATAGACCCACTCCCCTTCTAACTCGGTCGGAACAAAAGATGCTTGGATTTTCGCAACTTTCGAAGCCTCTAAAATGGCAGGATTTGTTAGAAAAGGCAAAAAAAGCCGCGATGCGTTTCGAACAGGTGCAAAGATTCATTCTAGCGGAAGTCTTTCGTTGCAGGTCTAATTTTAATTACTTAGTACTTAATATATACAGAAGCAGGAGTGTTTTATCAGATATAAAAAGCCCTGAGGGCGAAACCCGGGGGATTTTTTATATCTGATAAAACATGTGCTGCACATGTTTTAAATGGCTTAAAATACTCCTCCATATTCAATAGCCGTTTTGACCAATCGTGATGGGAAAAAGACTATTCCTCCGTGAAAGGCGGTCTAGCTGAGTTCGTCTGGCAATCGAAAAACACCCTGAACAAAAAAGACGTTACATAAGAAGTCGCGCCATTCTAGTTCACTTTGAAATCGAAGAAATGTATACAAATGTTATTCACTTGGGCCGGTAAGCGTAAGAATGCTCCGGTTTAGTGTTTTGAGGGCTCTTGAACCGAGGACAACATGCCTCCAAAACGACAGTTAAATTAGTAGCTTTATTTATTTTTATTTAGTAGCTTTATTTGATTTACCACGAAATACAAATAACGATAAAACAAAACAGTTACACAAAAGCAAATTAAAGTGGCGAGGAAGCCCAAAAAGAAACCATGAGGCTTATAGACATTCGGCTCCCTAAGAGTAAAAATAAAGTTAACATTAACGGTAAGGCCTGGATCGAAAGTAAAATACAATGAAGGTAAGTATAAATTAACTAATTACATAGACTGAGTTGACAGAATATAAAGTATGATACAAGTAACAACAAGAATGAAAATAATATCAGACATGAGAAGAAATAGAACTATTTACTACAAGATTTATAACTAATAATTCATATATAATTTTATTTTCAATTTCGTTTTGAATAAGTGGAGAGAATTAGATTCTTTAATATCATTTTCTATAGAGTTATAATAAGTAGGTTCTTGGAAACTGACAGAAAATTACGAAAATTACGAAAGTTTGTTCTACAAGAAGGAAGGTGAAAATCGTTGGCATGTCTAGTGGCATAGCTATGGACTTGTTTGTTTAAAGAAAAATAATTGTTGAACTTTGAAGGCAAAATAGAATGGTTAAGAGCAAACATAAGTTTACCCAATTCTAGCTGTCTAATATCGGAAAGTTTTAGTAGTTCTAATTCTTTGAAAATAGGGTCTGAATGAGAATCGAAAGTTGATTTAGAAATAATTCTGATAACTCGCTTTTGCAAAGAGACAAGACGGCGAAGATTGGTTTTGTACGTAGATCCCCAGACAATAATACAATAATGAAGATAAGGATAAACTAAACAATAATAAAGAGTTTTTAGACAGGGTTTAGGTAGAAAAAATCTTGCTCTATTAATGACACCTATTGATTTCGAGATTTTACGAGCTACTTGAGAAATGTGCGGTTTCCAAGACAGATGTTCATCAAGGACTACACCGAGGAAGACCGTTTCCTTAACCTGTTCCATTCTCTGGTCATTTATGCATATTTGCATTGCAAAATGATACCTTTTCTGTCTAGGCTTAAATAACATAAAGTTTGTTTTCTTCAGGTTTAAGGAGAGTTTGTTTGCCTTAAACCAAGTGGATAATTTATTAAGTTCGGAATTGAGTGATGCTACTAGGTATACAGGATCTTTATGGGACATAAATAAATTAGTATCACCAGCGAATAAAATAAGCTCGACGAGCGTCGATACGTTATTTAAATCATTAATATAGAGCAAGAAAAACAAGGGGCCTAAAATGGATGCCTGGGGGACACCACAGCAGATAGTTTGAGGAGAGGAACATTGACCGTTAAATTGAACGAATTGCAACCTGTTGGAGAGGTAGCTTCTAACCCAGTCCAGAGCCACGCCACGTATACCATAGCGTTCGAGTTTGTCAAGCAGAATATTATGATCGACGGTATCAAAGGCCTTAGAAAGATCAAGGAAAACGCCAACGGCATGTTCATTGCGATCACGACCAAGAGAGATTTTTTTCATGTAGGTCAATCAATGCTAACAAAGTTGAATGATTTTTCCTGAAGCCAAATTGATTATCACATAGAATTTCTAGTTTACTTAAATGATTATAAAGACGGTTATAAACAACCTTTTCAAGAAACTTAGAAAAGCTAGGGAGAATCGAGATCGGTCTATAGTTCGAAAAGAGTGATCGATCACCAGCTTTAAAGAATGGTATGACGCGAGCAATTCTTTGGTCGGGAACAATGCCATGAGAGATAAATGAATTGATTATATGAGCTAAAGGATCGGCTATAATTTGAATTGACTGTTTTATGATGGAAATGGGAATTCTATCATGGCCAGCTGCCTTACCTGGTCGAAAAGCATTGGAAATTTCCGATAGCTCATTTGGAGTCACTGGATCAAAAAACACCGATTGACAAAAGTGACCAGAGAGAAAACTGCGGTGAGAGACAGACGAGTGAATTTCTTTGGCTAGATTTGGTCCGATACTAAAAAAATAACTACAGAATCTATTAGCGATGTCTACTGGATCTGTAATTTCTTGTTTGTCAACTTTAAAGATGGAATTGATTTTAAACGCTTTCTTTTTTGTCTTAATAATTTCGTTTAGAACCCTCCATGTAGCTTTGGCATTTGATTTAGAAGCATCGATTTTCTTTTCGTAATATATACGTTTAGCGATTCTTAATGAGTGATTCAATTTGTTTTTGTAATTTTTATAACGAATTTCATAATGCAAAGATTGATTATTGAGATACTGTCTATATAACTTATTTTTCGTTCTTATCGACTTCAGAAGTCCTTTCGATAACCAAGGCTTTCTCAGGTAACTGCTCACCTTAGTTTTTTTTAAAGGAAAACATGAGTCATATGCCGTAGAGTATTGTTTGAAAGAGCTGTTATAGGCATTATTTGGATCATCAAAAGTGGCATACTGAGACCAGTCAATTCTCTCCAAATGCGATAGAAACTTAGTTGTGTTGACTTGATTTACATTTCGAACAAAAATAGTTTCATTAGATGCTGAGATTGAGGTATCGAAATGAATAGAAAATATAGGCAGATGGTCAGAAATGTCAGTGAAAAACAGACCACTCCTGGATCTATCGAAAAATTGGTTGACGAAAATGTTGTCAATTAAAGTTGCCGAGTGACAAGTTATTCTTGTAGGGCGCGTAATCAATGGAAAGAACATATTTGAATATAGCGCATCTAAAAATTCACCAGTAACGGAATGACATTGGTGGTTCATTAGATTTAAGTTAAAGTCACCCATTAAATAACATACCTTATTTTCGTTTGAGGTCTTACTGAACAGCTCATTAGTCATTGTCAAAAATTCATCAACGTTTTGGTTTGGCGGCCTGTAAATCACACCAATAACAATGTTCTTTCCCTGGGGCTTAACAATTTCAATAAACAAAGATTCTGCCACGTTTGGCAACGAAAAATCAAGATCGCATCGAAATTTAAAATTCAAATTGCTAGAAACATACAAACCAACTCCACCACCGGATCTATTTTCCCTACTTTTATGAACAAAACTGTAACCGTCGATGTCGACTGACGACGACGAATCATTCAGCCAAGTTTCGGAAATACCAATCAAAGAGAATTTTAAATTTACGTTAGATAAAAGATCCGTTAATTTGCTAGCATTACAATGTAGGCTACGAATGTTTAGATTCAGTAGAGAAAAGCTGTCACAAATACGCGAATCTTCACTAGATAGCATGTCATTAAATTGATCTTCAATAAAATATTCACAGTCATCGCTAAATAAATCTCTGAGGTTGGTGTCAGGGTCAAGGTCAAATGAACGAGCTAGATTTGTTCTAATATTGTGGAGTAAGGGATTGAAACTTAAACTAGCCAATCTATCAGCATCATAGCGAACAGGACCATTTTGCATTTCATAAATTGCTAGGTTGAAGTCGGCGTCATCAAGGTCGTTAAACGGAAATGAAATTTTCAGAGTTGGGGAAAACAAAATTAAAAAAAAAAAAAACAGGGGGAAAAATAGCAGTAAGAAATAAATAACCTAGCTGTTCCCGACATTAGGTCTGTCTCTAATAACCAGTTTATCTAACACAAAATAAGCGATCTTCCCTGCTTTCTTGGCTGCTTCCATCTTTGCACGTTGACTTTCTCTTTTCTCAAGGGTTGCTGGAGATAGGTCTTCCTTCACAAATATATTGTCGGGTTTAATTCTTCGGGCACATTTCAGGATCGTTTCCCTCTCTTTCCAGTCACGAAGGCGACAAACAATGGTTCGAGGACGATTTGCGGAATTCTGGGCCGAAGCTGGCCTACGAGAACTTTTACCCACGCGATGCGCTCTCTCAATGTCAGGAGCACTGGCGAGATTCAATTCGTCTTTCAAAACTTGCTTTACTTTAGCTTCAGTTTCTTCCCATGTTTCTTTATCCTCTTCGGGAATGCCATCCACTCTGACATTATTTCGCGTACTCTGATTTTCTAAATACTCCATTTGTTCTTCTTGATGGTCTAAGTCGTCTTGAATTTCTTCAATGGCGGAGTCCAGTCCTTGTAATTTAAGTAATGATGGTTTCAAATCATCAATGTCCTTTTGCGAAAACTCAAGGCTGTTTTTAAGAACACCCGTTTCCTTTTCCGAACTAGCAATTCTTGCTTTTAACTCGACTACTGAATGAGTTAAAGAGTCGAGGCGAGTGTTCACGTTAGTTACGATCGAGTCAAAGAAGCTCTTGAACATTCTTTCCTGCATCTGTAACATCTCGCGAAGCGTTGCCAGTGTTACAAACTCTCCTTGAACATTTACTTCAGCCGCCAAAGAACTAACTGAAGCTTTCGAATGACGTGTATCGGGCATATTTTGGACTACAATTTTCGGTGATTTCGATCTTGGCCGGAGCAATCAAATCCTGCGTCTGCACACTACGCGTGCACGTGACCTCTCTTAGGCGGCCAAAGACAGTGGAAGAGCAAGAGAAAAAAGACCTGGATGACTGCATTCCAAAGGTTAATACCAGGAACGCAACAAAGTGGGCGTTTAAGGTTTTGCGAGTGGCAGATATCAAGGAGCAACAAAGAAATGAGTCATCAAATGCAAATGAACATGAGGCATTACATGATGCCTCTAGTGAAATTATATAATGCCTTATTTGGCATTCCATTGTTCATCTATTTACTCCGCAGCCACGTTGAAATCCTTCCCCAGGCTTTCAGGTTTGTTGGGTGAATTATCAGGTATAACTTACTCACATGTCTAGAGAAATTCATACGATTGGTCAAAACGACTATTGAATATGGATGAGTATTTTTAAAGCATACACAAGCCATTTTGGGTGTTAGCTCCTTACGATGGGCAATATATGATTATCCTATGACAGTCTAAATTCATCAGTGTGTACGCTGAGCAACTTTATTGTAGCTTTCCTTTTTATAGGTTTATCGTATATATTAAGGGGCATTCGATTGACTCTATTCTGGAATAAGAATACATGGAATAGAAGTAAGAAAGCCTTCGTTTTCACGGAGATTCACGTTAAAATTGTCAAACAAGTGCTGAAATGCTATTTTTTATTATTTTTGTTGCTTTAAAACGCCAGAAATGTTTTGTCTGGAACCAACTGTCCTATAACTAGTTTTCGAGGCCTGTAGATGTCCTCTTACTTATGACTTTTTCTTATGGGGCACCTGTATATGGAATATTCTTGGCCAATTTCTTCCCGAGCGTGCCGAAATGCAAATTAATTTTATCCCCTATCTCCTTTTTGTTAGTATATGATCGACCCCCACTGGAAATCTCGTTAATCATTGTCGTTTTAGAATTACGACCTAACGTACTGTTCATTAGTTTTCGAGTTTCTTACGTTGTCGCTATTTTCTTGGATGTCGTAGTTGAAATATTTCTAAGAAATGTTCTTGAAATATTTCTATTATAAGACTTATAATTTTGATATTAAACTTGTTTCTAGTATTTCTCAGTATAATTTACCCAGTCTAACTCATTCTTCGTTTTGACAAGTCTATAGCTTAATTGTTATTCTTTATTCGCGAGTAAATTTGATTGTTGGAGGGAAATTGTTCGTGAATTCGCCAAAATGGTTTCTTTCGTTTTCCTTGTGGTCCAATTTGAAAACATGTAGTTAATGAAATGCTTCTAGTGGGCCGTGTGTAGAAAACGTTTACGTGCGGATAAAGGACACGTTCATGGTACATGTGAAACTTGAGACTCTTTCGTTTTGTTTGTACAGTGACAGTTGATTGATTAATTTAGTGATTCTCATATTACCTGTATATAGATAAGCGATTACACATTCACGCGACACAACAATAAAAACGAGTTTCAATAGACCATATTCGTATTCTCGGTATTGGACGGGAACTAGCTTTGCAATGGAGGCTAATGCGTGGAATATATTAGAAAGTATTTGCATTTGAAAATATTCCCCCGCATTAGCCTCCATTGCAAGCTAGTTCCAGTCCAATACCGAGAATACGAATCTGGACGTCTACGCTTGGGTTATTATACCGTGAGACTGTGCACGTGGAGTTAGTAAAAGAAACACCGGAATACAATGCATCTCTTGTACGTTTTATTTTACGTTTTGAAAATACATTCATGAGAGTTGTAAGTTCATTTAGTTTGCCTTTTACATTACAAAGTTTATGATTTCACTGCTTTGTTCATCTGGTACCGATGTAGTTTTCTGTTTGGAGTTGATCTTGGAGGGTCTGCGAGCCAGCGAGCCATGCGAGCCATGCGAATTTCGCATTTAAGTCTAAGCACCCATTTCAAATAACGCTGATAAACAGTTATTAAGTCTAAGCACCCATTTTAAAACGGTTAGCTTTCAATAACTGTGTGACTTGCATGTTGACTTGCATGGCTCGTCATGTTGGCTCGCATGACTCGCATGGCTCGCTGGCTCGCACATTGGTACAACTCGCAAGAATTCCGCTTAAGCTTTGACACCTTGTGGATTATTGTATGAAATAACAGTCGCGTAGAAAATTTGATCATGGAAACAGCCGTGGAAACATTGTCTGCCTTGTGTCTGCGTTGCCAGTGACATTTCAATGCGTAAAACGTGGCTTTGCATGTAAAAGTGTGCATGTGGAAGTGATGCATGAAACAATATCAGCTGGAAAAATACCAGCAACTCCGAAGCCGTTTGCGTGACTACAAAGCTTTAACCCTCAGGAGAATCAGTAGCTTCCATTCAAGCCAACATTGAAATCCTCATAGTACTTCCGTAACTTCTGCCATTGAAACCACTTTCCAATTTCACAGTCGATCTTATAAACTCGGTAACAGGAATATTTTGAAATACATGGAACAATAATTCAAGTTCGACTGGTTGAGATTCTGAATTCTCGTGGGCGTCCTCTTTATTTTAAAACAGAGTACACTTTGTAATTCCATTTCCTTAAAAGAATCATTTTAAACGTATAAACGACATATAGCGTATTAATTTCTAAAAAACAACCGCAATTTGAAGCAAGATTTTGTGAAAGACTTCCGAGATTACAATCAAATTTCGGAGATCGCGAAGATACCTCAAGCTTGCAGATTCTGCCGGGTCACGCGTGACAGTTCATTGAAAAAGTATACGTTGTTTCCAAAGCAAAGCGTTTATCTCTAAATAGCAATATCACACAAACGGTGGAGGCATTATTTTAACTGATGAAAAGCCTAGCTCTTAAAGTTAGCAAGATTTTTTCAGCGTCGTTTAAGCCTTCTGGGCAGAAACGTTTCACTAAAAGTATGTGTTTGCATGACAAGGACGTGACAGAAATATTTGAAATATCTCTCCCGCGTTCGACTAAACGAGATGCTTCCGTGAAGCATACACTGGGTTGCCTGTGATACGTGTTACAGAAAAATTGTGTGGTATTGAACTACAGCATTCCAGTCTCTGAAGAATAACAAATAAAAGAGAGCAGAAGGAAGTTTCCGGGATGGTCGAGCGGGAATAAAATATTTACGACATGAAAACAACATTAATTTTGAACAGTGACTATAGACTATAAAAAGTTACGATCAGCGTCAAACATTTTGGGAGATTTTTGCTACGTTCAAAGAAATCACAAAAATCGAAAGTGACATGGCCGGAATTCAGCGGGCGCCGTGATTAAGTTACCGGCATGTTTGCTCGCCAAACAGTGAAGCATCTGTGTCAAATGATGGCAAGATACAGGGGTTTTTGTAGGTTTCTTTTTTCTGTCAAGTGTTATAAAGTTTGACAATAAAAGGAGCGAAGTCAAAACAAAGATCAAGATCGCCCAACTCTTGAGGTAATGAGCATTTGTTTATGGAAAGTCAAAATTTACTCTCCAAGATGCGTACGATGTTAATTATCACCAGGTAATTCCATCATTTTGGAAATAGCAGCTACTTTATTATTCACTGGCGTCACAATTTTTCACTGATTTTGGGGCTCATTTTGTTGAAACTCAAGCACGCTTCGAGCAGGCCTGTGAACCCTTCCTGCTTACAGAGCAATACTAAAAAAATTCTCCCATATCACATTTCAACCTTAAGCTCGAAAATTCAATACACAACATGATATTATATTTCACAAAGGCAGAAAATACCACAGAATCCTTTTCCAGCGAAAAATTTATTGAAACAAACAACATATTTGCTCCTAGAGGCGAAAACCTCTTCCTATTTCGTTGCGTGCGTGAAGACAAGAAACTCAATCGTGTCAAATTACCATGTACTTCAGGTTTCCTGAAGAACCTTTTCCTTGAATAACATAAAAACTATCCAGTTAAGCTCGCATATCATAAAACATGATGAATTCATAAAGGCCACCTTTTCCAGCGAACAAATTTTTGAAACAAACAACACATTTGCTATTAAAGGCAAAAACCCCTTCTATTTCATTACGTGCGTGAAGAGAAGAAACTCAATCGTGTCAAATATGCGCAATATTGCAACAAACTAAATTTCAGGATCAAACCGTTTTCATGAAGAACCTTTTCCTTGAATAATGAAGCACAAAATAGACGACAAGCTTTCTTTCAAATAATTCTTGGCTGTCACATTTCCAATTATTTTCTTTACCTGAAGACTGTGCAGAGTTGATCACTGATCCACGTAAGGTGTTCGATTCGTTCTCTGTCTTTGTTGAACCCATAAGTTACCAGAGAATTTTCCATTTGGTTTTAGTGTTCTACATAACAGCACATTTGGTAAACTATTAGAAGTGCAGCTCACTTTGATTTCGGCTCGACGGGCGACAGATTGTTGTCGAAGTCCATTACTCGTCGCCTTTAAGATTCCACCGCCCGTCTTGTTCACTATCCAATTGACTTGCCAGTATTGAGCTTGATAAGGGTATATTTTGTTTAAAGATCCTCTAATGACTTTCGACACCACTGCCGGTTAAGTTTATCATTCTACTGTGTCCACCAGAGAAATCTACGCATTTCCACTACCCTCTCTATCCTAAGAAAATACGAGCGGAAGGCCCTATGCACAAAGATACCACTTAGCAGGGAAGTGACGGGCGATTTTTACCGACACCGAAAAAGAAAAAAAAAAGAGAAACACCGAACAAATGCCACCCACTTTCCGACTGGGATTGCCATACGGCAACCCAGTAAATATACTCGTTATCCACTACGCTCAAATCCTCCTGAAATGCGGGGTTTCTGGGGTGCTTACCATTTAGCCAAAAGATCCGGAAATTTCGGTTTGAGGTGAGAGGGAAAGGCAATTTTCCGGAAAATCTTTTCGGAAATTGTGGACAACCTTCATAGTCCTCTTTTTCCGTTAGGAACGGAATTCTTGAAATGCTCCTACCATTTGCGAGAATCCTTCCGTTTCCAGGCCCTTTCTCACAAGATCGAGTAAAATATGAGGAATGGAATGCTGTGTAGTAAATGGTAAGCGCTATTCTCATCCGGTTGGTCATTAAATTCCGAAAATCGCTTACCTTTATGCAACGATCATTCCATCCGGATTATTTGGCTCAATGGTAAGCACCCCTGGTTTCCCTGGATTCCAGAGGTTTTTTGCTCTCTTTGGGTGAAAAGCGAAAGAGCGAACCGGTGAACTGGTTTTCTCGCCGCTTGCCCATTCCGTCGCTCTAGAGAGAAAAAACCTCTGGCATCCCAGCGAAGAAGAGACACTCGTACTTTCGTTCATTTCTATTTCAAAGACCTTGAAATTATTTAGCTTCAGAAACGTTTCGAAAAAAAAGTGAAATTCATTCATATTTGACAAAACTTACAAAGACTGCTAAAGCAATTCATGCAGAAGAACCGACTGATAATATAATTATGCACATGTTAATTCTTCTGTTTCAAACGCAATGAAATGGGACACTTGTGTTTGGGAAGAAATGGTCTAAGTATCCTTCTCATCTGGACGGTCACATATGTTCTGCACATTTCGAAATACTCGGGTTTCGAACCGGTGGTTCTTACTAATACAGGGGCATGTTTGCGCGGTTTAAAACTATGCGGAGAAAGCAGAACTCAGCAAGTGCTCTTGGTATGCAAAAAGAAAATTGGGGATAACCATCCATTGTTCAGAGCTTCAATTTGGAAAACAACGCTATACATTGCTTTGTATTTTACAAATATCGTTGATTAATTAACTTTGAAAAATGCATTGGTTACTCCCAATTTTCTTTTTGGATTTCAGTAACACTTGTAAAGGTTTGCTATTCCGGCATATTCATAATCCGAGAAAATAGTATCTTTAAATTAATAGGCACTGTCCTTAAAAGCCACAGTTTCTCATATAGAGACAGTTGCATGACATTAAACTTTTCAAAGTAAACATTATCAATGTGATGGTTTTACCAAACAGAGGCATCTGTTTTCAGCTTATACATGTATTCAGGCTACTGTCATCATCTGTATCATCGTCAACCATAATTGTCAGCATAAATTCTAATTTCTTTTGCAGGTCTTTCATGGAAATACTGGGCGAAACGACATTGTCAAGCATAATCTTGAGGAGGTTATCATAGCGAGCTTCATCCGCTTTCAGCCAACTGACTTTTTTGGTCATAAGGCATTGAGAATTGAGCTCTATGGGACACTTAAATCTCTAGGTAACTCATGATCTCTAGTTTTGCAGATCCATTTGCATGTAATTACCGGGTATTTAAAAAGACAAAATTAGAAAAGAAAAAATGGACTCCATTTAAACTTGTTCTTAGTATTGCAAAAGTTACGTATAAAGAACGATTTTCTAGCACATTTGAATTAAGTTAATGGTGTTTTTGGACTTGTGCGGAATTTCAGCAAATAATCTCTTTTTCTCCATACCAGTTCCTGTTGAAACTCCTATTCTTGTCTTGACTGCACAGTCGTCTACTAGTGTTGCTGCCTCTTGGAAACTTTCAGAACGGTACTACAACGAAAGAAAGTTCATATCCTTTAAACTTCTATATCAAAAGGAAGGCTCCAACGTACCACAAATACAAACTATCAACGATGCCAAGAACGTTCGAACTGAGAATGGTTCGTTGGTTTTCTCCTCGGAAGTCACAGGGCTTGAGAAATTCACACAATATGAATTTGAAGTGTATGTCTTTAGTTCGGTGGTGGATGGACCAAAGCGTTCCTTAAAGACAAGGACATTGGAAGATGGTAAGGGTCTGTAGCTTTTTAGCAAGGCTTACTTTAGTCTATTAGGGACAATTATGGTGAATTACAGCAATGAAATCACAATTTCCAATGTCCATAGACACAGCTGACCCTTTCTTATACTTATAGATTTTTATCTCCAATTATTCCATATGGTGGCAGGTGTGGGAGAAAGTAGTCAAATGCAGTTGAAAGAAATTGAGATATTTGCAAATGTGGAGTGCCATGGTGTTTTTGTTTCTGAGAAGCCTTCTTTCTTCATTTAGAATGTCACTTCCTTCATCAAATTGATTTCCTTTATTGGAAAGAAAGAAAAAAAGAAAGTTGCTATTCAATTAAGAATGGTTGAATTTCTTTTCTTTTATTTCATTCCATGGGAAACGTTCATTTTGATTTCTTGTCTTTGTTGCATTTGAAATATTTCAGTCCCATCAAAAGCTCCTAGCAATTTTATAGTGACTGCAAACACATCTACGGATATCATAGCGTCCTGGAAGCTTCCTCTCCCCGACTCCAGACATGGAATCATTAGAGGATTTAAGATATTCTTCAGGAAAAAAGGCTCTGATACCAGAAACAGACCAAAAACCATTTTTGCTTCCAACCTCTCGATGTACACAATACCTGTCACCGGACTGGCTGAATTTACAGAATATGAATTTCATGTGTTGGCCTTTACCTCCGCTGGTGATGGAATGAACAGTTCCGTTCAATTCGCAAAAACGAAGGAAGATAGTAAGTGATACACGTATTGTTTAAATTGGCTTTTCAAGTCAGCTTTTCACCCATTCATTTTAAGTGTTGAAATGTATAACTAAAAAGCGACAGTCTTTGTTTTAAGGCTGAAGGTTATATCATTTTAAGTTTCATGGCTTACACGTATTACATTACATTGCATGTGCACCAGTTCCGTGTATGTACCACTGGAATTGTTCCAGTCATTGCACTTGCTCTATCAACTAAGTTATTAAGCCAGCAGGGAGCTGGTCACTTGTAAGTAGAAGCTTGAAATAAATCCATGCTCAGTGAACTGGATTCGAACCCATGACCTAAAGATTAAGCACTGCTACACATGCTGTTCCAACTGAGCTATCTAGCTCACTGGAAGCTGATCATTTGCAAGTTCTAGTTTATCCTGTCCGTGATGATTTTCTGGAAAGATCATCTCAGTTAGTTGAGCAACCATTCCCTACCTCTGAATTAACGATTATCGTTAATTCCACATTTGCTCCGAATTGACTATTATCATTAATTGAGAAGACTGAAAGCTTGATACGGATTATGGGAAATGGTGATATATTTTTTTAAAAGACAACCCAAGTATATGGTCAAAGGACTTGAAACTGGCAATGTTGACTAATTTAACCCGTCACCTAACCACTTGACCACCATACCTCTATAGCTGCCCAGGGACAATATTTTAAACACTCTTTGATAATGCTGTATTATTACGCCTCAAAAAACAATATTAAGCACTGCAAACGGTCGGTTACCAAATTTCACGACAAAGCTAAACATTTTAAAATCAACGTTTACGCCTTATTAATCTAGCGTAGGCGCAATTACTCTTCAGCAATGATATTGTTCTATGGGAGACAAAAACAAAAAACAAAAAACATGAAAGGCTCGATTTTCCCAAAATTTGTATTTTAGCATTTTGACACAAGTGTTGATTTTTTCCCTAGCATTTCGTTGCATGCAAGTTTAAATGCTGCCTACTTTATGCATCATTGTGCCCACTGTTAAACAACGACTTCAGTCAATGTCTTTTCCCTTTCCTTACAAATACCATGATTGTAGTTAATATATCAAGATGGTTAGGAAACTCTACGTGTTTCTTTGTTTTTTTTCTTGTTTTCTGTTTTGGCCCTGACCATGCCCAAACCACACCCTTTTTCTAACAGACAACCAATCATAAGTTTTGATTAATTTATTCAAAAGATATTGTACATGGTCACGGTCAGGTGAACATGAAGTGTGACAGCACTGTACTCCCTTTTCAAGTTTTTAGGGTTTCATAACCAGTCCATGTATATGAACTATGAAAAAGGAGGCCCTGCTAGTAACAAGTCAAGTGACTGAAAAGAGGAAAGATTTCAAAACCTCTTAGATTTCGGGAGCTACTTGACCACCTGTTGTCAGGTTACTCTGTGACCTGTAAATGAGGTTTTGGCAATTGCTTTTGAATCATCCAAACTTTGCTTTGAACATTCAATAAGTCCCGACAGATCGCGACTGCCAGGGTTAGGTTTAGGCAACCATACAGTATGACAATCATTGCCCGGTCTTTTTTTTTTTTGGAAGATCAACTAAGCCTATAACGGATGTCTTACAGTATCTTTAATACCGCCAGAAGACAAGTTAAGAAGTGGGAAAATGTTACTACCAAGAGGGTGAAGCCTTTCAACAATAATTTATCTGCTCTTTGGCAATTCTCTTTTGTTGACATTGAAAAATATTTAGTTTCAAAAGTGCACTTTAACCTGGCTAAGAAGTATAACCTCTGTTTTAAAACAGCTACTTCTCTCAGTCTCAAGGGACGTCCTTTCATCTATTACTTTTCACTGAATTCACATGGCACCAGATTGCCAACACACACAAGCAAGATAACTGTATGACCCTATTAAAGCTCCCTATCTTTCCAAGTCTAAATTATTTCTGTATAATACAACATACAGCTGTAGAATCTATTTTTAGTAATGCTGAACAATGACTATAATGTACCACAGACTAGAATCGGTTCTTAAGTGCCTTATGTGACTTGATTACGCAGCTAGGTAATGCGACTTAATGAACAGGGATCACTTAATGTTTTTTCTTCATTAATTTAAAGTTCCTTCAAACGCTCCCACTGAATTTATGGTGACCGCAAGCGATTCTACAAGTATCACAGCATCTTGGGAGCTACCACCTGCAGACTCCAGAAATGGAATCATTACAGGATTCAAATTGTTTTATAGACAGAGACACTCTGATAACCAACCCAAACTTCTTAAGATTTCCAATGCTTCCATTCGAGCAGAAACTGTTAGGGAGTTGATGAAATTTACAGAATATGAATTTCAATTGTTGGCCTACACCTCGGTTGGCGATGGACCGAATAGTTTTGCTCAATTTGCAAAAACAATGGAAGATGGTAAGTAGTGTTATTCATTGATGAGTTTCTGTGAGTTCTCTCTTTAGTCAATGCTTCAACCGTTTAGTACAACAAATCTTGTACTCTTTTGCATTGTTAAATTAAACTTAATTTGATTAGCAATGCAGAGCTTATCCGTCGTCAATCCATCGACTGGCAAGTGGTTGATTGGATAATTTACCTCTTGATTAAAATGCTTTTGCTGCTTGATGTTGTTAAAGCCATTGATTTTCAACCCACAATTGCACAGATGCATTATTTATAGTGTTGATTTATCTCAGTCTATCTTTTATCTCTTAAATTATTTTGCTATGTTCCAGCTCCATCAAAACCTCCCAGTGGATTTATAGTGAATGTGAGCACTTCTTCAAGTGTCACAGCATCTTGGCAGCTACCACCCGCAGACTCCAGAAATGGAATAATCAGAGGATTTAAGTTGTTTATTAAGAGGAAAGGGTCAGATGTCCAAATGATCGATGTTTCCAACTCTTCAGTTTACACAAAGACTGTTACTGGATTGCAAGAATCGACAGAATATGAATTGCAGGTGTTGGCCTACACTTCTGCTGGTGATGGACCACAGGGTTCTGTTCAGTTTGTAAAAACAAAGGAACATGGTAAGAGTTACATAAATAATTTGTTTAGAAAGATCGACACAGGGTGAAGACTTATAGTTAAATTTCTTGTGCTTGTTTTACATTTTTGCTTTTGCAATTGTATACCGGTACTAATATAAATTGAAACTGTATTGCTGTTTCTTTCATATTATTTAAGGCTCATTTAGACATGACCTATAGACTCGCCACAAATATCTAGAGACTCAGGGAAATGTTTCATAGAAAAAATGTGGCATTAGATTTGAGAGTTATAAAGTTTATTATTGCCCTCATGTAAATTGCGAGGTGATGTTTTTTCATCAAAAATGAATTTTGTAATGACTGGCTCAATTTCTGTACGGCATGTCAAATTTTTATCCTCATTGCATGCGAGGTCATCAGCAGATATACCTTTTTTATCAGAGTTTAGCTTAATTGTTCTTTCATTTTAAACGTCACTAGATAACAGATATATATATATATATATATATATATATATAGATATATATATATATATATCGCTATTTTACGATGATGATGATGATGACCATAACGATGGCGATGGCGATGACGGTGACCATGACGATGACGACATTGACGACGATCACGAAGATATGAAAACTGTTGCGTTGAAAATTTGATTCTATTTTATACCAATAATAACTTTTCAATTTGTTTAGCCACTTTCACTCGAACATTAGATGTCAGTGGACCAGGTTTTTCGATGGCGAGTATTCTTGGTTTTTCCATTGGTGGTGTATCACTGCTTGGCTTTCTATTTCTTATTGGATTTTCTTACCATAAAAAGAGAAGGAAGAAGCGCTCCGCAAAGTGGTAAGCTTCTTCTTTTTACTGGTAAGCAATGACTTATAAATTGGTGGAGATAACAGAGTGCTTCTTAGAATATATCACATTATATCAGGGTTATATTCCCACTGGTCATATACCCATCTGAAACAAGATGCGTAATGTGTTTTGGTCAATACTTACTGAAGTGGCTAGGGCAAGGGCAAGGGGACGTGGCTGTAGTGAGCGCAACTTTTAGGACGAAGAGATGTCCAGGAGTTGCGTGACTGCAAGTAGTGCAATCCCTAAAAACAAAACAAAAAAAGTTCCAAGTACATGTAAGTGAAGTTCAAGTCGAAAGATACGGAAGAGCGAAAACGACAAATAACACCAAAACAAAGACTTAAAGCGTTTGCCAATTGCCAGTCCTTTACCTGGGATTTTAGAAAAAAAAATTAGATAAAGTGATTTTTTTGCTTTCGTGGACCGATAAGAGCCAACACTGAAAAAACAAAGGTATTTGAAAATGGGCGTTGATTAAAGAAATTCTAAAACGTATTAAATAAATGAAATGAGATGAAAGTGTATTTGAAGTGTGGGCTACACACAACTCAGACAAGTGATCCGAGCACTTTGCTGTGGACAACTTATGTAATTTTCGATTTTTGTTGAAAATTCTAATTTATGGTGTTGTAGTTTTCTGCATGTTTTACTAACAAAATAATAAATATAATCCCCCACAAATGTGTAATCAACGGGTATTGCTATGACAAGGAGATGTATGCAAATTAGGGCTCGCTCATTGGCCCTATAGCAGATCAAAAACAGCGAAGAACGGCTCCGATTACTTTCAAATTTGGATGGCCGGATTTCTACATAATTACACACTTTCATGCCATGTAACTCAATTACAACACGAAGACTTTTTTTCGCAACAGGGAGGTCTGAAAATCGAAATTTATTTTAGAAAATCGTCGTTACTTCCGTTTCTTTCCAAATTTGGCAGAACGGATGTTTGTTACATGAGCCTGTTTTTTATTGGAATCGGTTGAAATGACGTCAGGCTGTGAGATTCACAAAGTCCCTATTAAGTGAGGCAGAAATGGCCCTCACCACAGGGGATGAAATCTAGGGAACTTAAGTTGCAATCACGGAAAAAAAAATACACAGAGAGCTTCTTTAGAGGTTAGCGAAGATATCTGAATGGTTTTTATGACAATAGTAAAGGCTTTTCATGTCAAAATCAGGTTAGCGTCTTTATGTTGTGTTAACTTAATTAAATACTTCATGCGGCCTTACCTCCGGCCGTAAACTTGATTTTCTAGTCTCACAATTACCTCCAGAACCTATCTTTTGCATAGAATAGGCTTTTAGAATTAGGTTCTTGTCTTCTGTGGTGATACTTGTCGATTCTGTGCAGAAATGTTGAAAACGCGTCACACACGCAACTTGAAAACCACAGGTGCCCCAAGCTCAGTGTGAGCATGGCCGACAAAAATATAAGGATTTGTATGAGAGTCCCGAAAAAAAGCTTAAGCAGATAATTATATGAAAAAAAATCTCAATTAAAAGGCCTAACCTTATTGCCATCGTGGATAGCTTCCTTCCTGTGTGGTTGTTTTCCAGATCCGACTTGATTTCTGCCATTTCACAATTTTTTGGTTGTCAACAGTTATAATAAAATCCCAAGGCTGGAGACTAAATTCTCAGGTGCCACCAATTCGAGTCAAATATTCCTGGATAAAATATTCCCACGGTCACAATTTCACATCAGAATCTATTGACAAAGATTGAACTTTCATTTCAACCCACTATCAACGCTATAGTACTCCGGATAGCAACGTGAGACAGTGAATATTGCAATAAAACTGTTGATAACAAAGTGACCCTTACCGGGGTTGCGGACCGTAGTTTGTCAACCGCAAAATTTCTTTATTTCCCTGGGTCTACTGCATGACTGCATTGGTCGTCCAATCACAGTCACGCCTCCTTCCTGTTGATAAAGGTTAAAACACATTCGCGAAGCCGGAAAGCATTGAAAGATGCGAGAATGAAAGCTGTAGTAAACAAACTTTTGCGCATTCATGCCGCTTTTATTAGTTTATAGGATTTTGTACATAAAAGGCTGTTCGCGATCGTAACTGTATTTATCAAGCCTTCAGGGAATTAACATTAATCATGCAAATAAAACTTGCTCCCGTAGTTTATTAAGCGCATTTTTGTTTTATTCCTCTGGGTCTCCCGAGGCGAGTGTTTTCTCTCAGATGCTAATAGGGAACTTAAGCACCAGACGTTCTTCATTCACGAACGGCATGGCTGGACGCGCAGAACTGGGTCGAGGACGCGGTTCACGCGCCAAATGCAAATCATTAAGGAAACCAACGTGAAACCATCGCGAACGCCGACAGAATGATTCAGTTGAAAATGTCTTTCAAAGATTTGCGTGAAGCTTTGTTGCTTTCTTACGAAGAAAACACCATTTCAGACGAAGAATTTCTACTTTTGTATGACGAATACTCTTCGAAGAACCCAGAATTTGAGTACAGTGATTATGAACGATTTGACCTTGACAAGGTGGGAGACGCCGAATGCAAGGCAAACTTATAAGTAGGGAAAAGAGATTTGCCCGCTTTGGCCGAAGTATTGCTGGAGGCATGGAAGGGCTGTGTACGCTTTTTAAGCGCTTCGCTTATCCATGTAGATACGGAAATATGATCCCGTTGTTTGGAAGACCGGTGCCCGTCATTTGTATGATCACGAACAATGCTCTTGACTTTATTTACAGCAACTATTCCCAGTTAATTACTGAGTGGAATAATAGTCTGTCGAGTCCAAATGTTTTAGAAGTTAATGCTGTTCACGAAAAAGGAGCCGCTCTGCGGAATTTTTTTGGATTCATTGAAGGTACTATTCGTTCCATAGCTAAACCTGCGGTAAACCAAAGAATCGTCTACAATGGGCACAAAATAGTCCATTCACTTAAGTTTCAGTCAGTTGTCATACCTAATGGAATGATTGTGCATCTCTATGGGCCAGTGGGTAAGTTTACCATTAATCATATCCTTTTTTAGAGTTAAATAAATACACCAGAGTAAGCTAATGATAACAAACTGGTCTGCAATTTCATTCTTGCATGAATGAAAAAGTATTTTGGGCCGCCTTATCCTGTGAAAGTTGGTATACCGTACGCACGGTGCAATGTAGGTTCTTGACTTTTTACAAATCTGTTTTAATATATTGCGAGTTCAAGAACTGACCGAGCTCAGATCGGTGTGGGAACGATAAACTATTACGTAATTTATTCCTGAAAAATTATTTTTATTCTTTCAGAGGGTAAACGCCACGATTCTGGAATGTTAGCTGATTCCGGTTTGTTGGGCGACTTGGAGCAACACTCTGCCTCAACTTTACCTGAGCCAATGTGCATGTACGGAGATCCCGCATATACCCACAGAGTTCGTCTCCAGTCACCCTTCAGGGAAGCTGTACTCACAGAAGATATGAAGCTGTTCAATGCCTCCATGAGTGCCTGTCGCATTTCGGTAGAATGGCTATTTGGCGATGTAATTAACTACGTTAAATTCTTAGACTACAAAAATAAAAATAAAAATTGGTATGAGTAGCGTTGGCAAAATGTATGTGGTTGAGTGCAATTTGAAGAAATGCCTTAACTTGCTTATATGGAAACCAAACTTCTGAATGAAAGTTAGAAATTTCGAGGCAAATGAAAGGTATAGACTATATATAGAGGAGAAAGGAACACATACCGTGCATTTTTTACCTTCGACACACTCATCCGAAAAATTGGTTTCTGCCTTGAGCGGGACTCGAAC
>NC_090893.1:25826466-25846466 GCF_036669925.1 Montipora capricornis
CTTTTTTGACCTAGAACTGACAAAGTTTCCGGACGGTTTCTAATTTTAGCGTGATTCAGTATTCGGTGGCTATAGACAGTTAACTCCGAAATGGCTTTTTTTTCCTTTTCCATTCGCTCGCTGAGGGGGGCTACGACAAAGCATTGACCCCCGGTCAACGGACCCCCTCTAAATTGACTGGAAATAATAATATATAAATTACTTTAATCAGCAAGTTAATCGGCTCACCTTCAAATTTTATGATGGTGGGACCGGGATGGTCGATCTGCTTCGTGCCATCGTTTCAATTCCTTTCAGCACACATGTTATTCCTCTTTTCTTATAAACGAGTGTTAAACGACCGAAAAACTATCACTGACCTGTTTTGCAGTCCACTTCCACGAAAAAAAAAAGTGTGCTGAGAGAAGTGGTCACAAAAGAAAGAAAGCGGAAGTTGTTGTCTTCGTAACTTAGTAGTGCCAGGTCGCGTTCGACCATTCCGCAACATGCTCTTCGCTTGTAAAAAAGTGAGTGAAGGCGATCATTAGCGATACTTTATCAAGGTATAAAAATTATAAGGATCAACAAGGTAACTAATTTTAAATATGTTTATATATTTAAATGCTAAATAGTTTTCATAATTTTAGAGCCATGTGGCATGAGGCAGATCGACCATCCTTCCGCCATCTCGAAATTCGAAGGTGAACCTATCAATAGGTAAAATATTTCTTCGTGTATCATTATATTCTTGGGTTGCACGTGATGTCACAAAAAAAGTAAAATACAACACTAAAGAGCCTTTTGAGTTTTTATCTTAATCAGCTACAAGAGGTTTTTAAAATATATATGTTTGCATGTTTTCAGCTCGGTACAGTGCTTCGTTTCGAAAAAAGAGCAGTTTGAATTTAAGAGTTTTTCACAGTGCATGACATGTTGACGGCTTTGGAAAAACATGCCAGTTCTATAAAACATTTTCGTGTCTAGGAGACGTGTCTATAAAAAACTTGGCTAGCTCATTATACACCAGAAAGCGTTAAAGACAGCCAAACTAAATTCCGGATGTTTCTACAGGTTTTCGGCCGCCATGTTTGGTTCAGGGATCAATTCCGGGACGCGATAATTTGCGGGCCAGTACAGGGCTTTTCAATCTGGTTAAATCATGTTCATGTTTATTGAAGCGTGAAGAGGCGATTTTAGTATTTAATACAGTTATAGAAACTAAATAAGAGAAGCAACCTAAAAGGGTGAGCGTCCCATGACCTTGCCAGTGATTGTAGCTCTCACGAGTCTTCTATAGTCCAGTGGTGGAGAATCCGAAGTTGGAGTCGGAAGGTTGTAGGTTTGACTCCCGAAAAGGAGCACTCGGATTTTTTTCGAGTAGCCCAAGACACCAACGAGATCATGGATCATGGCCTGGATCCAACGAGTCTCCTGTAGCTCAGTGCTTGAGCATCCGAACTAGTCATCGGAAGGCTGTCGTAGGTTCAATACCTGCAAAGGAGATCTCGGATACTATCCAAGATTCACCAACTTGCCATCGAAAATATCCTCTCTTCATTTCATTCACCGAGATTAACATTTGTCATCCACTTCAAAAAGAGTCCATAATATGCGATAAGTGAGTTGAAAGATAAAATGCTGAATTTTCCCAAGAATCTGTCCATGATTGTAATTTAAAGGCCTATCTTCCACTAGTTTCCCATAGCTCAGGGGCAGAGTAGCTAAACTAGTAATCAGAATGTCGTAGGTTCGACTCCTGCAGATGGGCATTTTATTAACCCCGGGGTTAACATAAAACATCTCTTTCTGTACAATTCCAAATATACTCCATTTCGACACAGTCTTTAGTCCAAGCAGTAAAGAGACTGAAATAATTGTCACATGAGCATAACTGGGCTAATATCTCAAAGACATTTTGCCCAGAAATGCTCATTTTTGGCGAGTAGGCCTTTTGGATGTAGTCTAGCTTTCATAATAGAGTGTTTTCATGTGACGTCACGGCAGTTTCTAAGATGGACTTCCATCTTCCATCTTCCATCTTCCATCAGTACGCAGTGAGATAATCATATCTCACTGCATACTGCGTACCGTGTAGCCAGCTTTTAAGATATCCTTTCATCTAGAATTTAGTATCTTCCGCGTACCGCGTACCATGTACCACGTAGCCAGCTTCTAAGATAGCCATTTTCAATTTGCAATTTATTTTTATGTGAATTAATTACATACTTCAAATTGAATTATTAAGTTTCTGTGTTCCGCGTAGCCGGTTACGCAGAACTTTGTTTGAGTTGCAGGGTATTCTGCAATTACTCCAAACTTTGTCCCTCCATAGCAAATACTTAGAAAGCTTAAAGTGCTGACGAGATTCGCATCTTTCCTATCTAAGCCATTTAAAGACATAAACATGTAGTCTATACGAGAAGAATAAAGCTATTTACTATTTTCAAAGATCTCTTCTTTTCTAGAGATATTCAAGTTTTCAAATATGCAAATATTTCCAAACGGTAATAATAGTGATGACGTCATAAGCTCAACCGAATTATGATCAAATGTGATGGAAAAATATATCCCAGCCAATTTGTATCAGAAATGCTTGATTCTTGGCAGAAAGATTCTAGAAGATGTGCTCCACAATATGAACATATCAGTTTTGTTACCATGGCAACATACTGGGTTCCAGACCTCCCTGATGTTAAAGGCTTTGCTGGCCACCTTTGGCGTTCTATTGTGATATCTGACAATGGTGTCTCATCTGCATGATCCTGCAAGCATATAAATATGTTACGGCAAGTTTGTTGCCTTGCTAAATGTTTTTCTACCTTATGATCACCAAAAATATTGAATCGGGTTGAAGGGGACTAGAAAAGAGTGAGTTGCCATGGGAACCAATTTCTTTACAGCCGAAGGTGTGTTGCCTGTATAACTATTAGCCTACCAACTTTCAATGATCTCTGTTGCAAATTGACCGAGATAGCTCTATTTATACATGTATTGGGTTGAGTGAATGACGTCATCAGTAATCTCATTTGCATATTTTACACATTTTTCAAACTTAAAGAGTAGAGTAAAATCTATAAGTGGCACTCTTGGGAGTGAAAGGGTTAGAACATATTTTGAAATACTGAAATGAGCCTATAGAAATTATAAGCACATGATAAAGGTGTCAAACTCTGCGAAGCGACATGCAAATAACAGAAGAAAGTCCAGAAGCCGTGCCTTTGGCCTCTAAAAAAAACTTGCTATAGCACAGCCAAGCGGCTCCAATCTACTGGCTTTTACCTAAAATTTCTCCTCGTAACAGAGTACAAAATATCCTTCAGAATCACTTGTGAAATAACGAAAGGTCGAGAGGCCGAAAATTAAAAGAGAAAGGCAAATGCACAATTGTCATGAACTGTAGGAGTCATGTAGAGTGGTCAACCGCATTTTACAAAGACCTGTCAAATATCTATCTTAAAGATGTCAACAATCACCACTTTAACCAATCATATCATGATGACAAGTGCTGGTATCATAGAATGGCGGCATGAATAGAATGTCTACAGGCTCCCTCGCTTCGTTCGGGCTCATCGGGAGCCTGTTTGCATGCTACTTAGACTTTTTTGACAGCCTATTGAAAAACAATAGTAAGATATTTGCGGATCGGTCGATTTCTTTGAAGTTTGAAAGGATGATTGCTAACGAATAGAGAAAGATATTTTACAATAACTTAAAATTCCTTAAGTATGAAAATTCGACAAAGAGGTACATGTAAGGCCCGGGTCAAACGCCGTACTTCACATGATCCGAACCCAATTCAACCAATTAGGCTCATGTGAAGTGCGGCGTTTGACCCAACTAAGTTCGACTGATTGGTTGTTCTTCATTGGCCAGCCGTGAAGAACGCCTGAGGACCGACTTTGGGTCAAACACTGATTTTCACATGAGCCGAACCAAACGCATAATCAATGATAATCAAAGTTAAGTCATGTTAATGTATGGATCAGTCTCGATCTCATGGCCTTGTTCTTTCCAGAAAACAGAAGGAGGGCTGTCAAAAAATCAAAAGATGCCGTCTACTTTTCAAAAGCAGAGTTAACTTAAGCATTAAACACCTTCTTCTTCAGGAATTTTGAATCATTTTGAGAAGAAGATGCTTTCGCAGTTTCTGGTGTAAAAGGCTCCACTTTCACTGTTTCGTTCACGAAAGAACATGCTTTATTTTAAGCCAGCGCGTGCTTCTTATATATGCATGAATCATCGCTGTTAACATATTTGCGTATTCCATCAGTTTTTCGCAATCAGCGTCCTTGTAACGGTTACCGTGAATTGTACAGCGGGCCAAACATTGATTTTTACCTTGAAAAACCACTGCCCAACAAGAGCGCCCTTTTTTTTTTATTTCTTTGGTGTAGCAGTTCGGTTTGATTGAATTAATTTCGACGTTTGACTCAAATTGGGCGTTCTTTATTGTTCGAGTCGACCCAAATTGTCATTAGTTTCAGCTCATGTGAAGTACGGCGTTCGACCCGGGTATGGCAATCCAATTGTAGCAATATTCAATAAATGGATATTTCAATTTAAAGCGTCTATTTTAGTTCCGATTTTGCTTTCGTTCAACGATTTATTGCACAGCGGCTGATCACTATTGCCTAGTCCCTCTTGCTCTCGTGAGGTCACGGGAGGCTGGAAGAGTCCATGTATGACCCACCATACATTGAATACTAACCGAAAAAGATTGGATTCTGCGATTTACCACAACTGAAACAACCCAAACCATTCACAAAAGCTAATCTTAGATCTAATTAGGCCTAATTAGGCATAAAACGTTAAAATAGAAAATATCCTGCAAACGTTGGTCAAGACAACGTGAACATAGGCGTTGTTGCTTGCAATATTTCGGCTGGCCAACACCAGCCTTCTTCAGGTTTATTGAATGGATAAATGCTAGTAACAAGATCTTTATATTTACCGGAAATGACATAAAAATGCTACGTGATGTGTTATAAAAACGGAAATGCATAAAAAAGAGGAGAGAGAATAATACATGATAACAAGATGAAAAAAACAAAAGAAAATTAAAAGGTAGCTAAACTAAATTACATTTCATCTCTTCTGTTAAGGCCTGCAGGCTCCAGTGTTTTTCCTCTGAATATGAGGAATGCCTCACGAGCCTTTCTGATGGAGTCACGACTAGTGTGTAGTTGTTCGAGCGGTATAAGGATCATGTGATCCTCCGCGTGACCACTGGTCAGGAAGTGTCGTGAAACCGCAGTGGGGGTATAACTACAAAAGGGGCTTATAATAGGTCGCCTATGTTCATTAAAGCGGTCTTTAAGACGACGTTTGGTCTCTCCGATGTACTGAAGATTACATTTAGTGCACTGAATCATGTAAATTACATTAGGGGTTTCACAAGTAATATGTGATTTGATTTTGAAGGTTTGTCCAGTACTATAAAAAGTATATTGATTACGGCCATCCTCAATAAAAGGACAGGCGGTGCAACTAGTTTTATTGCACCGGAACGAGCCGGATGGAGACCCAGATTGGTCGGTGTAAGTAGGTTCCGGCAATTTAGCTCTAACTAGAATGTCACTAATGTTTTTACCACGCCGGTAGGCTACTAAAGGGAGATTAGTAAAAACATTTTTACAGCGACCAGATGAATAAAGCACGTTTGAGTGTTTGTGAATTATACGGGATATTTTAGGTAAAGCGGGGTTATAGGTAATGACGAACGGAACAGTATATGTCTGTTGTTTAGGTTTGGGTTTAAGAGCGTCGTTCCGGGAAATGTCAGAAGCACGTCGTATCTGGGTTTTAAGGAAATTAAGTTCGTAACCTCGGTTGACGAGGTAGTCCATAAGTTCCTTACAGCGTTGTTTGTAAGTGTCATTGTCGGAGCATATGCGTCGAAGGCGAAGTGCAAGGCTATATGGAATGGAACGTTTAGTGTGGGTGGGGTGGCATGAGGAGATGAGTAAATATTGATGTTTGTCAGTGGGTTTAGTGTAAAGATCGGTTTCTATGAGACCATCCTTGAGTGAGACCATCACATCAAGGAATGAAATATTTGTAAGGGAATGCGAACAAGTGAATTTAATGGTGGGATGAAGGTTATTGAGATAATCGACAAATACTTTTAGTTTATCTGAACCTTCAGTCCAAATAACGAAAATATCGTCCAGAAATCTGAGCCATGTATGAGGTAGATACAGTGCGTTAGTGAGCGCGTCCTGTTCGAATTTGGCAAGAAAAAGGTTGGCAAATGAAGGAGCCATTTTGGTGCCCATAGCAGTACCGTGTTTTTGTAGGTAGTGTTTGTTGTTAAATGTGAAATTGTTCATGTTGAGGATGATCTGTATGAGGTCGCAAAGAGTTTCCGTGGGGATGTCCTTATCGTTGCGTTTGCGAAGGAAAAAGCGGCAAGCCTCAATACCTTCACTGTGAGGGATGTTGGTATAAAGAGAAGTGACGTCAAGCGTGACAAGTATGGCATTGTCGGGAAGTGTGTTGATTGTGTTCAAGTTGGCAAGTTTGTTAAGGAAATCAGTAGTGTCTTTAACGTAAGACGGAACAGTGTGAACTAATGGTTTTAGGTAGTAGTCAACAAACTGAGAGATACGTTCTGTGGGGTGGTTGTTAGAAGAAACTATGGGTCGTCCAGGATTGTTTACTTTGTGGATTTTGGGGAGTATGTAGAAGCGTCCAGGTCTGGGGTCGTTTTGTACAAGGTACTGTTTTGTTTTTACGTCAATAAGTTTGTTGTTGAACATGCGTTTAACGTATTCAGCAACTCTTTTTTGTATCATGGCAGTCTTGTCCTTTCCTTGTTGTTCGTAGAAGGTTGGGTTATTCAATTGTCGGTTGCATTCGTTTATGTACCAGGATCTGTCCATTATCACAGTCGCCGATCCTTCATCGGCCGACTTGACGATAATGTCGTGTCTTTGTTTAAGTTGACGTAATGCGCCACGTTCTGTCTTAGGGAGATTGTCACATACGCGGTTGGGTTTGGAGGTCAACAAGTCACGTTTTACAGCATTAAGAAAAGCGTTAAGTGCATCGTCTCTGTTAGTCGGGGGTGTCCAAACACTTTTAGGGTGGAAGGGGTTAGGCTCGTCGCTGGATACGTTATCATGAAAAAATTCTGTAATGCGTAAACGACGGGCGAATTTGTCAAAGTCTGCATTAACTTCAGATCAGTTGATTTGTCGTGGAGTGGGGCAAAAAGTAAGACCTCTTGCTAGAAGTTGCGTTTCGTCATGCGTGAGTGTGACGTTAGATAAGTTAACAACGGAAGATGGGTCAAGAGGTGTGTTAGTGTTAGGAGTGGGTAGTCGTTTAGTATTTTTTCGTCGCCTACGTGGTCGTATGTTATCGTGGTTTTGAAGAGAGGATGGCGTCGGGTGGTTAGTAGAATGTATTTGTGACTGATTGTGAGTTGAGTGGTTAGGGTTAGTGGGGTTATACTGGCGTGTAAAATGGTTTTTACGGAGTCGACGGTTAAAAAGTTCATTTATCCATTCAGTAAACCTGAAGAAGGCTGGTGTTGGCCAGCCGAAATATTGCAAGCAACAACGCCTATGTTCACGTTGTCTTGACCAACGTTTGCAGGATATTTTCTATTTTAAAGTTTTTTATGGTGTGGTCACGATCTATTTTGATCCAACATAGAGCAAGTTTTGATCGTACACGGTTTTTGCAGTGGTTTAATCCTTAAAAAGTCATAAAACGTTATTTAATCTCAAAATCTAACCTTTGTCGCTTAGTATTCAGTGTATGGTGGGTCGTACATGGACTACTAACCCCTCAACCGCTGTGCAGTAAATCGTTGAATGAAAGTAAATCGCTTTCAACGAAGTAAGAGGTGTTGAACGCAAAATGTGCTATTGAAATTTAAAAAGAAAGGTTGAGCCGAAGCAATCGCATTGAAGGATACCAAAATGCATTGAATGCAAAACGTGTTGAATGCAAAATCGGAAGTTGAACCAAAAAAAGTATATTTAACATAAATTTATGCGTTGAATTGAGCTAAAATAGACATTTATTGAATATTGCTACAATTGGCTTCCCATACCCGGGCCTAAATGCGACTAATTTGTTGCTTGAGTGGCTATTTCAGTGTTTTGATTGTTATGCAAATTTTGACAGAGAATATAAATTCAGTGTTCGACACTATAACGCTTGCCTGTTGCCCAGGGCAAGCGAAATATATCCGTGGGCAAGTAAATCAACTCTAAGACTTGCCCAATCGGGCAATCGACAGAATTTTTGTTGGACAAATATTTGCTGAACGATTTGATTTGCAACGAAGAGTGTGACTACTAATATAACGTAGTTACCGCAAATACGATAAAAAAAGAAGCAAAGGTACATCTCTTTGCTGTCATTTATTTTTCTGTTAAAATATATTTGATGATAAAAAAAAAAAGAAACAGAAACATACTTATTAAAGACAACGTTTCGGTGTCCTCATGACACCATCATCAGGTCAAATATAATATTTTACAGATAACTCCAATATTAATGTTCAAGATTAAGTTCAAAGTCCCTAGAGGCTAAGTGAAAAGTTTTGCCTTTATCGAGTCACTTTGGATACCAAAATGACTCGATAAAGGCAAAACTACTATCGTCACTGAGGCGTTTCCCCCCCCCCCCCCCTCCCCACCCAATCAAAGTTGGGCATAAACTGGTCCACTTTCAGTCCTGCACAATGTTTTAATTCACTTCGTTTCCCTCAAGCAACATTGTTTGGGGGGAAGGGGGTTGCAAAAGAGTCCAGAATATGCGATAAGTGAGTAAATTTTTCCGAATAATTTGTGAACTATTGTAGTTTAATGGCCTAGCTTCCGCTGGTTTCCTATAGCTCAGGGGCAGAGCATCCAAACTAGAAATCGGAATGTTGTAGGTTCCACTTCTGCAGATGGCCACTCTGATTTTTTCAGAGTACCCCTGAGTCAACATCGAAAAATAAATCTCTTCCTTTCATTAACCCGGGGGTTAACATGAAACATCTCGTTCTGTACAATTGCAAATATACTCCATTTCGACACTTCAGTGCAAGCAGTAAAGAGACTGAGATCATTGTCGCATGAGCATAACTGGGCATAACTGGGCAGACATTTTGCCCTGAAATGCTCATTTTTGGCGAGTAGGCCTTTTGGATGTTGCCGTTTGATAACAGAGTGTTTTCATGTGACGTCACGGCGGCCACATTGGTGTCTTTAAACAAAGGAACAGCGGCCATGTTGGTGTCCCCAACTAATTCTCCGGGAATTGAGCTCTGTTGCATCATACAAACGTTTTCCTTTGTTTCGGTAGAAAAACAAAGTTAATGATCACGTGTGAGTGAAAACACTCTATACCCCGAAAAATGCCATAATTTCACAAATTTTATTTTTTATGACATCACACTTTAGAACTCTGTGAGGTAATCAGAAGGTCCAAGGGTGGGTCTAAGCTGTAGGGTATCATTAGGAAAGATGTAGGGTTGTTCAAATGATGATCTGGGACCCGAATCTCATTTAAGCCTCAATGGATTGGTCTGGCGTAGTCTTAGAGTTGCATAAACAAAACGAAAAGATTGCAATAAAGGCTGTTGTGAAAGCTCTATTTGTTTATGGTCCAAAGACCTTGTAGCCAACTATTAGGGATAAGCCCCATTCCTTCTGCGACCTAAAATAAAATTTGTTGTGACGTTGTGTGAGTCCCATAACTTACTGAAACCTCGTTCCCCATCTGGATAGCTGTAATTGATGGTGTTCCTTTGGGTTGTTTTTTTTTTTTTTTAGGACAGCAAAGGATATTAAACCACTGAATTCCTTCGAAATTCCTCCGGCGAGAATAGAATTATTGGAAGAGGTGGGTCAAGGAGCATTTGGGAAGGTGCACAAAGCCAAATTGACTGACGGATTGGAGTTCTTTAACAAGAATACCAAAGACGCGTGTGAGAAAAAATTCAAGTACAAGATCGTTGCTGTTAAAGAATTACATGGTGGGTATATGAAAGTGTCTATTCCTTGTATGGATCACACACCAAAGTAATTACCTTGCATTTGTATCCCGGGAGTCAATTAAGGTAAATAAGTACGTAATCCAAGCATCAACTATTTAGCCTCGACTTTAACTGCATTGTATTATTATTTTGGATGTTTGTTCTAGCGAACTGCCCAACAATAGTTGAACACCTCTTCATAGAGTTTGTTGGCTGTTTGGGTATGGCTAGCCTTTACATCAAATAGGGCTTTGCAGTGTGTAAAAATGTTAGTCGTCTACATGTAGTCAGGTGTTAAATATTTATAAAGAGTTAACCGAATAGAGTGTAATGTGAAGTGCTAGATTTCTATCCCATATGAACCATGTGAGCGTTAGCCCTACTACTGATGGAAATGGGCCCACACAAGGACAGAGAAAAGCTCTGACCAGGGTGGGAATTGAACCTACGACCCTCGGGTTAGATCTCCGCCGCTCTACCGACTGAGCTACAAGGTCAGACGGGAGCAGGCCGTGGAAACTGAAGATGTTAAAGTCACGGCAATGAACATGTACAAGTACAAGGAAAGGTTACATTTATACAAACGTTGGCCGTGTAGCACTTATATTTTAAACAGAGTTAACCGAATAGAGTGTAATGTGAAGTGCTAGATTTCTATCCCATATAAATATTTATACCTTGGACATTGTGATAAAGTAGCTTTTCGCTTTGCACGAGACACACGACTCATTCAGAAGCATGATGCCATTAATGGTACTTCGTAATGTGTTAAAAGGAGTTCCCTTAGGCCTAAAAACCTTAATTCATGTGTCGCTCTTTGGTTGGGGTTTTGGATGACGTCATGGTAAGAGGGTCATTTTGTGACTTCTATACCAAGTAACGTGAATCTCATTATATAGCGGTATGTCGATGAGTGTGATTGCACTTATGTCATGATACTGCATGCATCAGCAAGCGACTCTCAAGGGTGAACCGGTTTAGGGCGATTAAAGGACTACTTTACGGGCTTGACTTGGAAATATAGTGTTGTTGATGTAGGGATAAGGGACACTTGATTTATTCCCGTGACTCAATAAGCTGTAAACTCAAGTGAAGCTATAATTCTCGCAGTTATGAACGCAATTTTAGCAATTGTAGTTGAAGTCCTGAAATTTTCAGGCTTTACGCAATTGCAAAAATTGCGTTCATAACTGCGAGGATCATAGCTTAACTTATATTTCATATAGGCGTTTCATATATGATCCATTTCGTATATAATTTCATCGTTAAACGGTAAACTGAAATGTTATTTAACAATTATTCCACGAGCGCACATCAAATATGAGATTGTAAATAGCTAACGAGGCGCGTAGTGCCAAGTTGGCGATAACCAGTCTCATATCCAACAAGTGCGAATGGAATAGTTGTTCTATTAAATTTTCATTACATTCTGAACGCTTGGACATTTGGAAATTAATGCCAATTAGCTTCCAATTAGGTCATACAGTATATGAGCTGATAACCGAGATTGAGTGAACCAATCATAATATCCGAGGTCAAAGATTAAATAATAAAATATAACCAGGTATAAGATACTGAATTACTTCGGAAATATTCTGTCTGAGCATAAATTGTAGCTCCTTGTGGTGATAACTTATTGCTGAAAGAAAAACTAATGATACCTCGATTACTTGGGAATTTAAGACGATATTAGATAGATACGTATGTGACGCGTCACAAATATGTTTTCACAAAATGTTCCCAGATCGTCAAGTATTACCACATAAGACAAGAACATCATTCTAAAAGCTTATTCTACGGTAATTTTGAAAGTGGAAATCAAGTTTACGGCCGACGGTAAATACAAGCCCATTGTTGAGGCCGCATGGAATATTTAATTACGTTTACACATCAAAAAGATGCTAACCCTACTTTGATATGAAAATCCTATACTATTGCCATAAAATGTATCCAGATATCTTCACTAGGCTCTTAAGAATTAAGCTCTCTATGTAATTTTTTTCCCGTGATTTCAAGTAAAATTCCCTGAATTTCATTCCCTTAGGTGAGGGCTATTTCTGTCTCGCTCGATGGCGATTTTCGGCATATCACAGTATTATGTCATTTCAACAATCCTTTGTTTATTTCAACCGATTCCAACCGATTTAAATGGAAGTAACGCTATTTCTCAACAATCTTACCCTGAACGGCTGCAATTTTGCGGCCGCGGTGGAGGGGGTTGTGAGAAATGGATTCAAAAGGAAATTCAGTTTAAAGTGTTGATTGGATGCTCTTAAAAATAACCAAGAAAATTGTCCAAAGAAATGTTTTTGAACAAAATGAGGACCCGGAATTTAAAGCGCTGATTGGCCTTCGAACGACTGAGCCTTGTAGAAGATCTATTGCACCAGTAAGGGGCACCCTCCTAGAAGGGTAAACCTTGCCTATTGTATTTTCCGCTTTTGTTTACATGAGAGGTAGGGTCACCCTAGGGGTAGGGCCACCCTATCTGCTTGGTAGGGTAACCCTAGGACGGCCAACATTTTGCCAAGTGAACACTTGAGGTAGGGTCACCCTTCTAGCAGGGTCAACGTTTGTGGGATCGGATTACTGTCAGATTGCAGCGAAAGTCTGTAATGAGGGTCACCCTTTCTCCATGTAAACAGGCCATAAAACAAAATGTTCTATTAACTTGCCTGACGCACTCTACAAGCACTTGGACAGAACCATACGATATCACTAGCCTTCACAACCTTTTCTCTGTACGCAACCCTCACGTTCAAATATGCAAAAAAATATTTATCTATCGCACGAACCATCCATCCTTCCCCATCAACTGCTACCTGTACGCCTACAAACATATCGAACTTACTCTCCTAAGCTCCGACTACCCCTAGTTCTAGAAACTAAAACTCCATTGGTTTTTGTTTTCAGTAAGACAAGTTTGACTAGTTAAAGTCGGAAAAGTCCGGAAGTATAGTGAAAACAGCTCATCTTAAGTTTAGCGGGTTAAAAATGCGAGCTGTTTTCTCTAGTGAAAACCAGGGAATGTCTCGCCTTTATGACCGGAAATTCCCTCAAAGAGTTATACTATCTCGAGAGATGATATATAACTCATCCTCATAAATGCCACAGCCAATTACATTGCCCTTAGTGAAAGAAAAACGGAAATACTGGGTTGTGCCTTACCACAGTCTGCAGTCAGATTACAATAAAATAGATAACCGTTCATCACACTGCACATGAAACACTAAGCAACCTACTTTGAAACTGATTTGTTCAACATTATTTCATAACTTTTTTTCCCAAGAAAACGCCAATAAAGGGCAGAAATTAGAATTTCTGAATGAGATTGAGCTCATGAAGGTACTGGGGAAGAGTCCAAACGTGCTGCATTTTGTGGGCTGTTGGACAGAGGCCACTCCACAGAAGACGCCTCTTCGTCTTATTATTGAGTATGTTCCCCATGGAGACTTGCTTCACTGGTTGAGAGCAAAAAGAAGTCAGGTAATTACGTTAGCCAAACATCATTAGTAAGCCAATTCCTATAGATGCATTAAGTATTAAGGGGAAAACAAAGAATATTACAAAATTTGGATAGGAAAATTCAAAGGAGTGTTTTGTCCTAAGGCGAGCTTCACTGGCATCTTAAAACTAAAATTATCTGGCCCCAGTTGTTCCAAGGGTGGATAGCGCTGTCCACTGGATAACTCAATCGGTTTTGCTAGTGTTTATCCGCTGGATAGTGATTTATCCGGTGGATGGCACTATCCACCTTTTAAACAATCGAGGCCTGGGTGTTAGCCAAAACAAATTATATGGTTGTGACTTTTTGGGTCAATGAGGACCAGAAACCGTTATTAATGATAATACTTACAATTGCTTACTTGTATACACAGATTAGAGGCTCTACCTTGGGAGCTGCCCTTATTACTGAAAGCAAAAACCAGTATGCAGGAACAAAAGAATGCAACACAGCTACACTAGACCAGGTAATTGCTTCCTAATTTTGATATGATGTTAAATCCAGGATATAGACCTGCTAGATCTTTATTCTCATTCCTTTGTGCCAATTTTTTATTTTTATTTTTAAGTGGAGCAACATGAACTGCCTAAAGCCTACAGTAAACAGTATAGGATAGCCGTGTACAAATTATGTGCCTACAGCTAAAGCTTATAGATACATGTACATGTACCAACTGGCCATTTAATTGTGATTCAGGGATGCGGCTAAGCGCAGGCTGCTGGTGAAAATCGCCGCTTGAGAAAGGGCTGAATTTTTACCGTCGATCGAAGCAACTGAGAAGACCGCAAATTATTCTCTACAAAGTTCAAAAGTCATCCGATGTGTTAACAAAAAAAATTGAATTTCTGTTAATCTATACAGAATTATTATTAGAATTTATCGATTCTGGAAATGAAGTTAAAGCGTTGTTTAAGTACTTTTGTGCATGTCTTCTCTTTCCCTGTATTTGCCACCTTGAACAGTGCCGGGTGTTGCGAGACACTGGAAACAATCTTGTTAACAGGTCTGTTTGATGCTCAGAGCACGAACTTACCGCCTCAATAGAACCTTCAACCGGATGAATTTATTCTTAGCTGCATCCCTGGTGATTATGTTTCACAGATAAATTTAAATAAGGTTTTACAGTTAATTGAACGTTTAAAAAACTGTTAAGCCACTGTTACACCTTGAAGCTATTCGCAGAAACTTGTGGATAACGGCGGTGCGAAAAGCGTTTCAGGAGACATTCGTGACACTTTTTTGAACTTCTGTTGCGAGACAAGTTTCGCGAAAAGTAGAACCGGTTTCTTCATCTCAAACGGTCACGCAATCGCGGTGGTGATAAAAACAGGAGTTTCACTGTGTAACACCACTTCGAAACTGGTCTCGCTTGGTCTTGTTACGCTACGCTGCGTAAGCAAATCAGAAACCGGCTAAGGCCATGTAAACAACATTTCGAGACCAGTTTCAACGTTCCTGAACGAGCTTCGACCTCTTATGTTACACGGTGCAACACATGCTAAAACTTTTTTGCAGCGCCGTTGCACACAAGTCTCAGCTAAAAGTTTCAATGTGTAACAGCGGCTTTATGCTGCCGTTGATAATTTTGAAGTGATCATGTAATCTGTTGTTTCTCTTACTAGAAGAGCAATCTGACATTTAGAGTTTTAGAGTTCTAGAAGGCAGAGTAGAGCGTTAACACAAATTGATTTGACTGTAAAAAAAAATAAAAAGGTAGCCCAAAAAAGGTAATTAACTTGAAGGCTGAGGTTTGAATCAATTTTTGTTAACTCAGCTGCAGTGAAGCTTTTATTAATTAATTTTAACTGAATAAATTTCTCACTTAGGTTGGTGAAGCAGATGGGATTAAAAGAGACGTGTTGTATGAAAACAGCTGCATTTCCATATGTGCCTCAGAACATGAGGAAATCATCGCTTCTGGCAACATTGATTCTGCATCACCCTTGATGTGCTTCCCCTCTACATCGGCAGAAGATCACAAAGAAACAATCACCTCTAGCAGCAATGAATGTGTGATACCCTTGATTGCCATTAGCTGCCCTACCACACCTGGGGAAGGACAGAAAAAGGCCCTCCCTTCTGGCAACGATGAATGCACAGTACCCTTTTTAAGCCTCCCTTCAGTAAGTGGAGAAGGATATGATGAAACCATCGCTTCTGGAAACATTGATTCTGCATCACCCTTGATGTGCTTCCCCTCTACATCGGCAGAAGATCACAAAGAAACAATCACCTCTAGCAGCAATGAATGTGTGATACCCATGATTGCCATTAGCTGCCCTACCACGTCTGGGGAAGGACAGAAAAAAGCCCTCCCTTCTGGCAACGATGAATGCACAGTACCCTTTTTGAGCCTCCCTTCAGTAAGTGGAGAAGAATATGATGAAACCATCGCTTCTGGAAACATTGATCCTGCATCACCCTTGATGTGCTTCCCCTCTACATCGGCAGAAGATCACAAAGAAACAATCACCTCTAGCAGCAATGAATGTGTGATACCCATGATTGCCATTAGCCGCCCTACCACATCTGGGGAAGGACAGAAAAAAGCCCTCCCTTCTGGCAACGATGAATGCACAATACCCTTTTTAAGCCTTCCTTCAATAAGGGGAGAAGAATATGATGAAACCATTGCTTCTGGCAACAGTAAAAGCACAATACCATTGTCCAGCACCCCTCCTGCTTCTGCAGGAGACGATGAAGGAGACCTCATCGGTGATATCAATGATGAAAGTGGGATTCCTTTGCTAAGCTGCTCTTCAACATATCCAGCAGGAAATGAAGAAACTGACATTGCTGATGGCAACAATGCCATACCTTTGGTGGTATTTTCGTCATCCGCGTCAAACCAGGAAGATGTTCCCACCAACAATATGGGCGATGAATGTGATGAGGATTGCGAGTCATTTGCTCCACTGGATCTTGTAAAACTTGCCTGGCAGATTGCACGTGGCATGGTAAGTTAATAATGGCTCGAATGACATAAGTCAATTTTCGCAAACCATTTGGTTATATTGGCTATTGCTCAGCTAGCTTCAGGGTCTAGGCATTGCGGCAATAAGATCGCTGTTTGTGACTGGGAATCACGATTACCTAAACTCTGTATCCAAGTCAGTGTTGTAATGTTGTTGTGCGCAGCATTAAGTGATATCTTTGCATTGCTTAGAAGGTGGTTGATTGGTCCTCTGATCTTTGTGCAGCTTTGTAATGCCTGGCTTGGCATATCAGTACATGTTATTGCTCCCAGTTTCTTTATGGTGTTCTGTTAGTATCATCCTGATGAGATTTTAGTGAAGTGGAAGTATTGAACTCCTATCTTTGTATAAACAAATTCTTTCGTTTAAAAAGTGCCAAGACCTAAGGCTAAGTAAGTATATTCGAAGGAATCAATTATGTTAGGAGTCACTTTCACTGGATGTACAATTGGCGTGATATGATCAATAAGTCTCTTTGGCCGGATGGTTTCTTGAAATTCTCCAGTTGCCAAGCCTCTAGCCAGGACTTTGCATCTCAACTCCCTAGCAATACCCATGGTTATTGTTTGTCGTTTACAGAACTATCTTTCCCAGAAGGGCCTAGTCCACAGGGACTTAGCAGCAAGGAATATTCTCGTGGGACATGGTAAGAAAGTCAAGATTGCTGACTTTGGATTGATGCGGCAATTGTACCATGAGGTGTTCGAAGAAAAAACTGGGAAGAAACTGCCAGTGAAGTGGACGGCTCCTGAGTCAATTTTTGATGAGATCTTCACCACCAAGAGTGATGTGTAAGTATCAGGTTTCGTTTATTATATTCATTAAATACAAGATAATCAATATGATGTTAGTGCATTTTTCATTCAATGGATTGTATTCAATGTAAGAGATAACTTGTCATCTTTGGTATTGTATTAAATAAATTCCACTTCTAAGATCAAACTACACACCAGCAGCAAAATGAACACTGTTTAGTAATTTTGCTGATCCATTTGTTTTACTTGCAGTTGGTCCTATGGCATAGTCTTGTGGGAAATTGCAACTCTTGGTCAGTGATAAGAATTATTTAATCAATTTTAATTAATATATTTGTACCATATTTTTGGTCATTTGCCGATAATGAGACTCCAATGCCAGAACTTGTGTTTTGTGAAACTATACTTATTCAAAAGTGTGTGTATCTCTCCGGTATTACTATAACCTGGCCTCAGTTGTTCAAACTAAGCCTGGATAACGTTATCCAGTAGATAAGTCGCTATTCATTTTTTATAAAATTTACTCCACATTGCACGATTAAATGTTGGCCAAGACTTTCGCACATAGCTACATGTAATACGTTAATATTCAGGGTGTGCATATTCATAGTTCCTTATGCTAAGACTGAAATCTTCGCTTAAATTAACATTATCGGATAGTGACTGATACTGATTGTTTACTGACTACGTATAGGCAATTGACTGGCTGACTAACTTCCCAATGGTCCACTCCCCATCTGACTTAAATGTTGAACGAACAAGCGAACAAAGGAACGATTTTCGAGACAACGAGCATTAACCCCCCCCCCCCCCCCACCCCCGGGAGAGTAACTGGAACAATATTCTTAATAAATTGAAGCAACAACACTAATGCACAAAAACGTGATAACAAAGCTTGTCTCAGTGCTGGTCTTAGCTACATTATAAGTTTAAATTGGTTACCTTACTTTGACAGAGTAGGTACAGGCTTTTGCTAACAGATACAAGCCATGATTACGTTTATTTTGGAGACTAGAAGTTGAGTCGTGAGTTTTCGTAGAAAAAGAATTTCAAGTCAAAATTTACACACAACTCACGAAAAGTTTCCATTCCTTCGTTTCCCCGCCTTTTACTGTCTCATGTCTTGATTCAGGTAAAGGGAATGGGTTAGATTAGAGTACTTTTGTTCTAACGTAGATAGCCATATAGGATTACGCACCACATATCAAGTCTTATTTGGGCCACGCACGGCAAGTGGAAATGAACTGATGATTAGTAATAGTAATAGGACTGAGTGGAGTACAATTAATTGAGTAATGGTGCAAATGATTTCAAAATCGGCCGAACGCGCAGCGCGAGGCCGATTTAATTAAGGGAGTAATCCTGCAAATGATTTGAAAATGGGCCGAACGACACGAAGTCCTATTTCTAATTAAACGTAACTATAACAAAATGCGAGAAATTCAGAACAAAATTCGAGGATAAAAGGTCTTTGAATACCTTTTTGTGTGAAAAAAATCAAAATTATATCCAATCTGTTTTGCAAACAGTACGAAAACAGCAAGAAAGACGCCATCATAACAAACGCATGTGATTGACGTGCGAATAACGGAGGTGTCCAATTACAGGTATGCAATTTGGAGTTGTTCAAATTGGATACTTGTTATTGGACACCCACGTGATCGCACCCCAATTACGTGACAAATCAGATTCGAGAATTTTGTAATAGTTACGGTTAGTTTAAAAAGCTGCTACTGTCTGGGCATGCGAGATGTTCATTTTCGTTTTCAGTCCTTGGTTTTAAAGCGTCGCATCTTTAAGATGGACTGGCGTTTTTTTTTAGTGCGTCTTGGAAAAAAGTGCTTTTTCTGTTCTCCGCTGAAAAACTAATTTGAACAAAAAGTTGCTAGTTGGCACTTTCCTGCATAAAAAATTGAAATGAAAGTCTATGAGTTTTGCAATCTTGGTTCTCCGCCTTGCCGAACAATAGGCAAAAGTCCAATTTACATTATCACTATTGTCAGTCTACAGTGCATGAGCCCGAGCCACTTCCCTTGGCTAGTGTCCAGGGTTTGAATAAAGTATTCTCGTTTGTCTCACGATGTGGTCACTTGTGATATAGATCGCGGCGTTTCGACTGAATACTGCCTGTCTTCATCAGGCGATGAGGTCCACCGGTAATGCGTCACCTTCTAAGGACGATGCTCCGCTGTGATTGGTTGGTGTGCAGTAGCTGTGATTGGTGAATTTCGATCCTCACTGTTTCGGTGTGTTGTTTCTTCGGCGGTCCGCTGTTGTATGTTCTCCTGTTGTTGTGTTTCTTGATCGTGGGCATCCATGCTTCCGGAATTTCTATTCCACTATCCCTGTTGATGTTTTTAGGGTTAAGTCTTATGGAAATCGCCTCTTTGATCCTGCGTGTGTACCAATGAGGATCACGATCAATAAACTTTACTTCGTTCCAAAGCGGGTTGTGTCCGGTGTTGTTAGCGTGTTCGAAATTCAGGAGGTCAGCGATCTGAGCAAATGTTGGTGTCGTGCGGTCCGCAAGGCTGGGGTCGTCCTCTAGTTTCTGTAGCGCGGTCTGTATTTTTCTCAAATTCTCTGTATACTGGTGTACAGTACTGGCCGCAGGAATAGCAGCAATACACGCGTGTATCATACGCGTAACTCCGCCATATTGCGCGCAATTTTTACACGCACGCGTTAAGCGAGAGTAAAAAAATACACGAAAGTGTGTGTAAATAATTACACGCAAATTCTTCACAGTGCGTGTAAAATTTTACACGCAGAGTTTCGTGTAAAAGAGTGCAGAGTATTCACTGTTG
>NC_090893.1:25851466-25893966 GCF_036669925.1 Montipora capricornis
ATCAATACAATCCCTGATGAGCGAGTTCATGGCGTCTACCATGTCATCCGCACATTCCAATCCGTAAACCACATCTAAGGGAAGCGAAGAAAAGTCTTCCTGAAATGCACGTTCGCTTAGATTCTTTTCATTTCGAATGTATTTAAATCGAGGTTTAAATCGAGGAATTCTAACATTAATACACGCGAACGGAGCGTCATGATCTGCCACTGTTGAGCAAGGTATAACATTAGTAAAAGTGAAAGTCCACGGGTAATTAGTAACAATATGATCTAACAGCGTTTTTGATGTGCGGGTCACACGAGTAGGCTTTGACACCATCTGGTGGAGTCCAAAAACATCCAACTTTGCTTGATATTTCCGTGTTAGAATATTACTTGGTTTCAACATGTCAATGTTGACGTCGCCCGTTACGAGTAATAAACCGTCCCAGTTCGCCGTGATGTTCCCCAAGAGAGCGTCCATCCGCTCTAACCAGTCAATGTCACTTAGAATACGTGCAGATCTGTACATGATTCCAATAAGAATATTACTATGTCTGTTGCGCCCAGGCACCTCCAGCCATAAATGCTCTAGGTCAGGAGAACGCTTCTCAATATCAATGCGACGTTTCAAATTTATTGACTCATGGATGTATGCTCCAACACCACCGCCTTTAATAATTTCCCGATTCCTAAAAACTGCTGAATAACCAGGCACAGACACATACTCCAAAAGTGCAGGGTTATCCTTGAGCCATGTCTCGCTGAGTGTTATAATGTCCATTGGATATTGTTTGACTGTTAGAAGGAACTCGTTGAATGTAGAGGTCATGCACTGGGTATTTAAGTGTATGAGTCGTAAGTCTTTGGATTTCTCTCTTAGAATTCTAATTATGTTCTGAGTAGTTTCCTCATCTTCAGAAGGCTCCGCAAGTTCATGATCTCCCACTATTTCTTCACTGGAACACGCACTGAACGGAAGTATAGAAAGCACGCATCCACCACACGTCCAGTCTAGTCCATGTATCACATGCTTTAACCCAGGACACTTCACATGATTCATTCCAAAGCACACATTGCAGGTTACACATTTCTGGTTTTTACTAATCCGGAAATACACCAGAGACCAACGATTTATTAAAGAGATCGCATATTGAAACTGAAATACGATCAGCACATTCGCGTATAATTTTAGCAGAAATATTATCAAGACCTGTTGCTTTAGATCTGCATAATTTGTGTAGATGTAAGAAAACAGTACTGCAATTAATCGAAGAAAAGCTGAATTTATTGTTATATATTACATTTATGTTATTGATATAACTTGAATTATTGTTAGCAATCGGCGGAATTTCATTATTCCAACGCCAAGGCGTAGGCATGACCAATGCTCCATTTTTTCCTCAGTTCATGATGAAAATAGACTGAACGATGTCGATCCTCCCAATTTTGTGTGCTCAGCATTTGCATCTCTAAATGTGCACTTACTTACTTACTTATTTATTTATTTATTGTGAGGTTTAAATGTTTATGAAATCGAAGTTTTCTTTAGTAAAACACCTCGCTTTCTTTAAATGGTTTATGGTGTGCCTCAAGACATGTTATGTGAATAATTTACAGGGGACTCACCCTACGCTCAGATGAAACACAAAGAAGTCTTGGAGAGCTTGAAGAGTGGTTACAGACTGGAAAAACCTGACATGTGCACAGACCGTGTGTAAGTTCTCCCTAAGTAACTGTAGGCAGGAAACATCATATGAAACCATTTTAAGAAAGGTGTGGTACATACGATCGAAGGAGGAATATTTAGAATTTCATAGTGTGAGTGAGTTGTTTGATTTGTTTTCAAGCCTCTTTGCATCTATCTTCGAATTCCTGAAACACGAAATTCTTGGAGATAACTACTAGGCTAACTACCAAGTAACACAGTTGAAATTTGTTGCGACTTCATTAGAATGTGAGTTTGAAAGAAAGACCTCCTGTCGTATCTGGTCTCGCAGAACTCAAAGATGTACAAAACCACTGGCTTTGCCTTAGTTTCCATTTCCTCCGTCTCACACTTCCTGAAACGACACAAGAATTGACTGGAGCTACAATTACATGGATTTCAGAAACCTTGCATGTTTTAAGCCTTTAGGTATTTTACTAGTGTACCTACATGGGGGAAATGCTGCCGAGGGGAAGGAGGATAGTTAAGTAGACACGGTTCGTGCGTGGAATTGAAGGGAGATTTTAATAGGCCATGAGCAGGGGAGGGTACAAAACGTAAAGGTAGACTCCCACCGGAGAAAAAAAAGAAAACAGTAGTTAGAGGATACGAGCATGTACTTCTTGACATGATCAGTTTTAATAAGCGCAGAGTACTAGGTACTATGATTCATGTCAATGACTGAGATAATATACTTTGCCCTTAAGTAAATTCGAAATCATAAGTAAGTGCGATCTGTTTGATTTAAAAAAGGTAAATTGTGGTTTAAATAACGACGCATCGTTTCTGAGGAAATACAACGTAAATAACCCCCTGAGAGGACATAATTATGGTTACTAGTAAAATACGAAAACCAGAAGAGTTGAAGAAAAGAAATTAAAGGTAATTGGGTAGCATTGGCATCGAGCTTGCTGATAATTTCCGAGTTCACTTCAACTTCGTTTTCACAGTAAGTGAAAGCGCGAATTGCTGTGGTTATTAGTTCTACTTTTTGTGTGACTGAAGTACAGTAATATACGTGGTCAGTACTAACTAACAGCTTGATTTAGTGCCACTCCTTTGAGATTCTTTCACGACAAAGTTCACGGAAGTAAATCGTTGTCGAGTAGGGTTGGTATCTGGATGGAAGACCATCGAGATGTACGACACATGATTGCCATTCGTAGACGCCATATGCATCGTAATGCCTTTTTTTTCTTAATTGGGATACTCATATTCAACGGCAGGAATCCTGACCATTCATCACTCTAGTTCAGCCTGACAGCTTTTCCTTTTTGTATTTCACGAAGCTGCGATAACGTTTATCATGGATAAAAGAAGCGAAAATGAACTGTAACACTGAAAAACAGAGCAGTCTTACAGGTTAAGTTTCCTCGAATTGGGAACGTGACTGTAAGCTTCTGTTGTAATTATAATCTTCTGTGTACCTAACAATTTCCTTAAACATTTATTAGCAACGAAGACTCTGGGACGTGGATCTTAATTCCTCAATTCGCACTTAACCACAATCCTTGCACCCCTGACCTTACTGCGACCACAAATCCTTGCGTTTCGAAGAAAATGTGTTCTTCTCTCGATTTGAGAGCTGCCTCGTTCGTTCGCTTCAGGTTCAATTACAGTTGGAACAGTGAAACACATGAATCAAACGGAAACAATGTTAATAGGTTATGTGAAGATAATCGATTTTCTTGCAGAGAAGAAAACTCCTTTTTTTGTTAATTTTTAAGGTACACCTTGATGACAGAGTGTTGGAACCAGGACCCAGATGAACGGCCAAGCTTTCAGCGGCTGTATAACAGACTTGACGATATGTTGGAGGAGCAAGGGGAGTACTTTAGCTGGGACAATCACGACGAATCGAAATATTATTATAGCAAACAGGCTTCAAAGACAGCAGAAGTTGATGAACTGGACAACCTTGAAGTTGCAAATCGGCCGGATGTTTCCACGGTAAGTTTTGTAGTACAAACTTCTTGCCGTTGTAAATTTGTGCTTTGCCTTGCATGACAACTGAATTTGTGTATTGAAGTTACCTTCAATCTTGTGTTATCATACCTTTGATCTTAGCGGGGGTCAAACGCATCAGAAGCGGATGAACCAGCCCAACTCCAAGTTGAAAATCCACTGAATGTGTCCATTGCAAGTCTTGCCATATGAGCTCCAAGCTGCACGGTGATGAATTGGCTCACTTTTGAAACTCCTTAAAGTTATGCCAATATGCTTTGATCTCATTGCTGCCAGACACATCAGAAGTTTAGGAACAGGAAAATCATCAGGTTGTATGTGTCCAAGACAAGTCTTCAAGCTGAATGATTTACAGTTGTCAACAAATGCTTTGCCTAGCATAACTGAGCTATCAATATTTTTAGTTAAAGTAAGTTACGAGACATAGCTGGAGATTTAGCTTTATGAACTTTGGTCTTAATCAGTTTCTCGGTTTAAGAGAGACCTTGTAGTTAGATTGCTGCTAAAGCTACTTCTTAATTGATTGATTGATTGATTAATTGATTGATTACCAAGTGAGATATTACACTGTCTAAGTACATCTAGCTACCAAACTAATTGCCCACTGTCAGGCACATGTTCTTACCGAGACGGACAGATTTTAACAATTTAAACCTCAAAGATCTGCCTTGTCTTGACTTTGTTTGGCCATTAACAAGCAGGAAAGGGAAAGAATCTCGGACGACACCATTATTAAAGCCCCAGGTGCACTCCCCTCCTCTCATGGTCCACTCTGCTCCAACAATCACAATGGCGTGCTTCTAGTCAGTAAAGGCAAGTTTACTTACACTGTTCGCGAGACGCAGGTCAGGCCAGAGGGTTTCTTTGCTCTGCTAGAAGGCATTGGTTGCATATGTTAACTTGGCTAAGTCATCCAATTAAAAAAAACGTCAAAAAGCTGTAGCTAAGCTGGGACATACTAATTGTTATCATCTGTGATCATCATCATATCATTATTAATATTTATTTATTTATTTTAATAGTTTATTTCTTCTCATTTTTTTTTTTTGGCAATCCGTTACGCCCAGTATTCCTCCATTGTTACTCCTGTAGATCATGGACTGAGTGCTTTTAATAGGCAACTTTCACGCTAGCATCATTTGACTACAACTACTAGAATTCAGTTTGTTTTTCTTTTCTTATTTAACTTTTGTGTTCCCAAGCGGGCTCAAAATACCAATAGCTATAATTCGCAAGGGACAAGCAAAACCTGCAGGATTCTGGTACTTGTAGCCAAATAGCGTCATCATGCAAATGTTCTATTGGTGAATCTAAGTTTAACTGAGCAAATATTTAAATTAACGTTAGGAACGGACTTTCTCAACATGACAAGCTCTTAATTAAAGTCGCCTTCAACCCACTTCAGAAGTGCACATAGTCAGATGTTCGCCTAATTTTGATATCAAACACCACGTGTCCCTTTAACTGTAAGCATTTTGTTGCCTTTTGAAACAACAAAGTATGTGTTAGGGTTAGCATAATATTCAGGGTAGGGTCAATGAAGCTGATAATTTTTCCTTGCTCAGTGCAGTTTAGAGGACACTTAATAATATTAATTGTGAGCATTTCTGGACACAAGTTGGGCGGAAGAGCAAGGAACACTTCTTGACGCTTATAAATATCGGCGTACATCTCAATTTAGTATAATTGCATAAGTGATTATTGACAATTCTCTGCGCTGATTGGTTATTACGGGATAATCTCTTAAGCGGTTTTTCAAAATGGCTGTGGGCGGAAGAGCAATGGGACAACATCGGCGAACATCTCAATATGTGCATTTCTGGACATATCGCATCCGCTACTTTCTGGCTTTTCTTTTTCTCTAGGATAAACTTTTGACGTCATGTTTTGTCTCAACAAGGCCTCTACCGAGACCTTAATCAACCTAAGGACTCGTTCAACTATTTAAACACCCTCTTCAAAGTAAAATTAAAGACTTTGGCAGTGTAAAGAAAAGAAACATTTTCAGTAAGATGAAGGGAGTATTCAACCAAAAGAAACACAAAATAAGATAGCTTATAAGTAACCATGTCATGCCCTACATTAGAAACAGCGATAGGTCTTGACGTTGTAAAGAAAAGGAGCACATAACGATAAGTATAATAAATCAATTTCTTAATTTTGGTAATATTTGTAAAAGTGCAAGCTGCACTTAAAGTATGTGCTCTGTTATGTTGTAGATGGTGCATTGGCATAAAAAAGAAAGTAGAGTAAAATTTCACTGCGTTATGTTTCTTAAGATAAAGGGGAACAAGGAATACAAAATAAGTTAGCTTGTAAGTAAATATGCCAGGCCCGAAATTAGAAACAGCGATAGTCCTTGACATGTTAAAGAAAAGGAGCACATAACGATAAGTACAATAGATAAATTTCTTAATTTTGGTAATTTTTGTAAAAGTGTAAGCTGCAGTTAAAGTATGTGCTCTGTTACTTTGTAGATGGTGCATTGGCATAATAAAAAAGAAAGTAGAGTAAAATTTTGTGTTTCACTGATTTATGTTTGTGAAGAAAGAGGGGAAGAACAAGGGAAGGTCAGACATTCAAATGATGGCACAGTAGCTTCTTCGCTGTAAGTAAGAACTTACAGAGAACAATGTTAAGACGGGAAAAATAGACAAGGAGACTAAAACAGAACCACATGTTACCATGAATAGATGGTTTTCATGTGACGTCACAGCGGCGATTTTGGCGTCCTCTCCCTTGGGGACTGAACTCCACTTTTATGCAAATTCTGCGCTAATATTTTCTATTGTTTTGTACACCAAAATGGCCGTCAACTCAGGTGATTGAAAACCATCTATTGGTGGGGGAAACGGTGCAACGAAAGCTGTAAGAGGAATGACACTTTTCTAGGCAACTGATAGGGAGCGTAACACTAACAGCCAGTCATTATCACAAGGACCGTGTTTGTAGTGTGTATTACATTTAGATGCTTATGCGCGGCGGTTAAGGTAGGTATATACATAAGGTGTCTTTTGGCCACTCTCAAGAATACCATAATATTCTTTGTTTGTCCTCCAAAATTTTGCATAACCATTGTTTTTATTTTCTCTTGGGACCCTTGTAAGTCCCAAGAGAAACTGGAACATTAGGCCACTTTCAAAAATACCATAATACTCTTTGTTTGTATTAGTATTGTTTCAAGTTTCTCTTGGGATTTGCAATGGTCCCAAGAGAAAATAAAAGCAATGGTTATGCAAAATTTTGGAGGACAAAGAGTATTGTGGTATTTTTGAAAGTAGCTTATTGGAGAGGGCTTCTTAAACAAAGCTGACATAAATTAGAAGGGGAAAATTGTCGACAGACAAGCTGGTCCAGAAAACGTTTTGAATGCACATTGACTTACCCATCGCAAGTAGAAATCTACAGTGAGTCTGAACAGGACTGTCGACGACATATGGCACGTTCTATATTCTGTGACAGGTTGACATCTAAAACAACGTTCACTGTGGGGTCGATGGCGCAAAACATTTTTAGCTTAGCCCCAGACAAAGGTTTCCTTTTCAACTTAAAATAACCGGCAATTTTCTTGAAGCATATGTTGACCACTGTTTTGCTGACTTGTTTTCTTAAATTGCAACTGAACCTTTATTTTACAGTGCTCTTTTAAAAGCTATATATCTTTCAAAGCAACATCGCCCAAAAATTTGGTTAAAGAGTTTCACGCTCTTCCCAAATTCCGAGGTTCTTTTTTTTTGGGGGGGGGGGGGGGGGGAAACTGGGCTGAGTGACTCATGCAAAGGAACTTAGCTTTCTACAAAGACCACACACCGGTTTTGCATATCGCCTAGAACTGACGCTTTTTTACTAATATTAGTCCCCTCATAGAACCACGGTTTTCGGAATCCGTCATAAATATCGGGAAAAAGCAATGCCCTTAAACACTCACTATCAATCGTGAATTTAACCAATTCAAAACATCTTTTTTGCATGTTGCTTTAAAAATGAAGTACCGTAAACAGCCTCACTTGCAGGACCTCTCCCTTGCCTTCTGCGCTCGTTCCCTTGGCTTCTTCCCACCCCAGCCCCAAAACCAAAAAGAGGTCCTGGGGACGAGGTTGTACTCTACAATTAGGATTCAGTTGCACTGACCAAAGAAAATTTTTTTCATTTTTCTTGGGATCTCAAAACTATGCTAACTTTGTCTAAGACAATGGAAACCCTGGGAACGAGGTTGGGCGCGCAACACCATGTTACTCTGGAGGGGAGGTGGTTGGGCTGGTCTTTCATATACTGGATCCGAAATAATTAAGGTCCATGAAAAAAAAGAACAAAGCGAACATAACAACACCTAGTTAGCAAGGCCTAATCGGAATAACAATTTTTATTTTGTTCTCCGCCATTTTTAGTCCGGTATATGAAATTCTACCCATATTTTCTGTCGTGATCACAACTTTTAATATTCGGCTAAAAAGAAAAGTTGACTTCCTGCTTTTTATTAAACTTCTTGTTCAGCAGTTCTTCTCAATTATTGTTTTAAGAATTTTTTGTTGTTGAATGTGGTCGTTTAAGAAAACGAGGGAAACTAGAAAAGAACTTATATCCAAGGGAGGGGGGGGAGGGGTCTTGTTTAAGGAAACGAGCCAAACTAGAAAGGAACTTATATCCAAGGTAGGGGGGAAGGGTTCTCCTCATTGGCTCCACTTTTATTTCAAGGTATATAGAGTCCCGAGGAGAAGTTGTGAACTTTTTTTCTGACTCTTTTTTATGGGGATGATTACCGAATCGGTTTGTCGTTAAATTAACAACTTGTTACCATGGTGCCAAAACGTTGGTTACTAGGCAAAATTATAAACACGTTTTGATGATCTTTCCAATGGTACCATAATCAACCAAATCACCAGTGACCATTAATTCATACGATCTTTTATTTAATATATACTCAACAAAATCACTCCATCGCTTTAATTCCTTAGAAACTTCCGTATTGCACTCTTTAATACAACAGTTTTAAGAAAAGCGCCTAGTGGCTCCTGCGAGTCAATTAGACGAAATTGTTGCATGGAGAAATATTCCATTGCATTCAAGCATCGGCCGGGATAGCTCAGTGGTTAGAGCACCCCGCCAAATTCAACCTTAGCAGGTTTCGAATCCGAATCGATTCCTGGCCGATGCTGTGTTTTTGTTTGTTTTGCTACAAAGATTGCTATTTCTTTTGCGAATTAGTAACGTTACTATCCAAACTGTGCGCAAATGAACAGAATCCTTTATTAATAGAAATGTTTTCAGAAAATCGCCTGTTAAAAGCTATAAGATTACATGTACTTAAATGAACTTGCTGCATGGAGAAATATTCAATTGCAAACCAGCATCGGCCGGGATAGCTCAGTGGTTAGAGCACCCCGCCCAATTTAATCTTAGCGGGTTTCGAATCCGAATCGATTCCTGGCCGATACTGTGTTTTTGGTTTTTTCTACGAGGAATTGTTTTTGTTCGCAGTATAAGCAATCTTATGCAACGTGATCTTGCACACTGTGCTCAAATGAAAAAAAATACTCTACCAATACAGCAGTTTTAAGAAAAGCACCTTGTAACGCTTGGCTCGCAGCATGCTAATCCATATTCAAAACCAATTTCAAATCTGTGACATTTTACACAGACTGTCATGATGGGAAGATGTGCTGCGGTGTTCAGATATAGCCAGAAATGCAAGTCAGTATAATTAGATGAAGGCGGATTTCACTAAGCATCACGGAGTGTCCCGGAATACAGACACTTAACGTCACAAAGTGTCCCTCAAACGTGGCTCCTCAAGTGAGCATAATAAGCTGCATTTACCTTTTTTTGGGGAGGGGGGGGGGGGGGGGTGGGGCGGATACCTTATCTAAAATAGTCATGTCTAGAAAGACGACTTTCCTCCGCCACAAGCTTCCACAAAGAATTTCAACATATTTACATTTGCCTTCAATGTTGCGTTGCCTAATGAGAAACTTTGAAAGATTTCATAGTCACTCTTTACTTATTAAAGCTAACGTGCCAAAAAGACATGCGCACCTGATTTAAACTTAAAACAGAATAAATCACCCCGGCCCACAATCGAGCGAAAATGAGACAAAGATGCAATATATAACTGGAAAATATATGTAGCAAATGTCACAACGGGTTGAGCGAAGCTCGCTTTAGTGGCCACGTACGAGGAAAAAGCATTCCTGCCAATGCCCCTAGGAAAGTCTGAGACGCCCTGGCTTCATCCTAAATGGATGTCCTCTGACGTGATCAGAGAGGCCGACAAAGAAAGATCGATTAGCGAGGTAGTGCTTCGGTGCTAAAACAGAACTCAGACTACCATCACTCTACTCATAGTGTTTTGTTACTTTTTTTATCTTCAAAGTTTGGGATTTTTCGAACTCTTCTTAATTTGCTTAGCTAATGTTTGTGTGACAGATCACATCGTCTCACTCGCAAGGGCAACTGTTTCTGAAGAAATCTTCAAGCTTAAATTTTTTGTGACTCACAAATCCTGTTTATTGAGCAATGCTTCTCACTTTGCATGCAAGGACATTTTTTGATGTTTTTCAAAATCCTCAACACAAAAGATTTTGCCTCGCTGATAATACCACACTATTACCATGCCAGAGGCCCATGACCTTGAGCATACACCTCGAAGTTGGGCCACTAAGACTAAGGTGACTTATGATAAATTTTCTAGCGAAAACAAAACTTCTTAGCCAATCATGAGCATGACATTATTAAGTGAGTGTGGTCTCCTGTGAAAGTTGATACTTATTTAATCTTTTGTTAAAATAGCTCCTTCTCTAAAATGCCGCAACATAGATCAAATATAATGGGAGTGCCATGTCCCCAGCCACTGTATAAATCTCGATGAGGACCATCACATCATTTATTCATTTTTCTGAAATTTCAACTTTCAGGACTCTTGTAGTTGGTTCTTGTTGGGAAAACGTTCTGGAAAAATAGGGATGTCTAATATTAATGGTAAGGAGAGCAGAAAGTGTAGCCGGCTTGACGTCATATCCAAAAAGATAGCCAGTAGCGATAACTTGAGTTCCTTCATCTTCCATTCATTTCAGTTGTTCCTTGGGTTTGGTAAAACGATAAGCGATTCGTTGCATAAAGACACGTTATCATTGGTATTTTCTGTCCGTAAGCGCTTTTTTTGAGGGTCACATGCTAGAAAACTGCTATAAATCAACGTTAACCCTCAGTAGATAAAAAGTATTCCGTTAAATTTCTGAAGGAGTTTATCCACGATTGTTGATTTCCAACTACATGTATTTTCAAACAGCCAAACATCGCACAACAAAAGGAGACAGCCTGTGTTGGTCATTTTGGGTGAAGTCCTTTCTGAAGACAGGCTTGTAGCTAGAAGATGAATCTTCTCCGAAACGTTTAGCTTGATTTCACATTTGCCTTCAATGAGTAACTTTGAAACATTTCATAGCCACTCCCTACTTAATTGAAGATTAGTGTTGCCACATGAACATGCGCACTAGATGAAAACTTGAAATAGACTAAGTCATCCCACAATCGAGCGAAAATCAGACATAGATGCAATATATGATCGGAAAATATTACATAAGAAATGTCACTACGGGTTGAGCGAAGCTCGCTGAAGGGGCCACATACGAGGAACAAGCATTCATAGGAAGGTCTGAGACGCTCTGGCTTCATCCTAAATGGATGTCCTCTGATGTGATCAGAGAGGCCGACAAAGTAAGATCAATGAGCGAGGTAGCGCTTTGGTGCTATAACAGAACTCAGACCTCCTTCGGTCAACCCACAGTGTTTTGTTACTTGTTTATCTTCAAAGCTTGGAATTTCTCGAGCTTTCATCAATTTTCTTAGCTCATAATTTTCTGAGACATCACATCGCATTTCTTGTGCCGTGTGGGGAACTGCTTTTGAAGAAATCTTCGACCTTAAGATTTTTGTGACTCACAGAGATCTGCTTTGGAACAATGCTTCGTGTTTGTATGCAAAGAAATTGTTTGGTATTCTTAGAATAAAATATCTTTACAGAGTAATTGCGGTATCCGCTCACATTGTTAGGAAATGGACTCCCATATAAAAAGGACAGGGGTGCTTGTCGGAAATCTTGAAAAGAACCCCTAAGATGTACCAAGATCCTGTCTTGTGGGCGTCCAGATTATGGGTATTAATTAGACAAAATTAAAAATTAGTTAATTGCCAAATGTCTCCTTCCATTATTTTTCGGCTTACTACCCTTAAAGGGACCCCTAAAGCTCCCGCTGTGGACCTTTTGAAGCTGAACACCCTAAGAGGAACCAAAAGCGCTTTTTTAACCCCTAAAAGGTACGACGAGCACTCCCATCCTTTTTATATAGCAGTCCCCTCCCCCGGGATAAGTGGTGAAACAAACGTGGCCGACTTGCTGTGACATCTCGTGACGGTTTTTGGTGTTTGAGCCCACAGAAGAGAAAACAGTCAAAGTAAAGGGACGTTTGGAGATTGCTGGATGCACATATGTCAAAGGACTACACCAAAAATGACCTACGAAAAAGAGTGCCAGCTTTAGCTTTTAGCTATTTTCGGCCGGATATCTGGCCATTGATATTCTGCAACATCTGCTCATTCACATGTTCATTCCCTAATAATCCACGTTCTCTCTTCATAATATATTTTTTAAGGTCACCGAAAAGATCAGCCACTGGCCAAATCCTCTCAAAAGAGATGAATGCACCTGATAGCCAGTACTCCATTTTTCATTCATTTTAGTTGTTCCCTGGGTTTGGGAAAACGATAAGGGATCTGTTGCAAACAGTGCCATTTTCTGTCCGTAAGTGCTATTTTTTGAGGGCCACATGTTAACCCTCAGTAAATAAGAAGTGTCTCGTTGCATTTCTGAAGACGTTTTGTACAAGATTGTCGATTCCAACTATTTTCAAACAGCCAAACATGGCGCAAAAACAGGACATAGCATTTTTGTTTGTCATTTTAGGTGAATTCCTTTGTTAAGACAGTCTCGTCGGGAAAATGAATAAGCCTTCTCTGCCATAAGCTTCTCCGAAAAGTTTGGCTACATCTAGCATTTGCGTTTAACGTCGCGGTGATTGACGAGCGTGAACCTTGCCTGAAAGATCTCATAGCCACTCTCTACTTAAAACAATAGGTTGCCTAATGACCATGCGCACTTGATGGAAACTTACAACGGACTAACTCGCACCCCACAATCGAGCGAAAATCAGACAAAGATGCAATATATAACTGAAAAATATATGTAGGAAATTTCACAACGGGTTGAGCGAAGCTCGCTGAAGGGGCACATACGAGGAACAAGCATTCCTGCCAATGCCCCTACGAAAGTCTGAGACGCTCTGGCTTCATCCTAAATGGATTTCCTCTGAGGTGATCAGAGAGGCCGACAAAGAAAGATCGATGAGCGAGGTAGCGCTTTGGTGCTACAACAGAACTCAGACCTCCTTCGCTCAACCCACAGTGTTTTGTTACTTGTTTATCATCAAAGCTCGGAATTTCCCTATATTTTGTCAATTTGCTAATCTTACATTTGTGAGAGGGCTCACATCATATTTAATCAGGGTGGAGAATTATTTCTGAAGAAATCTTCGACCTTAATTGTTTTGTGACTCATATATCCTATTTTGGAGCAGTGCTTCTTACTTTGTATGCAAGGACATGTAATGTTTGATATTGACGTAAAGTCTGTCAAGAGTTTGTCGTGTCCATAAACGACAATGTTTAATAGATTTACCCACACTCAAATAAAAGACAATACACATGCGTGCCCTGGGAAAAACGTCAGCTTACACAAAATTAATTGCACCACAATTGTGCGAAAATCCAAATGAGGTGCTTCATAACTCTGCAAAGGTCGCCATGGATGGCGACGGGTTGGGCCAGGTTCCCTTGCGAGCCTTGGCCTAGTAAATTCAGGAAATGTCTGAACACCCAAAATAATTCCTGGATGAAATTTCGATCCTGTTTTACTTCATTTCCTGAGCTCTGAGGTGATACAAGATGCATTTGACATGATGACTGGTTCCCTCTTCGGACTTAACGACTTCAAACTGCATTCTTGATTTCAGAGTGAACGAAGTTGGATTTGCCCTCTCTGTCCAAACACTCCTGTATTTGATAGCCTAAGTTGTTTGCAGTTCAATTTTTTGACTTACTGTTATGCAAGCTCTCCCTCTTACTAACTTAAATATGGTTGGACAGTCGCCCAAAATTTACGTATCTGTTAAAAAGCTTAAAATTTTCATGATTTGTTCAAGGGTTGCCAATAGCTTAGTGGATTCACTTGAGCTTATGAGGCGAGAAGTCCGTGTTCAGGGTTGTACACTTCTTCAGGGCAATTTTTTTTTCCTTAATCAAATACCTGAACAACTTCTTATTTATTATTGGGCGCAAATTATATGGTAACTTACATTTACTTTCACTGACGTTTTACTGCCAGCAACACGGTGGCAGAGGATTTTTTGTTTCAGTTTGCTTTTATGTGATACCGAGTTCCTGATAGCTCAATAGAGATGAACGTAAATTTGACGTAACGAGAAGGTCGTCATCCCCAGTTCGAGATAACATGGTTGCTCCTTTTATCTTTCTTTTCTTTTTTAAGCCTTTTCAACCTTTTATTGTAAGCAAATTATCGTAAATATGATGAAAATATATGAAACAGCATAAAAAGCCTGTTATTTGCCCGACTTTCTCACTGCATTGAAATTTGCGCAGTAAAATTTGCATGACAAAGCCTTTTGTTTCGATTCATGACGAACTTGCCACTGATTGGTGCTCGATAATCTCATCCATATTCAATTCATATTTCCAAATTTGACTCATTTTTCGCTGACTGTCATGGTGGCAAGATGTGTTGTGCCGTTTCTCTGTGATTTGAACGTCAAACGGAATTTTTGGGAACCAGCTAGACCAGGAGGAGGGAAAAAAATATTTTCTCCTTTTCATCCAAGACCGGTAAGTTGGAAGAGTCATGCGAAATTTTGGTTTATATTTCGATAAGTTTCTTGGCGAAGCAAACACGTGTTTGTCACTCAGTCGTTTAAGCTTTGAACTAAGCCGTTTTCATGTCAAAAATAAACTTCTTGATTAGTTTAACTATGCCTCACAGTATTTTACGTAAAGGGAAATTCCTGGTTGATAATTTTGCTGCTGTTTTAGAGGAGACATTGTCGAAGTTTTCATGCAAGAAAATTCCCCCTGTGAGAATTTGAAATTCTTGTGCCCGTAAACGTTTCAAAAACTAATATGGTGTTTTGTTTGTCTTTGTCTCCACAGGAAACGATCTGTCTTAAATATTTGGAAGAACGAAGGAGAATTTTCTTCTCATGTCGCCGCTCACAGGTAAGCTTGAAATTTATCTATAGTCACGGCGGAACACGAGTTGAATCGAACCGAACGTATTTCTTTGATCTCTTCGACCTTGTGCATGTCGTCTCATCAGTTGTTCTTCTATATTATATTCCCAGGACACAGAAAAAGAAATGCAGCCAGAAAGAAGACATCAATTGAATACCTAGATGGAAATTCGCCAAAGATAAGAACTGTAGACTTAAGATACTACTTATTCAGAAATGGTGGCAGGAAAAAATACTCCAATTTCCTTTAAAATCGATTTACAATAACTTCAGAAGTAAAATTGCTCAATAGGCCTTTTTCTGTAATATAAGATTCTCTCGTCGGATTGCACACTTCGCCCTCAAGTACGCATACGATGTCAGGCAGCTCAGTGGAGAATGGACATAAGAAATTGACTCAAGAGAATGGTGGAGAATCGGTGGAAAAAAATCAGTGGACAATGGACATAAAAAAATTTGCTCTAAAATTAAATACCGATTTAGAAATAACAGGGGACATTTAAATAAAGGGGAACCTTTCTAGGCAGCCACCATTTCAACACTGAGCGATCATTGGATTAATCCTCGGGAATCGTTTTTGTTCAAAATGACTTAAGACGTTTCTTTTTAATGTAATTTGAATGCCCATTTACTTGTCTCCTCCCCCATCAAAATATTAGAGATTACACTGATCGCTCAGTGTCTGATTATATATAGCTGTACACTTCTTTAAATGGTGTAGCAACATGATTAACATTTTTTAAGGAGGTACTGGCTGATGAATCAGTTATTCGGGGATATAATGCAGCATTATGTGGCTAAATTTCTTTAAACTCGGTTCTGCAAAAATGTGTAGGCTGGCATTATTTAAATCTTCTTTTCCAAACGATATAAAGTATTCTTAAACACTAGACTTCCTAACCGAGTTCTTAAAATTGACAAGGAATAAATCTCGCAATCTTAAGTCATTGACATAGAACTATAAAGGCTGTTAATTTGCGACTCTCTTGATAAGTGGTTTTCTCTGCTTGTAATTTAAAATATTCTAAGATAGTTCATCATTTGTTTTGATGGTAAGGCATTAAGTATACTAAAGAAAGTTGTCCAAGTTTAAGGCTATGAGGAGCTTTGTTTGAATAATGCTTTTGGGTCTTTTGATCAAATCGTTTGCAACAGTGGTCTCTTTTCAACTTAAGCATTTAGGCAGAATTTTAAAAAATAAGTGATATTTTCTGGAATCTAATCGAAATTTCTTTACTATAAAAAGAGCTACTTTAAGACTCGATTAAACAGAGGTATCGACAAGTTTTTATGGAATATTCTACAGGATTTTCGTGACACTTGTTACTTTGAAATATTGTACTCGTTTTTCGTAAGACCTCACACTTCGAAGCCCAAGTTGTAGTATAGAGTTTCCGACGCTACACACTGCTAGCAATGCTACTAGCATAATCTATAAAGGCCTAGCCGATGAGGTGAAGTAAACGGTTCAGCTTGTAAAATCGAGCTATTGTTGCACGCGGGAGGTTGCTAAGCACGAAAGAAGCGTAAGGGCCGATTTACACCGTGCGATTTTTGTCGCATGCGACAAGATTACGACAGGTTTACAATTCTTTTACAATTGTCGTGTACGTCAGAAAAAAGTCTTAGTATTTTAAAACAAGTCGTAAAACGCTGCGACAATCGTACGTCATGTCATTGGCCTGTCAAAAGCTTGTCGTATGCGCCAAATATCGTACCGTGTAAATTGGTCCTACCTTCTGCTTAGTAAACCTTCAGCGTGCAACTATAAATTGATGCTACAAAATGCATGAATCGTTTACTGTTTGTTAAAGATGAAAAAAAACAAAAACCTTTTGCTTTCCCATTAAAATGGGGCGCCCGTTTTCGGGGAGCTACAAGGATCGTTCGTGTCTTTAAACCAAAATTAATGATCAAGAAAACGTGCATCGATCGTACGATTGTAAAACCATGTTTTATAACATAACCAAAACATCTCGCGACTCTTTTGAGTGCCTCTTGTTCATAAACGTGTGGAGCTGGCTTTCACTTAGGCTCGCAAATCGCTTTACCGGTGGTTTTAGCAAAATACCCGCTAACGGCTTAGGACATTCACATTTCTAAGTAGTTTTTCATAAAGCCGCGAAGAAATTTAAGCGTTTTTTTGTGGTAGACTGGTCGGTCATTATTTATATTCGGACGAAAAAGCATTTTTTTTCCTTGCGCACGCGTCAGTGTTTTCGTCATAACCATTCACCAATGGGGAAATAGTAAATGTGTAATTGACCAATCATATTTTGGCAATCGTCATATCATTTAAAAATTAAAAGTATAAGATAACTAAAGTAATATTAACAACTTAAAAGCAATATATCTTACACTTTATACAAAATCAGGGTCTGAACATAATTAGATCTTCTATGGCTTTTATTCTTGGAAAATAAATTTAGCTCAAATAGACTGAAGTAGGTTTAAATTTAAGTCAAGGAAAGAAATTAGATTCGATTTTATTGTTTTGATAAATAAGACTGTTAACTACAACATGGACTCGACTTTTGGTGACAAACAGAGTAGTAACAAACTACTTTAGAAAAAGAGTGACTCCGTGGCAGTTCATCGACAAACTCGCGGCGATGACGGCAACCTATCGAGAAACTACGGTAACTGATCAAACCTGGCATATATTATAGGGTCTCTCAAACTCGACAGACCGAGAATTAAACAGAGGACGAACTATTAAATAAATAGCGAATTCAACTGGGCCACCAACATCACCAAAATGCGTCACGTAGAGCGACAAAAGTACTTCGTATTTAAAAAACTCGGATTAACTCTGAAAAACCAACAGGGACAACTGAAGACAAACTATGGACCAGGAGCACTTCAAAGGATGGCATACTTCAACTGCAAGACACCATAATTCAAATCGTGTCTATAATTGGCAGGAATTCGAACGAACGACACACTGCAAATTGAAAACAGTAAATGAATACTATAAAAACAAAATGTAAAATAATTAAAAATACTTTAATGGCAAGCCTAACATTCGTAAGTTTCGGTTGTGCTAGGTGACTTCTTTCTTTTAGTCTTGCTACAGTTGCTTACTCACCCAACACCGCACGCGTGTTCCGAGCAATCAAATTTTATTGGTGAATATGACGTTTCAGGCTTTCAGATTTCCATTATCATTTGGAAGCAAGCCGGATCTTGAAACCGGTGCAATGTTTGACAGATTGGCCTCACCGAAAATTCCGTATCATTTGAGTTATTTGACAGGGACGAGATAAGGCTTACGCCCAGTCTAGCATGAAAATATGCATTGAGTAATTTTCACAAGTTAATAAGAAATAAACACTAACCGTGTTTTTAGACATAAACATTTTGTTTACTTTTATTTTATTTTCTTGGTCTTTTCTTGCATTACGTCATGATAAAATATATATAATTTTTAAATTTATGATTTGGCGCGTCTTGTCGATGATCATTTTGCATTGTTGGCACCTCCTTGAAATGTTTGACTTGCTGGCTACACCGAGTACAATGTAGTAGTTTAGCTTATTACAAAACTCTAATGTCTGGTGAGCAGCAAAGCCCGCATTTTTTCCCATTTTAGCGCATTTTTTGTTTCATTGCGGGCCTAGGTATTAAATGTTTTAGAGGTTAGGTCGTTCCGGTTAGTGTTGAGAAAGACTGTTGTCGATGACACGAGGAAAGTATCCACTACAAAGGCGCATTAGGATACAGGTCGCTTTTTTTCCCAAGTGCGGGTGAAGAGAGTAGAGATGCCACTATTGACTGAACTGACAGGCACTCCACGGAATGTGTTACCTTTGCCAGTGACTTAATGCAAACTTCGAATGACTGATTGAGAGCACTAACATAACCGACAAGCGAAAGACAAAATTGACAAATCTTACTAACAATAGACAACAAGAAAAACGGATCAAACGTGGTCACTATAATCATGACAATCGACAAGATCACAGCTTACCCTACAGACAAAAAAAATCAGTTTTTAAAACAAAAGTTCGCGTGTGAACAAGATGCACTGATAATATTGGCCGACATGTCTGTGACCATGAAAACATCAATACCCTCAGATGTTCACGTTAAGAAAAGTAGCTTTACTGTGCGCGAAGAAGATATCTAATTTGAGGAACAAGAAAAATCTCTGCATTTCATCTACATTTTTTGTAATAAATTGCGTTATTCCCTGGATAGTGATATATCCAGTGGATAGTGCTTATCAGTCTTTCGAAAAACGGGAATCACGGCAATAATCCGAGTACTTTTCTATCCACTGACATTACATAGCTCAGCTGACTTCGACGAAACCTTAGACACGCACAGTAGAATGAGATACAGAATTAACTATGAGAGGGTGATGTGAAGTTCTATTTTCTACCCATATAACCCAGGTGGGCGTTAGCCCTTCTAATTGAACTGGGCCTACTCGAGGACAGAGAAAAACTCTGACCAGGGTGGGAATTGAACTCACGACCTTGTAGCTCAGTCGGTAGAGCAGCGGTGATCTAACCCGAAGGCCGTGGGCTCAATTTCCACCCTGGTCAGAGCTTTTCTCTGTTCTCTAGTGGGGACATTTCCATTAGCAGGGCTAACGCTCACATGGTTTACATGGGTAGAAAATAGCACTTCACATCACCCTCTCATAGTTAAGTCTGTTGAAATATAAGCGCTACACGGCCAACGTTTGCATAAACGTAACCCCTTGTACAGTCTCGATGCAGTCAGACAAAACGCGGTTATTTGGATGACCAAAAGCTGATGGACAGCAAGGAATCTTTGAGTTGAGAACGAGTCAGGTTATGAATAGGAGTTTACCATTCTAAGCAGGTGCATAAGGTTCGAAGATTGAACTTTTTATTTGTGCACGTCATAGTCGACAACTCAGACCCTAACGAAGTCCAAACTAAGGGTCTTCATCGACGGATCAAAACGCACGAATCCTCGTTCAGCTTTCACAGTCAATACTGTCACGAATGCCTGACAGACGACTACTGATTCACTGACAATATTCGATCAAATTACTAAACGTTTGACAGAGAGGACTTCTGCTGACGTTGTCGAAAGTAGGTGTCATCAACAACAGTTCGTCTTGAGATTACACTTATCCGGACGACCATAATTCAACTAGTTAAAAATGAGGTTATACAGACCACAAAAACAAACCAAATAATGCAAATCTACAGATGCAGGGGTATTTGGCAACAAAAATCAGGATCCTGTAAAAAGATTAGCTTGTTTTCCGCTGCTAATTAGAACTTCCATCTCATTTCTTGCGTAAAATACCAAACTAGAATGACGTCTGAAATAACTCAGTCTTAGTGGCACGATTTCCATTTGTTCATTTCCAAAAATGAAATCACTTTATTTCTTAAGCATTTAAAAAAAAAAAACAGGAAAAAGAGAGCAGTCAGTTTTTTTTTCAAGTGCCTGAGATTTATCCAATTTCTAGCGAGTCACCGAAGAAAAGTTACAAGCCGACTTTCTGGTAAACTACTCCAATCTATTTTAGAAAAAAGAGCAATTTCGGTCTCCTTGGTAGATTTTAAGAGCAAACAAATTACCGGTAAACGAAATAATATTTTAGCTAACTAGCTCAAAACCTCGAAGTTTTTGAATATTGCACTTCAGCCCATATTGGCACAACTTCGCCCGGTTTCGATCAAGTTCATATGTTATGCTATTAAGCAGATATTTGGGGTAAAGACGTAAACATAACCTTTTCACTTCGCATCGGTTTGTTCACCTCGGTCTATATAACTATCAGCCTGTTCAGTTTTGTTTTGTGGAAAAGGGAAACGTGTGACTTTGACATAAAGAAAATCGCGAAAGCGCAAGCAGTAGCGAGAAGAGTTTTAGAAGCTTTCAAAGACATTAGAGTCGTGTAAGAAGCTGAAAGTAGTAGTTAATTTAGAGGACGAGACCTTTTCTACTGGACAGCATAGGGCGCTTCGGCAACGCATTTTGCAATACTTTCTACACGCCTTAGGTCATCGGCCAGTGTCATCTTGGCTGGTATGCAAACAGAAGTATAAATATAGTGGATAGATAGGATTATGACTGATTTTAAACCATGAAATTATTTTTGCTTTCAAACACGAAACACGAGAAGCTACAAAGGTTCTAAGACAATTATTGCATTTTAGTACATACTAAAACAGTGGATACCGTTGAACGCGCGCGCTGATTGGCTACTCAAACTCCGGATATCCTTTGCTGTTCACCTCCTAGCAATTCGCGCTAGAAAATGTTGTAGTTTTTGCAGGATTAAATGAGTTAAAATCATCTTCTAGTGCTATATTATCTCATTGTTTTAGTATATAATCTCACCTCAGTGTCGGTGGCAAGTGGTGAATATTTACCTCGCCACTTCGGTGAAGAATTGTTAAATATTTACTGTAGTTTTAATTGTATTTGCATGCACCTGAATGGCTGACATTTTAATTGTCTTTCGTTTTTATAAATTAGCCCTTTTGGCTTTGTTCAATAAACAATATTCCTTTCAACTGATTAATTTGAACAAAAACAAAAACAGTAAAATGACAGCCATTTATAGATTAAGGTCTGCCAGCTACGGCTTTTTGGGGCAATATCCTCTGAAAGTCGGCGCCGCATTTAGTAAGCTTCTTTTTCAAAACACTGCAAGGTTAACCTATTTATGCGAAAAGAAAAACAGGGACGCAGGTAGTCAACACTCGAGCGTTTTTTCAGGGTTGAAAACATTTAAGGTAGAGCTGCTTAACCACTTTTCCTTGAAGATGTTGCCAGGGGAAACGCTGTGCAATTTTAGTCAGATTTTCCCGCCAAAAAACTTTAAGTGTCATTAAAGCAAAAAGGTCAAAGTCCAGTCTTCGGGAAAGAACTTCCGTGCTTTTTCTCTATTCTTCAAGGGGAATGGAAAACAACTTAACTTTACTTGCCTGGTACATTTTTGTAGTTAACACAAAATTCGTCGACAAAAACCTCCCCTAATCATTGTAGAACCATTACGGCAAACTCATTTTACCTTTTAATCCCAAGCATTTCTCTTCTTATACCCCGTAGAAGTCACCAAAACTAACAGACATTTGTTGTACAACCAAACTAGTGAGAGAGGCTGTTCTAGTCCCTCAATGACACCACAAACTGGCTTGCAACGAAGAGTTTCCAAACGTCATTGCACAACGTTTTGTGATGACATAGAAGGAATAGATCCATTCCTCTCGCTAGCATGGCTGTTCGATAAATGTTAGCTAGTTTTGATAGCCTAACGTGAAATTTTGGCGCATAAAAACGTAAATCTTTAGGATATACAGTAAAAGATGTTTCCGATCCGTAAAATGAACCGAAGTTATACCTATTTTGCAAAAGGCACCTCTTGTCTTCCTGCCTTGGACTCCATCACCTCCCGCAAAGCGCATTAATGCATTTGTCTTAATGTCATGATTAAGTTAACAAAACAAGCACAGAATTGAGAATCGTATTAAAGCAAACATTTTGGTGTCTTAATAACGAAACTGTAAAGGAAAGTAGGGAAATAATCTGCGAGTGTAATACGCAACGCAATGCCCCTGAAGCAACGGTGGTCTGCAAATGTGATTTTCCTAATAGGAGTCGGTCCATAAACAGACTGTTATGTTGTCAATGACTTGCCTCACTACACAATTGTCAATAGTCTTCATGGTGTGATGGTTTGGTTCGTGCAACCAAACTGCACAACCACGCAAATTTTGTGGTTTAAAGTGCGATGGTTTGGTTCGTAGTGAATTCAGTGATTTGAATAGCAATCCTTTAAAGTGGTACTATGATCAAAAAATCATTTCCTTTTTCTCTTCAGATTTTGAAAGCGTGTTCGCTTAACACCTAACTGGCAAAATTTTGCGCTTTGAGTTTTATCCAAAGGCTGTTTGTTTTGAGTGTAAGTTTTGGATTTCACGGTCCGCCATTACTCACGTTCAAAACTGGCCGATTGGACCTCAGAGGGTTGGATCTAGAGAAAATGACGTCATTTACTCACTAGCTTAAAATTTCAGCATGTAAACACAATTTATTATATATGCAAAACACGGGTTTAAAAGTCTGAAAGCCTGAAACTCCCGTGCTGCATATTAATTTGGCCGCGTACACACGCATTGCATTCTTAAACCAGTGAGTCTGACGTCATTTTCTCCTCCACCCAGCTCTCTCAAGATTTTAAAGTTAGTAATGGCGGACCAATAAATAGGAAAATTCCAGTTAAAATAAACAGGTGTCTTTTTAAAATCAGAACTTAAAACTTTGGTCAGTTAGTGTTTAGTTAACATAGTTTTGAAATCCAAAGGAAAAAAGGATCTTTTTTTTTTGGTCGTAGTACCACTTTAAGGTCAAAGGAGTCTCAAACGGACCACTGTAAGAACATGGTTTGACTCCATGAGTATCAGTAATCTTTCTGTTTGACTGACTCAGTGTAAAAAACGTTACCCCCAACAAAATTTTGATGGTAAATGGTTTGAGTTGTGGTACAGGAGTTATAAGAAGTTGCGAGTTCCCTCTGATGATCTCTACGAGATAGTTACGTTGACAACTTTTGAGTCCAGGACGATTGATAATCTGTTTGGTAACCGTCTGGTAAGTACTCTTAGTCAAGTCAAGTTAATTATTTGAGTGCATGTAAGTCAATTGGCTTTCTTGCGTGGTTGTGTGGTTTAAAGTGGTCAATGATCAGACCGAGAGTAAAACCAATCTAGTTGTTAAGTATTAATTGAGAAAGTAAGAATGCTAGGATCCCTATTATCCACTATCTTGGTCCGTATCTGGAGAGCAGGAGTGATAGATCTAACGAGGAATATACGGCTAAACTCTTGCTCAAGTTTGCTGCATTCGACTGCTACATATGGCATAACCTATTACACTCGCAGTTTTTCCCTAGCTTACTTCCCTTGACAATAGCATCATTATGGCACCGTAACATTGGCTGTTATCGTTAGCTTTTGCTTGTTTTTGTGTGACCAAACCATGTCCTTTGCGGACAGGCCTTTAATTGAAAGAACAACCAAGGTATAACGAAAATGCTTATGACAATACAGACCTTTCCAAATGCGTGGCAGCACCAATTCTTGCAACTTGTGCACTTAAAGACGTTATGCCCGAAGTAGGGGGGAGGGGGGCTGGGTGGTGTCAATGTCTGTCTGTCTGTAATTCAAACGTGAAAAACATTTCTTTTCTTACTATGTATGTCTTGCAGACGGTGTTTAGACAAAATATCTTTATTGTTCTTTACGTTTGGAAGCTATTCCTTCCCTCAAATTTTTCCTTTCCACTTTCAATTCTCTTGAAAAGTGAAATGAGTATACGTTTGAGTGATTGTGATAATTTAATCGGAGAACCCAGAGAAATAGTTTTTTAAGAATCATCTTTTGAGGGTATGTCTGTTTTACGTGATTCAACTCTCTCTACATGTTCTGGATCTGTCCAAGTTTTTAAAACCAGTGCCTTACTTCCTAACTACCCAGCGTCTCTGTACTGTCAGTGGATCGTATGAGTTATGTATGCGTTATTGACAAAATGACTCATTAGTTGGCTGTGAAGACTGTTTGCACAGTAAATTAACAGCGATGCTGACCACTTTTGTTTGTCGTGTGTCTGCTCTGTTACTAAAGGGAAAAAGTCGTTTGCCATTCCGAAACTTTTGGCTTTCTCGGCACTGTACCCATCGGTACTTTCTCGCCATCGCTATCATCATTTTTATTGCCATAGTTAACGTCAATGAAATGATTGTCAACATTATTATTGTCGTCGTCGTCGTCGTCGTCGTCGTCGTCGTCATTGGCATCGTCGTCGTCAATGTCAATGACATCGTCATTGTTATCGCGATGGTCATCGTTATTGGCTCTGGCTTTGGCTCTGTCATTGTCATTGTCGCTGTCAGTTCCTTTGCCTTAATCCGATTTTGATCTTCGACGTTACTGTCATTGACGTCCTTCATTGTCATCTTCAATGCTATCGTCATCGTCATCGTTATCAAAGTCAAAGTCAAAGTCAAAGTCAAAGTCAAAGTCAAAGTCAGAGTCTTTGTTATTGCTTTTTTTGCCTCAACCGTTGCCAGTTGCCAGTTTCCATTTGCACTGTCATCGTCATCGTCATCGTCATCGTGATCGTCAACGTCATCGTCATCGTCATTATCGCTGTTGTCATTGCCATTGCCATAACCAGGCGTCGTCATCTTCGACTAAAGGTGGCTCAAATCAGTTTCAGCACTTTCAAGAGACCTTGTTATTAGAAGGATTGACACTAAAACACTTTATCACCTAACAGCAATGTTATGGTACCAGCAATTATTGCTGAAGACGATGCAGTCATTATTGTGACGTAACAAGTTACCATTGAAACGGGAAAGCCTTGCAAAAAACCCGTATAGTTTGTGTTTAGCTGTTCATTTCTCAAAAACGAACTCGGTAGTCTCCATTTTTTATTTGTGAAATGTAATAAGCATGCCAGAATAAAACTTTCTGCAAAGTTTAAAAGGAAATATTTGCTAGCAAATAGGATTTTTATATTTTCTCGTAATGCTTTGTTTAAACTCTTTTGTGACAAGAATTTCGTTCACAATATTGCGTTACCACATGCTATTGTGACGTGAAGGTCTAGGCAATTATCAAATGTTATTACCCCCTCTCAGGGGATTATCAGACGCGTAACGTGGCATGTAGCGTTCATTCACTTCTTCTAGTCGTCAAGGGTCAAAGCTTTTTGAAAGTCTCGTGAGTATTTTTCATCCCGCCACGTCCCCTATCCCTTCTTCATTCTTGTATTTGCTTATTCAGTTCTGGCGTTTTCTAGCCCCCACCTTTACTGGGGCCAATATTAATTCATTGGATTTTGTGTGAATATAAGATTTTATCATGCGAAAAGTTAATTAAAGCGACTATGGGCTTCTGCCCATAGCCAATTCACTCCATATTGTGTATTTCATTTATATGGCCCCCTGTAAACGAGCTGCAGGTAAAGCGACCTGGCCTCTTAGAGAATTTGTTTTGGTTATCGGCACTACAAAAAACATAAAATTATATGGTGCGCATTCAGAGCCAACTTAAATAATTGTAAATGAACGAAATGATATATGAAATGAATCATATACTGAACTGCGGATATGAAATCAAGTAAAGTTATGACCCTCGCAGTTATGAACGCAATTTTAGCAATAGCTTTACTTGATTTCATATGAGCAGTTCAGTATATGATTCATTTCATATATCATTTCGTTCATTGATTCATTCCTCACAAGAAACTAGAACCCACAAATGACCAGCTCCCAATGTCAGTGGCTTCATAGCTCAGTTGGTTTGAACGTCGCATCAGTATTGCCAAGTCACAGGTTCAAACCGTGTTGAAGTCCTGAATTTTTCAGGCTTCTCTACGCAATTGCTAAAATTGCGTCCATAACTGCAAGGATCATAGCTTTACTTGATAAATGAAAATTTAGGGTGGCTCTGAATCCGCTCCACAGAACGTTTTTAAACTTTGCAGAGAATTTTATCTTGGCCTCGTGATTACTTTTGTGTAATAAAAAATTGAGGTCACCGAGTTCTTTTTTAGATATGAGCAACTAAAAGCAAAATATAGGGTATCTTTTCAAGGCTTTCCTATTGCCATGGTAACTTGTTACGCCACAAAAATTTATGCATCTTGTTTAGCAATAATTGATGCTTCACATCGTACCATAACATTCCTGTTACGTGATAAAGTGTTGTAGTGTCAATCCTTCTTATTTCAAGGTCTCTTGAAAGTGTTGCAAAACTGGTTTGAGCCACCTTAATCATCACTGTATTTTATCGTTCATCGTGAAAACGTCATTGTCATTGCCTTCGCATCGTCATTTCCAATGTCATTGTCACAGCAAATTCACAGTCATGGTCACTGCCATTGCATCGTCATCTTGGCGTCCATCATCACTGTATTTGATCGTCATCTTTAGTAAAGAGGTCATCGTCAAAGGCATAGTCATTACCATTGCATCGTCATGTCCGATGTTATTGTTCCAGAATAGTCATAGTCATTGCCAGTAATTGTCTGTTTGACCTTTATTGTTGTGGAGGTCAACGTCATTTTCATTTTTATCTTCATTGTCATTATCATTGTCATAGCAATGGTCAGTGCCATCGTTATAGTCAATGACATAGTGAACGTTGACGTCATCGTTACAGTTAGCATCATCATCATCATCGTCATCGTCATCGTCATCGTCATCATCATCGTCATCATCATCGTCATCGCTGTCGCCATAGCCTAAAGATCAAATCAGCTAATTCAATGTCATACCCAATTCAAATCTCCCGGTCCTAAGATTCTTCGCGTATTGCATTTGTATTCTAATGTAACATTCACATTGAAAGATATCGAAATACCTGGAACAAAACGTTTTATTCCCAAAGGGTTTGACTTGGGTACAAAATTGAGCTAGCCGATTGTCAGCGCCATCGTCAGAGACATCGTAATTTGTCATCGTCATCGTCATCGTCAACATCTATCATATTTTTCATTGTCACTATTATGATCTCCGTGATGGGATCGTCATGGTCTTAACACATTTACCTCACCCTCATAGTCTCAGTCGTCACTGTGGTGTTGTCATTGCTTTAATCTCAGTCAAGTACGTGAAAGCCCTTTTCCATCCCGGGGTACCAACGAGCTTAGGGCATAACATCAATAGGTCCCACTGAAAATGTGTCAACACCGTCGAATCAACGAAGTTTGAAAGCATTAGCAAACTTTTCCAGCTCGCACAAATAGGAGTTCGTTAAATCTGAGGTCGCATTAAAACCGTATACTAAAAATAATAATTGAATGGTGATACAATAGTGTGCCGTATTAACCCGAGGTACTGAGGCCTTGCCTGCGCCTAAACCGCGCCCTAAAGCCCGTGCATGACTACTGAAAAGTACGATGTATCTGCAATCGATTGCCAAAGAAATTGACACAACCAGCCTATTACCACCCCTCAAAAAAACGTTCATTAGCTGCCAGTTGTTTCCTGTTATCACAGTTCGATCATAGGGCTGAAGTTAAATGATCTAACAATCTGTCCGTAGTTGATTGTCAAAGTTTTACACTATCCCCTCCCCCCCCCCCCCCCAAACCAAATACTATGTGAATACCCTTCCGCGACTGGGACATTGGGTAAAAATTAGGTTTTCCTCAGTTTGTAACGAGTGTGTAATTATACTTCGCATTGAGAAAGCTTTCGCCTGCGTTATTGCTATTGCTACTTCTAATTTGTTTCAAAGCGCTTATAGCCTCTCCAAAGGTTTGACACGGTACACTACAGTCTCACCTCTTATCATAAATTACCTTTACTTGGTTCTGTAATAGTCATCTTCTTCCTGTCTTGCTTCATTTCTTTTTGCTTTCAGTTTTTCTTTATTTAATACTTTCTATACGAACTACTCTTACTTGTTCTTGTCCCTGCGATTATCTTGACCTCTGTCTTCTTGTTTGATTTTTACATTTACAGGGTTGCAACCTGTACAAAACAAAATACAAAATAACATGTCATTAAACGCAACGAAAAGTAAATAATTTAAAAAGTTAACAAATCAACATCTATTTCCTTGATATAGTTTTTCAACTCGTGTTATGTAAACTTGAAAGGAGGAGGACAGCTGGTGAATTGAAAAAGAAAACACTATTTTTTTTTGACGAGTCACCACATGAAATTTATTTATATTCCCGAAAAACGGAGTTTGTTGTAGTCATTCTAAGGCTGAATATGATGGCCGCGGTTTCAGCAGAAGGTAAGGAGTCTGTTCCAAAGTCATAAAAATAATGCACCTATCAATGTTAACCCCAGGGAGGGGGGAAGGGGGTTTCGGGCTAACCAGGGGAGTTTCATCGTGAGGTCTGTCCCTATGGTAGAGATTTTGATCGTATGTGACGTCCACAGGCTAGCGATTTTGATCGTACAAAGGATATTTTACCACCTTCACTTGCCGCCGGGTGGACATTTTGACCAATTATTTTGTCCTAGGGGTGGGGAATTTGAATTATTTTAAATGAAAATGTCAAAATCCCCACCCCATGCCCGACCCCCTTTCCCTGGGGTTTAACATTGATAGGTGCATAAATCTGAAAAATTCCCACCCTTGAATCTGACTGCTGCTTCTAACGGTAACAAGTTCGTCAACCCATTTCCCTAAATCTAATTACATCTCGGTGGTTAGATGGGGGCAAATACGGAACTGTGTCCTGAAATCGTACTGCCTCGTTCCATTAATTGCGAAAATTCTCGTCCAGTCTCCGTAATATGTTATGAATATGACATAATCTGATATTATGAATCTAATAGGTTCTTACATTCTAGTGTCGAGCTTTACTCCATCACAATTTCCTGTGCCATGTCCGACATGACTTAGTTTTCTTGATTGAGATCCGCCCCTGTTGTTAAGAGAGACATAGATCGTTGAGCGATCGTTCAATAAATGAATAAATAAAAATACAAAACGCTCTTATAGCTTTTATCTTGGAAACTTGTTTATGTGAAAGTTTGAATTGCTCTGTATACAAGGTGAACAGGGGCACCCAACGTCAATTTTCGGAAAATATCTGTTCGGAAGACGATTTGAGATCTAGAATTTGCGGAACATTTGTTGTAAAATTCCTTGCTTGCCTGCCTGTCCTAGGATTTTCGAACATCTCAAAAATGGTATAATTCTCCATTTTTAACGGATTTTTGCCCTAAAAAGGTCGCTTAGAATTTTCTGGAGCCTTTTCCTGGCTGAAATTTTCGAAAAGGAAAGTTTTGATCCCTATAATTTTCGGATCACTAGATTTTCAGCTAGGAATTCCGAACAGATGAAAACTTTTTAGGGGATTAAAGTATGCCTATATCTATAATTTAAATACCAAAATACGTTTAACAATGCTATGTTTAAGTGGGTTTGAACTATATTCTCGTTGGGTGCCCCCGGGTGAATCAATTTATTAGAGCAATCAGCCAAAGTGTGATAACTCAAATAGAAACTTTCCTGTGGTGTTTATTATGGTAAAAAAGATGATTATAAACTTTTAATCTGTAAATGAAGCCTTCACGTTCGACTATGATTGCTTTGCGAAGTTGACTGTGCGTATTTATGCGAGTAAACTGTGGATCAAGTTCACTTTTTATGATGATCTATAAAAAGCGGACATTTATTAAAAGTAGTAAAATTGTTGCCACGGCCACTACTGGAGCTTTGAGCGAATCTCACCTTGACACCATTATCGCACACGGAAAAAAGATCCTTCAGTTGTATCACATTCATCTTGAAGCAAAATTCAAGATTTTTTTCATATTAAAGTTACCTGTAGTTGTTAAATGAAGTATCCAATGTTAAGTGTTCAACATTCACTTGTCCTCCGCATATCTGCAAACTGCGAAATCTTCTTCAAAGTTGGATAACCGTGTGTTTGCTAGCTTTCTTTTCTTTCCCCAAGGGTTGTCAACAGCAGGAAGAACGTCGGACAGACACACAAGATGAAAAATAGCTTTAGAGAGAGACATTTTGAATTTCCTTCGCTAAACTTTGCTCAACGTGGGCGATGCAAATTAGCATATCATTTACAATTCAACAATGTTCTAACAAGTTCCTTTATGTCACCCCCCCCCCCCCCCACCCTTCCTCCTCCTCCTCCTCCTCCCTCTCCCCACCCCCAAACAATAATAATAATAATAATAATAATAATAATAATAATAAACAATTATTGGACGAGGTTGAGCAAAATATAGTGATTTGTCAGTGGCGAGCAGATCAATTATTTGCCGAGGCCGAAGGCTGAGGCAAATAATGGATGTGCGAGACACTGACAAATCACGATATTTTTGATAACCGAGTTCGATAATTGTTTTATCATTTGATGACTGATTTAACTTTATTTCTCACAGTTCCCAACAATTAAATCTTTTTCTGAAAGCTCAGGAAGGCAAACTGCCATTTTCACACGAGAGCGTGGGTTCAATTACGCATGAGCAGAATATTATTTGCAGCAAAACACTTATTTGTAGACAGTTATTTGCAGGTCACGTGGTGGGCTCTCGGCCAATGAAAAAGAAGGAAAAAATACATCGAATGATAATTAAAACTCAATTGATTGTTGGAGGAACTGAAATTGCCTGATTGCCGCTGCTAAGGTTATTGATTGGATTAGAAAGCTCGTGCCACCTTTTCGACCATTGAGAAGCGAAACCAAAACAAATTGAGCTTTGCACGAGAGTATTTTCCCGCGCTTTTAGTAAATTAGAAGGAGTTGCTTTGAATCATTCTGATTGGTTCAGTTCGGGGTTTGTACCTATTGTGTTTTGTCCACGCGATTACCTTGATTTACAACGGGTAATGGAAACTCGCTTCATTATCCTGGTGAAATTAAAGGGAAATACATATCCCAACTGCATGAACGCAAAATGCATTACGGCGGTTACCAGTTACACGCGCAGTTCACAATTCTTTGTTATCAGATCGAATCGTTAGAAAGACTCCCAGTTTATCGTCATCACAGGGATTATCAGTCACAAGCGCCCCTCAACGACCTTTTTTCTTTTTCAGGAAACTAAATTTTGGGTGGACGTCAATAAAATGTTTCATTGACGACCATTCAAATTTTGTTTGGAACAATAAAATAAAAAGTCGTTGAGGGGCGCTTGTGACTGATAATCCCTGTAATGACGACAAACTGGCAGTCTTTCTAATTGAACGCAGACTACGGCGACAAACATAAGGCTAAACAGGCGCATACCTGAAATGCATATACCTAATACACATGTAAAACTTATTAATAAAGATACAGCTTTTCGATGCTAACGTATTCACTTAAGGATGGCGGAAGATCACGAAATGAATACGTTAAATGAATACGTTAGTAGCGAAAAGTTGTATCTTTATTGGGATATATTGTCTTTTGTTTTCATTGTTTCTTGTATGTCTTTGTAGAGTATTGTATTATCTCCTTTTGTTACTATCAATATTACCTCATAAACTACTCAAATTACTGTTATATGTTTCAAACATTTTAGCTAACGGTAACGACTTCAAGTCCCTAAAAATTTATTTCAGTTGTGAGGCTTGTTTAGCCTCATGTTTGTCACCGCAGTTTGCGTTCGATTTCTAATCAAGGTTCGTTGGCCAAACACGAAAGTGTCTTTCCTACAAAGGAGTGGTTTTTCAAAGACACAATCAACATTGCTTTGATAAACAGAGGCAACAGCAAATCGAAAATGGTTGTGACCAGAACGGATCTGCCACAGCCAGGTGGGACACTCTATGACAAATACACAACAATGCGTTACACTGACAAGGTGAAGATACTTGATGACCGCGACGGTCATTAAAAACTAACAAATCTCGAACAAATGCTCAGACTTAAATATTTCCAAGGAGTTACTAAAGGTTTTTATACTTAGGGAGCATGAAACGATCGATTATCGTCTCCCTGTTCGGCCCCAAAGTTTTTTTGTTATGTATTTACCATGAATTGTCCTACCTGACTGTGGGGGTTTCTGTGGGGGTTCAGTTTCAACCGTTCGGAAATGCGCTCTTACAGTTTGCTTCCGATTCCTCCCCGGTCCTTCACGGCCACAGTATACAAACTGAACGCCCGCCTGATATCAAGCCCACAATTTAATGCAGTTTCATTATTTTATTTCATTTCATTTGTGCATAAGGGAAAAAGCCTTCAAGTTGCAAGAGGACCGTAATAAAATGCTGGGCTTAATAGACCGAGTGCATAAATCGCGGCCAAAAAAATATTCTTTTGTTTATGTGCTAATTGGTCTCACTAGCCTCGTTTGCATGGATAATATAAGAAAGAAAGGTTGCTTGAGAGCGAGGCTAGTGAGTCTCATTTGCACATAAACAAAAGATTACATTTTTGGCCGCAATTTATGCATTCGGTCAATAAAAGCACATTTGAACGCAACTCAACGTCCGGTAAGCTGGTCTTCATTCTGAATACATTCTTTGATCCATAAAAGCTCATTTCTTACTATCTATATGTCTTTATGCATATTAAATACCTATGTTATGTCTTAATTAACTTAAAGACTTTCCGAATTACGGTAGATAAGCCGTTTTCCTTGAGAATACACAACAAAAATGAAATAGATAAGAGTCTTTCTCTCTTGCCCCATCACAGTCACAAGTGGGCTTATTTTTAGATACACTTTACGCGCGAAAACAAACAAAGGGCCGCCAATTTTAACCAATCAGATGAAGCGATGTCACGCGTGATTGCTTTTTCCATGTTTTTTCAGGGACTGATTTTCGCAGGAACGGGTGTTCTAAAAATAGACTCATTTGTGACTGTACTGGGGAACCCACCCATGCCAGAAGAACACTAGTACTCTTATCTAATTTGCACACGGCAAATACATTTACATTTATTTTTTGTTTTCGTTTTTGATCAGTTAGGCATAAACCACTGATGTGGATGATCAACTCCTTTGTTTGGGTGTATTGGAGGGGATTCTATCTAGCTGCTGTCATAACTTATTTCTCAAGCATATAGGTTGGAGTTCTATAGACTGAGGTTTCCTTAAATGTAGCTATGATCCTCGCAGTTATGAACGCAATTTTAGCAATAGGTTAGAGAAGCCTGAAAAACCGCTGCGACGCTCTGACCAACTGCGCTATGAAGCCACTGACGTGAGGAGCTGGTCATTTGTGGCTTCTCATGCAATGAATGAACCAACGAATGAAATGATACATGAAATGAGTCATACATTGAACTGCGGATATGAAATCAAGTGGAGCTATGATCCTCGAAGTTATGAACACAATTTTAGCAATAAAAACTTTTTTACTCGTAGAGATTTCTTTATTGATGGAGATGCTGAAAGCTGTTTATCAACGCACAACAATATCCTTTCCTGGTATTTTCACAGTTGTCATGTGATTTCAGACGATCGCAGACTATTGTAGATCCTAGTAGATCGGCGATAATCACAGAGGATGCCAAAAAAGCGGTCATCTTAAAAGTGTTAGTAAATGGTTAATCTTATTGGCCTTCAATAGCGTCTCTGTTAACGACTAAATTGCCTGACGTTCAGCACGGTTAAATACAGGCCGTTAAACTTTTGTATATTCTTTCCCGTTGTTTCCAAGTCTGCGACTTGAAATGAGCAAATTAAATCTCTACTTACATAGAAAGGTCTTTCTATGAATTCAAACAAAAAACCTAATTAGAGTAACAGTTAAGGTAATTCCTTAGTATTGTATTGCGCATCCTACTGCGCACGATTTTTGCGTCATTAGCACGCGCACATGAGCACGTGCGCGTACAAAACGTAAGAGATTTCCCTCAAACTAAGCCCGATAGCGAAATAAATGCTCCTTTTCTCTCAAACAAGCACGGTGACCCCCGATTTTTTTTTTCAGGTATTTGCTAAGAACAGTCGAATAAAGAACACATTTGAAGAAGGAAAAAAGTTTGATAGTAGAACATGAATTTTTTGGAAAACAGTTCCGTAATGGGTGTATTTTGGCGAAGGCGAGGACTTCAAACTAACCACGGAACTGTCCCAAAGAGTGCACTATTCCCACAACCAGGCAATCAAAAACGGCGTAAATAAAGTAATACTGCTTATGTGAATAAAAGAAGCTTTATTTTCAAAATAAAATTTTGTGTCTTTCAAGTAACCAAGACTTAATTCCGTATAATGAAGGTGATTCGAATTTTTAACGTGCAACCAGTAAAAATACGCCATTTTAAGAGCCCGCTGACGCGTAAACAAGCACGGTGATCCCATTTTTAATTGCATTTTTTTAATGTTCATATCATGAATGTTAAATATGCCAAGTTTCCAAAAAAGTTTGATGGAAGAACAATTTCAAGGGAATTACCTTAAACTGTATCAGGGTTTACACAAATATTCGTCTAAACCGAGAGCTGCAACTTCCACTGTCATCCTCCCGGATTCGCTAAGAAATGTGTTTTTAAATTGCTATAGCCATTCCGGCAAACACAGTACAGAATTTTCTTCGTTCCAAGTTTATTCATACATACGCTTCGGATACAACATGAATATTGTACTCAAGCTCTGTGGTGGACGCAAACTTTGGTCTTTTATACCCATTTGGGGTAACGTTTCCGGCACACGACGCTCTGGGGCGAGTTGTTTGGTCGAAATGCATCGCAGAGAACTCTGTATTGTTGCCACGGAGGAGTTGCCGTTTCACTCCATCTTTGTCTCGTGGGGCTGGAAGAAAGAGAACTCGCTTTAAGATGTGGGAAACGTGAATGAAATGGTGCAAGGCCGTGGGGACAGTGATTCTGTTCTACTTGCCACGCTGAGGGTTCTAGCCGAAACGATGTTCCGTTGAGGTTAACACTATTATCACCTCTGCGGTTTTCATAAACAAGCGTTCGTACGGACGATCCTCTGGACACTCTGTTGGGGGTAGTGACCGGAGGTCTTGTACCAGAAAAATTGCTGTCAATACTTTGAAAACTCGACTGGCTCGGCATGGACTTCCCAGCCGCCTTTTCGAGCCTGCCACGTGTGTCTTCTATGTCACTTGTTGCATCATCCTCGCTGCCATCACTCGGACTCGGTAATCGCTGTTTCTGTTTATTTCTCGAACTCGCTTCATTGGAAGCTATGCAGCTTCTCGAGGGATCTTCCCCAAAAACCTCAAGATTAGAATATCTCGTGCTTGCTTCAAGTCTCCCATTACACTTTTCGATGCCCTCGTATCCGCATTTTTGATACAAAGTTAAAGTAGCCTTGGCAACCTCGTTCGTGTTTTCTATCTTTTCTGGTTGCATAGTATTACCACGGACCCTTTGAAAATGACCTTTAAAAGAAGAATTCGGGCTTACACTTTTGACATATTGTTTATATACCTTTCTAAGCTCATTCTCGCTATTTGCTGTCCTTTCACTGTCGCTTAGATATATTACCTTGAAGCCGGAGTTTATACTTGCGAGATCGCTCCTGTAATGATGGAAATTCTGAATATGCTCGAAGCAATCAGTCACGAAGTCGTGAATCAAATCTTCGTATTTCTTTTCCACAACAAGGTCGCCCCTTGTGCTTGGTGCTTCAGCAATGCATTTTGCTGATCTTCTCAGATGCTCTTCTCCGATAGTCGGTTCTGAACGGAATGACAACGTACGGAAAGCGTTCTTCATTTTTTGAACTTGCGCTCTGCGTTGACATTCCTCAAACTGTGAGGCGTCTCGTTTGCGCGGCGTCAATGGCCCGCGATTGACGCTAAACATACAGTCCATTTATTCGGCGAGCTTCTCTCTATAAGACGCTTGTTTGCGAATTTTGAACGAACTCGAAGCCATCTTACATTCTAAATCAGCAATTAAATGGAGCCCCCGTCTTGAAATCCTACTTTAGCAACGCGAGTATTGTGTTTTTAGAGCAAATTGGTGATTAAAACATGCGATTTTTTCATTAAGTAAACAAGACGAAAAGTAAATTTCCTTTACATTGATAATTTGGCAAGAGATTCCGGTAATTACGAGATCAGTGTGTCAATTTTTTCTTAGCTCAATGTGCTTCAACCAAAATTGCGTGATTGGGTTAATTATTGGGGAGGGGTGTGTGGGTGAAAGTATGTTTTCCTTGATTGGGAAACTAAACAAACGTTTCTTTTCCTTATTATGTGCGAAATATGTTAGGTACATTATTGAGCTTTGAGTTACAGATGGTTTCGACCGAAAAGAAATATCTACTAGCCGGTTTGCAGTGCCCCATCAAATGACTAAATATAATATGAAATTCATTTATCCTTTTTTATAATCAGTTCGGCTTTCAGGCAAGTTAAAGGGGATGATTTGAGATATGGTATCTGATGCAGTTTCCGAATTTAGGCAGGAAAGAGGCATTTTTGATCGCACAAGTAAAGGCTGAATGTCCAGAATCTTTTTCGTCTTTTATGCAGTTTACTGTTTTGACCGATATTTATTGCGTCTTTTAGGCGAACAGAAAAAATTACCAGTGGTTTTGCGCAAAACTCGAGCTCGAGCTAGGAGCTCGACCTAAGCAGAAGACCTACAAGCTTTCTCAACATTACCTAAAGGAGTATGGTTATGTCTGTTATCAATATTAAAATTGTTGCAATAACACGAAAACATACATTTTCTTGTTTTTTTTTTTTTTCAAACCTTTGTCTTTACGTAGACTCCCAAATCTGTGGCAATGCGTTGCGGTTCCTGAGGGTTGAAGAGATTAAAGAATTACAAACTAATGAGCTAAAATTAACTAATCCCACAGCATGGTTACTTGTTCATTTACAAGTAGCTAAATTAATTGGTTTTAGCTATTACTAGTGAATAATTCCCCGGATAATAGTGAAACCTATCTTTTGAAAAACTCAGGCTAAATAAATCATTATCAAATGGATAAGCGCCTTTGTAACCAATGGAGCTGTTCATCGGATATAACGGTTTTTCTGTGAGATGACACTGCTCCATCCCAGATCACCACAGGCCAACCAACACACTGTCTTCCCAACTGGCCATTTATCTAGGTTTAATCCCGCCCCGATGTAACCCAGAGATAATTTTGGTGATTCTACGAGAACTCGTGTTTTACTGTTGGTCGTAGCGTAGTCCTTAAAGCAAACGACCTGAAAATGACATTTTTTCGCTAATAACTCTTTGAAAGCAAAAAGAAAAAGCAGTTTTTAACGCCCGTAGGATGCCTCTTGGAAACCGCAGATTGGAAACTATAGAAACGCGTACGTATTACTATCTCAACCGATAGCCCGTTGGCAAAACTCTTGCCCCTGAGATGAATTTGTTTGTAGAGTGGTTCATTCGCTGACGTCCTCCGCAGACCAACGATTTTAATTGTTTTACACGAGGGAACAACGGACAATATAATAAGAAAACCGTATCAAAATATGAATTTGCGTTGTAAACACTCAAGACCCTTCTGGTTTGATTCAAGTGGCTTACTTACCCCGCGAGTAAGAAGCTGGTTTGAACGACGGTAAAGATGAAAGACCAAGCGAAACAATTTATTCTCAAGGAATGGAAAAAAAAAAGGTACAAAACACGTGCATATATTGTGTGCAAAGCGTGCTGAACGTGCAGAGAGTTTTCTTCCGCCCTTTTTCCCCTTAAATGCCCGCTGCACAAATAAGACAAAGCTGAGCAAAGCGCCTCGCGAGGCAGCTGTAGCTCAGTCATTTCTTCACGCGTACAGCGAGATTTTGGTGAGATTTTCTCCTTGTGACGCCGTAAGAAAAGTATCCAATATTTTTGGTATTTTTTGCCTCTCGAGGCAAATTCCCCATCGTGAGCGGCCCTCTTGAAAGTCTGGCTGAGACTGGCCAGGCAATCATGGAATAAAATCGAATGTCCTAATCACGGATCTTCTCAACTTGTAGTTCAGGATGGCGTCCGAAATACAACACAATACAATACAATACAAATGAACTCGATGGCACTTCTTGCTGTTTTTTTTTTTTTTTGCTTCGACAAATCCGTCGAAGAAGAAACGCTGGCCGCAAGAAGATAACGGCAAGAGAATGGATTGCAAAAAATAAGCAAGAAGTAGCATACTCTTACCTGCTTCGGGATCTTCTGCATTTAATGACTCAGACACTTTTAAGAGAAATTGTTATTAGAAGGATTGTCACGAAAACAATTTATCACGTAACACCAATGTTATGGTACCATGTGAAACATCAATTATTGCTGAACAAGGTGCAGTCCTTTTTGTGACGTATTATGTTACCATGGAAACAGGAAAGCCTTGCAGAAACACCCCATATTTTGGCTTTAGTTGCTTATATCTCAAAAACGAACTCGGTGAGCCCCATTCTTTATTGCACAAAGGTGATCAACAGACCAAGATGAAACTCTCTGCAAAGTTTAAAAAAATTCTGTTGAGCGGATTCAGAGATACCTTAAATTTTCAATTATTTAAGGTGGCTCTGAATCAAAAAGTTTTATCCTGGCATGTTGATTACATTCAAGAAATAAAAAAATGGGGGTCACCGAGTTTCCATTTTGAGATGTAAGCAACTAAAGCCAAAATATGGGGTGTTTTTGGTACACTATAACTGGATCGGTACAATCGTCCTTGAACAACTGTATACCAGAATGAAAGATTGATTGTCGTTTAATCGTGTCATGTGTCTTCTTGACAAATACTGCATTTGGCCAAGCCAGGTTGATCATCTGCCAAGCCGGAATTTGTTGGCACTTTTTTTGCCAGCAAAAGCCATTCTTGAGAACAATACTTACAGCATTCATTGTATCCATGTTTGATTTACGAAATTTATAATGAGAAACAAATTAATGTGTGATATATCAGGGTCTGGTCCGGAGAATTTATGAAAGAAATATTTACGTACCTATAATGCACTTATCAATGTTAAGCCCCAGGGAGGGGGGCTTTGACTGTGAGGTCTGTCCCCAGGGTGGGAATTTTGAGCGTGCGACAAATTCCCAGGGTGGGGAATTTGAAATGGCCACCATCTTGGATAATGAAGAAGTCTTGGAAATCAACCTTGTGTCCAAGGCTTTTCCTTCCCCAGGTAGTTGGGAAAAGACCCTGGGAACGAGGTTGCCTAAAAATAACTCCGCCATCTTGGAAAATACCCAGAAGGCGTTCAAATGAACTTCCCACATTTGTGAGAGGTGGCTGAACGAGAGGTGAGTGGTACATACATTGCACTCTTACTGTGTGCAGCAAAGTCTAAAGGGCATTATTTTGGCCACCTTTACTCGCCCTAGCGTGGCGGCTTTTGATACTTTTGGCCAATTATGTTGTCACGTGGGTGGGGAATTTGACGCATTTTTTCAGAAAATGTCAAAACGTGAACTCAAGGCAGCGAATTTGAATTTTCTGCCGTAACTTCAACACCGCACCTCCTAATTCAGTTCCTGGAAAGTTGAGCTAATTTTTAGAAGTTAGACAAACCGACATAATCACGAAAATAAAACTAATAAACCTGAACTTGCAATTTTAAATGACGTTTCGTTATCGTCGCCTCGTAGATCTTAAACTCCGTATTTAGCAAGATTCACTTTTTTGCGTGATTATCTTTCAAATCGTTTATGGGTCTCTTGAACAGAAGTTTGCGTGGTAAAATAATGAGAATCCCACGTTCACATGACAAATCATGTGATATAGTTTGGTGTCACAACTAGCAGATGAACTTATCGGTAACAGGTTGCAATTAAGAAAAGTCTGGAGCGCTTACCATTTGAATGAAATTTTCGGTGAGAATGTTTCGACAAATGGTACTGCACGTTCTGTACGTAGAAAGAGAAAATGGGAATGTGCCATATCATTTGCCAGAAAAACGGGTTGTTCAGGTTGAAAAAGAAATGAAACGGTCTATTTTCTTTTGCACTAACACAAGTTCAAACATAAGAGCGCTTATTCCATCGTTAAAACGAGGTTGACGCAAGCACAAGGATCAAAATATTTCCATTTCCTTGTGCTTGCGCTTCTGCTTGCGTTCGCTTGCGTTGTTTGAAAACGAAACACAGCATAAGACAAGGAATTTGCTGTCTGGCCAATTGAAGCATTTGCTCCAGATTCCCGGCATCTGAGAATTTGAACAAAATGGCGGATTCCGGGGTTGATTTTGAAGCTTATGTCGACGTTCGTTTTCACTTAGCATAAGCTAGTTATGCTTGCGCTAGTTGTGCTTGCGTCGCTAGTGAAAACCAGGCTTCAAAGGAGTTCACTCTTTATCGACGCAGCACTGCAGATTCTTTGGGGACGAACTCCTTTATTAGTCAGTTAAAGGACACCTCGCTCATATTGTACAACCAAAACAAGATGAAATATTCACAAAGATCTGTTTGAAGTGACGTTTCCGTTGCCGTAGAAGCTTAATAGGGATGGAAACCGTAAGTGAGCTGCCTCCCTTTTAACTTGTCTTCACACAACCACATTTACATCTTTTCTCCATTAAAGATGATTAGTATAAAAATCTGGAGGACACCACTACCCTGGCATGCCAAATATTCTCTTCTGGTTCTGGCCAGCGTTTCAAAAACGTGCGTGCTTAAACTCGCTAATTCCCTACTAAGGAGCGTAAGCACGAGACGCTTTTGAGACGTGGACGGCAAACTGAAGTGATCTGTTTTCTTTTTTGCTTCTTTTGACACTACCACATTTCTGTTTTTAAGTATCTTTTCACTATTACAGTTGATTAGTTTAAAACTCTAGGAGACACTACTGTCTTGACATGCGCAATAATTACTTCTGGTTTACTTGCCGCCCACGTCCTAAAAACCTTGTGTGCTCAAGATCCCTAGTGAGCTTAAGCACGCGCATTTTTGAGACACGGACGGCAACCGGAAGAGAACATTTCGTGTGCCCACATTTTTTTACTAATCGTCTCTAATGGAGAAATGATACTTAGCAATGTAAATGTAATTGTGTGAAGAAAAGTTAAAAGGGTAAACAGCTCACTTCTGGTTGCCGTCCGCGCCTCAAAAACGCTCGTGCTTAAGCTCCCCGTTTTAACGAGAACGCCACGAAACAAGAATATCATTGGTTAAAAAAGGAAAAGTAATCGGGCTGCACGTGTAGCACGCATTTTAGCACAAATTCGTGCGGTCCTCTGGTTGAGCACCGGGCTGTCACGCGGGAGGTCGTAAGTTCAATTCCGGCCGGACCAACACTCAGGGTCTTTAAATAACTGAGGAGAAAGTGCTGCCTTTGTAATTACATCTGCAAATGGTTAGGCTCTCTAGTCTTCTCGGATAAGGACGATAAGCCGGAGGTCCCGTCTCACAACCCTTCAATGTTCATAATCCTGTGGGACGTAAAAGAACCCGCACACTCGTCGTAAAGAGTAGGGCATGTAGTTCTCTGTGTTGTGGTCTGTCTTCTGTGGTGTATCATGGTTGGGAGGGTAAATGCTTGGAGATATTAGCTACACCAAACTACTCGAAAAAATGCGAGGGTAAATAAAGATATCATATGGTATGATATGATATGATATGATATGACAGCAACGACGTGAAATCACCAAATTTGAGGTTTTGCCGACAACGCGAGCGTACAAATGTGAATATTTCAGTCTTCATTTTTAACTCTGAAACCACTCGTACCAATTCATTTTAGCATATTTCGCCCACATTGTACGACGCGAGCGAGATGGCCAAACTGCGAGAAACTTACCATAGTTTAAAGTTATATTTTGAGATGAAGTTGTCGTCGCCGTTGCTGTCGTACGGCAACAGGAGGCGAGTTTTCCGAATGCCAGGACAATGGTGTCGCCCAGAGTTTTAATAATGTTTCATCGTCTCTAGTGAAGACAAGTTAAAAGGGCGAACAGCTCACTTTCCGTCAATTGCGAGCTCTCTCTGCCATATCTTTTTCAGATGTTCACTCCAAGCAGTTTAGAAGGACAATTTTCTGCTAAACCCTTAAGTTGTGCAGATAAGAATTGCATACGCACTACATTGAAAAATCTTGAAACACATTCAACAAATTTTCCAAAATATGTAATTAAAAGTATTAAAAGAACCCAGAGAAAAGCTATTCATAATCATCCAGGTTTAATGAAGGTTCAAAAT
>NC_090893.1:25898966-25906466 GCF_036669925.1 Montipora capricornis
GTACTGAAGTTGAGCTTTTCCAATCGAAACTTTCCCATTAATAATAGTAATTCACTCTGGTATTCTACAAGGTAACTTAAATTGAACCTTCGCTATGTTTTAAAGTCAGATACTTTGTGTTTTGTGGTATCAATTCCAGTTGATTATTTCCCGGAATTACCGAGGAGATATCGAAATGTCTCTGATCGAGAAGTTCATGCCCTTGGTATTGGAGAAGGAGGAAGAGGGAACACAGACCCCTATTTGCGTGCACCAGGATGTGACCTTTGTGTACATCACGTATAACAACCTATACCGTATCCTTTCCATTTTAATAATTGTTCCATATCGATCCATGCATGTGTGTGAATTTATCCATGGCCAAAAAATGGGCAACTCAGTAATATGGACAGCACATGTAAATTTGTTGAACGCTTCTGTAGAACGAGATGAATTACAATAAAACCCTGTGTTAGAGCGAGTTTCAATCGAGTGTCGTAAAACCAAAACCAAAGTAATTACTTTGGCCAATCAAAAAGGATGGAGACCCATCCAGTAAACCAATCAAAACTCGAAGTAATCACACATAGCCGAGACACAGCACAGGCAATGTGCATGCGCAAGCAATGATTGGTTTTGTTTTCACTTCTGATTGGTTGAAAAAGTTGCATGAGAACTTTAAACCAATCAATGAGTGAATTAATTCAAAACCAATACAATTCACTAATTACTTTCGACACTCAATTGAAAACCGCTCTATTTAGTGAGATTAATTCATAATAGTCTTGTAGGAGTTTGCCATTTAGAAATCTGTACCAATAATGAAACCAGCTTTAATAAAACTTTATTTCAGTGTCATGTATAATTTTCTGAGGCACCAAATAATTGAGGACACTGCACAGAAATCACAATCATTGATGTACATGTAGGTTGATGTTTGAGGAGCAGGGAAAACCGGAGTACCCGGAGAAAAACCTCTCACAGCAGACGCCAAGTCTGAGCAGTAGTATAGCAGCTCTCCTAACCTGTTGTTTGGTATACTAAGCAGCTTCCATTGTTTTTGAGTCTAAGTCTATGTTTCAATTCTTTAGTCTTTTGCTTTTGGCTAGGGTAGCGAACCAATCATGTTATACATTATGAGAGCTGCTACATAAACCAGTCTGGGAAATGAACTCAGGCCACATTGGTGGGTGGGGTCTTGCATCAATAACCCTACAAGGTCAGCTTCATGACCTGGACAAATTAATTACTGCAAAAATTTACAATTGTTTGGCGACAGCTGTGGAAATTTGAGTTCCTGGAATTCATTGTTGACACCTTACGTTACAAACTTGTCTGGAATCCTGGTACTGGTGCCATTTCATTCCTAAGTGGGCCACTTAAACACGACCACTATACAAGGCATGGTACCTTAGTCTTACGTGGATGATTTGTCAATCAACTGTGAATGCATATACAGCTGTAGAGCTTTGTGATAATTTGTGCAATAAAAGCCCCTAATAGCATTATGCTGTTAGATGTTATCTGTCATTATTTTTTTAAAATTCCCAACCATTTTTCCTGAGCTGGAAATATCTTTTAGGGATTCTGTCTCTTTCCCTCTGTCTGTGGATTGCCATCTTGTACGTTAATCAGTCTTGTTTGAATGAAATTGAATGAAAGCAGAGCATGAAACGACCCTTTTGCAGTGTGTCTTCATGTTTAATTAATTTTCTCTGTCTAATGCCAGGTGATTTTTCCTGTCAATGCATGGAGATCTCAACTGTGTTATTTAGTGGCTGTGCAATGAATAAACACTGAACCCATTGATGCCTCAAATGCCCTAAGATACCCCCTTTTGACGAGTAAAAACGTCTGGCGTTAGACAGAATAAAATCTGTTAAGTCTCACTTCCATATGTCAATGGGTTCAATAGAGAAAAAAGTAGCCATTGGCTATGCATTATGGGTAGTTAAACCATTCACTTCATAAGCTGGGAATGTGACTTGTGAAGCCAAAATTCAATTTTGGTACCAAAGAGGTTCTCCAAAGAAACATTGATAAGTACTTTCATTACATCCAGAGAAGAGCAGTATCTGGTTAAATTATGGAGCATTCTCTCTCCGTCAATGGATCACATGAAAATGTCTCAAGTTAATGAGCAATATCATAATGATCAGTACTGGAGAGAAGCCTTATGAATGCAAACAATGTGGAAAGTGTTTTAGCGTAGCAGCGACTTTGAGGACACATAAAAGAGTCCATACTGGAGAAAAGCCTTATGAATGCAAACAATGTGGAAAGTGTTTTAGCGTAGCAGCGACTTTGAGGAGACATGAAAAAGTCCATAGTGGGAGAATCTCTATAAATGCAAGCAATTTGGAAAGTGTTTTAGCCAAGCAGGAAATTTAAGGAGACATAAAAGATTCCAGAATTGAAAATATCCCGGGTCTTATGAGCGTAATGTGTCACCCATGTTATTAATACATGTAGCTAATCAAATGGTACAGTTTTGAAATAAGCGTTCAATTTTACTTGCGTTTATTTGATTTTGGACAAAACGGGCGCGAAATTATTCCCTAAATTCATTCGTCACCATTTGATTACCCATACTAATTTACTGTATCCGCGGCCTGTCCGATATCGTGTCTGAAAACACGTAGGTGATTTAGGACGTCGACCTCAGGCAAATTTCCTGAAGTCCTGTATTCTTAGTCTTCATCCTTTATTTTGATAATACAAGTAAGGCTAGTCTCTGCTATTTGGATTAAGGGTAAAATATAATACATAGATTTAGCCAAAAGCCTAAAAGTGGACAACAGCCAATCAGATTGCGATGCATCTCATTAACATTTTAAATCAACCAATCAGAATGCATAAATTCATTGTTGAATTAGTAAATTTCACGCGAAAAACCGACGTTGCATGAATCACGAAGCGATGACTGGGATATCGGTTTTTCAAGTGAAATTTACTGTGGAATTCGCCAGTTAGGCAATGAATTTGCCTTGAATCGCATGAGTTTTAAAAGAAAACAAGCAAATCCTCAGCAAGCGTACGGAAAAGGAAAAAAAGCCATTTTAGAGTTAACTGTCGAAAGCTGCAAAAGCCCGCGAATAGTAATCACGTTAAAATTAGAAATCACTGACGTACTAGCTCGTGATGTGAAAGATCGTTTGGAAACTCTGTCAGTTCAAAGTCAAAAAATAGTTTTATTGGTGTACTTTATTGCACTATCTCTGAGAAAGAGATCTTTTACATTTTCATGTATTTCACTGGAACATGCCAGCTTTGCTTGGAACAAGAATCGGCAATATACGGCAACTAAGAAAGGACGAAATTCAAAGAAGATCGCCAGTAAATTACCTGAGTTTACGTGTTAAACAATCTTCTGAAGACACAAGCTAGTGATATTTCTCCTTAATTTTATGAAAATTCGTTTCCATTACATGTTTATGACCTAAGTGGAAAATTTTCTTGTCACTGGAGGCATATCGAAAAACAGTTAGACAAACTGAGTAAAAAACACTTGTTCGCTCGCATTTATAGCAAATAAACAAATCAACGATTTCTTTTTGTCCAAAAAGAGTACAGATGATTATTATTTCGTTCCTGAACAAAGGAAAAAACCATTACACCACGGTTTAAGGGTCGGTAATCGAACTACAAAACGTGCAACATTTTTGCGTAAGGAGTTTCAAAGTGATGTAGCACGCATTACCACGCGCGCCAAAAATACATCGTGTGGGATTGCGTGACCTTGTTGTGCTGGTATTGCGTTGCGATTGGCCAATTTATAATATATCATGAAGTTAATTAGGAAAAAGAAGAGACTGGGGAAACGCATCAAGTCACAAATGAATCGGCTGAACTGTTTGAAAAGTTCATGGTTCTTAGAAGGGAAACAAAGAAGCGAATTAATGCAGGTTATCGTTCATATCTACGTACCCTATCTGAGAAGCTACAGGAAAACCCCAAGCACTCTTGGTCTTTTCATTCAATGAAATCGAAATCCAAGCGAATACCTGAAACTGTTGTGTATGTAATTATTCTTCGACTTATCTAACCTCCAAGGTTGAACTATTCAACAACTATTTTCGATCCATTTCTAAAAAATCTAAAGCTGATGTAAACTTGACCTATCTAGACGTTATAAATCCGCATTTGCTGTCTGATTTGTCTGTCTCATCACTTTATGGTGAGAAAATCTTGTCTAATATTAATAACAACAAAGCATCTGGACCTGACCAACTGCCTTCCCGTATTTTTCGAGATTGTTCAAAGGAGGTGTCAACACCTTTGGCGCTCTTATTTAATTCATCGTTGAGATCTGGTGTCATGCCAACGTTATGGAAATTTGCCAACATTACTCCTGTACACATAGGTGACAAAAACATATCACTTCTACCAATTCCTGCAAAATGCTTAGAGAGAATTGTATATAATGCTATATGTGATCATATTTTCCCCTACTTAACTGAATGGCAGCATGGCTTTATCAAGGGTAGGTCATATGTGACCCAGCTGATCTGACGTTGCCTTTCTGGATTTTTTGTTAGCCTTTTCTTAGTGTCACACTCAACACTAAAAGGAAATTGATGTTTCACATTTTGTAGATTTTTACTCAAACTGTGACTATTATTCTTTGAAACATTATGATCATCTGATGTTTAAGAAAAAATATGCAACGACTAATACCCTGAAATATTCTCATTTTCATCGAATAGTAGATTCATGGAATACCTTGCCTGTGCATGCATGGGCATTCGTACTGCATACTGTACTGGGAATTTTAAATTTAAAGTAAAGAAATTAAATTATTATTATTATGGCAGATTCTATTTACTTTTGTGCAAATCATTATTACATCAACCAGCAGATTTTAAATCTTAGCTAGTTAATTACATCAATTTACATTCCTTTTTCCGCTTAAACAAATTCGTAGAACTTAACGATATTTACATTCTGGCTCAAAATCCATTTCTGGCAGCGTTCGATGAGATAACTCAGTTCCTTGTCAGTGTTCGTAATTGATCTTAAGTCATTTCTCAATTGTTCATGGTGTCCTCCAAGGACAACACACGACCGAGTTAGAAGGGGAGGGGGTCTATTCCTATTTTTACGTCACAAACTGATTTACATTGCATTAACTCCTTGTAAAAATGCATGCAAAGTAGATTGTGACGTAAAACAGGAATAGACCCACTCCTCTTCTGACTCGGTCTTGAACAAAAGATGCTTGGATTTTCTCAACTTTCGAAGCCTATAAAATGGCAGGATTTGGTAGAAAAAGGGAAAAGTGGCCGCAACGCGTCGCGAACAGGTGCAAAGATTCATTTTAGCGAGGATAATATTTTGGGGTTATGGGCACTTTAATGCCTGCGCGCAGTTCTATGTATTTTGTTTGCTTTTCTTTGAATCAATCCGCAATTTTGTCTACTTGGCAGACTGTGCCTTCAAGCAGAGTCCAGATGTTGGTTTCTTTATGATGTACAATAACGTCAGGCTTATTAGCTCCATTATCCGGTGGCCTGTCAGGATAAAGTCATATTCCAATATATCTTTGCCTTCTCATTTTCAAGCACTGCGCGTGGTAGGCTCTGTTGGTACCATGGCTTTCCATGATCACTTTCCTGGAAATTGTGCTCATCCAGTAAGTACAATTATTATTATTATTATTATTATTATTATTATTATTATTATTATATGGTAAGTATCTTCATTGTATTATTGTATTGTATGTATTTGGTGGTCTGCTTTTACGTGGGGTCTTCTGGGACTCCTTTGCAGACTCTCCTTATGGCCATTTGTAATCTCTCTTTAATGTACCTTTATATATTACGTTCTTGTGCCATTAAATTGCAATAAAAGGGAATGGATTGCTAGGAGGGAGAGTAAGGGAGTTTACCATAAGTTGGTTAAGGAGCTGAAGGTTGAAGATCGGGCAGCGTATAGCGTATTTTCTTTTAATAATTGTTTCAAATCAGGTGTTGCTTATTGGTTTTCATCGATTATTTTCACAAAAACTTAGTCTTCAAGCTCAATTAAGTCCGCCATCTATGTTTCTTACCATTCAGACAAGCATTGTCGCCATGACGATTTAGCTGTTCAACCAATCAGAATCGGTCTTTCACGATCACATTGTGGCGCACGATGTAGAAGCGCTTTGTACTTTGTGCAACAATTTCTGAAGCGTGCAACAACAAAAAATTGTTGCACAACATTTTGTAGCACGCATAGTAATAAGTGCAACAAGACATCTTATTCCAAAATGGCCGCCATTTAAATGTTCTTTTGTTTTTATTCAAATAAGCACAGGATGCCTCGTTCTTAAGCTTAAAATTAAAAAGAATATTTATTCTTGAACGAGGCAACAAGGGCCAATTTGTATCCGCATAAATCCGCGGCCATTTGGAATAAGATGTATGTTACGCGTTTTGTAGCTCGATTTTGTAGTATGTATTACAGCACCTTTTTTAGTGTCCATTTAAAGAATTTGTGGAGTAACTTCTTCCCCCAGGTTTGAGCTATTACTGGTATACTGTTTTGTCGTTCTCGTTCTCTTTCTCTCTTCTTTCGCTCCCGCTCTTCTGCCGGAAGTCATCCAACCTTATCTGACTTAACTGATAAGAATATAATATGAAGTGCTAGTTTTGTAGCCACGACTTTCGGATTAGATCACCGCTGTTCTACCGACTGAGCTGCAAGCTTATACGGGAGCAGGCCGTGGGAACTGAAGATGTTAAAATCACGGCACTGAACATGTACAAGTACAAGGAAGGGTTACGTTATTACAAACCTTGTCTCTGTGTGGTCCCATTTCCATTAGTAGTGCTAACGTTCACATGGTTCATATGGGCTACAAAACTAGTGCTTCACATTACACTCTAATCAGTTAAATCTGTTGAAATATATAGTGCTACACGACCAACGTTTGTAAAAACGTAACCTTTCCTTGGACTTGTACATGTTCATTGCCTTGACTTTAACGTCTTCAGTTCCCACGGCCTGCTCCCGTCTGACTTTGTAGATCAGTCGGTAGATCGGCGGTGATCTAACCTGAAGGTCGTGGGTTCAATTCCCACCTTGGTCAGAGTTTTCCCTTTGTCCTTGTGAGGGCCCATTTTCAGAGACCAATTCGGGTAATTCATTGTTGTACCCAGTTCAACTCTTTTGGGAATAAAACGTTTTGTTCCAAGCATTTCCATATCATTTAAATGAGAATGCTTCTTCATTGTCGTGAAAATTCATCACACAAAGAAGCTTAACCCCGAGTGATTTGAATTGGGTACAACAGTGAGTTGGCCGAAATGGTCTATTAGCAGGGCTAACGCTCACATGGTTCATATGGGCTACAAAACTAGCACTTCACATTACACTCTTATCAGTTAAGTCTGTTGAAACATATAGTGCTACACGGCCAACGTTTGTAAAAACGTAACCCTTCCAACCTTATCTGATATGCCAAAAAGTGGACCTAAATAAACACTTTACTTTAAGTTTAGATTCCTCCAATGCTTGACTTGACGAACTGTATAGCCA
>NC_090893.1:25911466-25941466 GCF_036669925.1 Montipora capricornis
GAACTGCAATTTTCAGTTTGTGACATAAATGCTATCAAGTTTGAAAGTTAAGGTGCGTCCTATAACCGAGTGCGCCTTGTATCCGAAAACTACAGTATATCTGATGTTGGTTGCCCACTGATGAACAAGAAAAGTTATTTAACCAATAACACCACTTTATAAAATTGAAGCAAAATAATACCTTCTTTTTTTTTTTTTTTTTTGTCGCGGAATAAATCTCTTATTCGTATAGGCTTATATACTAGTAGTAATCTCGGATTATTAAAGTGCGTTCGACAAATCGCTTTCGAAGCAAAGCAGAAGGGTAGGGAAAGAAACAATCTTTTTAATACGTGGTCTATCGACCACCTATTTATTTTTCTAGAAGGTTGTTGCAATTGGTTTTTGTAATCAATCCAAAGGTTTACGAATAAACGAAGTATATATACGTCATGTCCGATAATCGTAGTTTAAGATCCAATACATATCAAGTCCAATCCACGGTTCCAAGGAGATAAATTTAGCACAGCGTGCGTTGAAGGCACCAACCTGCCAATTAACTTGTGTTGAAAGCAATACTCTTGTAATAGACGGTCCGGTCTGGTAGCCAAGAGTTCCAAATGAGAGTTTTTCAAGCACAAACGTGCGGGTCAATGCGAAACGCCGGTAAATGAAGGTGCGATAAATTCGTGTGTCTTCCGACGCTTCTCTAAACACAGGCACCCATCTACCTAATTCGAATGCTCAGTTGTAGGGGTTACATGGTAAACATGAAATGCCAAAAAAAAAAAATAATAAAAATAGGCTAATCCTTGTTTAAAGCTCACCTTGTGTCGATTTGAAGTGTTCTGGGCAAGCTAGTTTTGAATTCTTTTTTTAATGAAGAATAGGACCTCATTTTAAAACTACAATCTTGGAAATTTCAAATGGAAAATGAAGACCACCCCTTCCCCCAATTTCAATGATGAAAAAAATGGCAGGCTTCATCTTGCACGCGGACTTATCATTGATTTTGGGAGGGAGGGGGATAATAATTTTTCATTTTCTTTTGTATAAGATTGTAGCCGGCAGAAGGCCTCAAATCGACACAAGGACACAAGGGGAAGTAAAAGTAATTTATTTATTTTCCTTGCAGTAAACTAGGATTAGCCGATTTCATTTGGCATTTTATGTTTCCCATAATAACCGTGCAAATCGTTGGTCAAATAACTTTTCGAGTAATAGTATGCAAAGCACAAAAGTGCAGGTCAAGGCGAAACGCTCTTAAGAAGGTTCAATACACTTGCGTGATCAGAGTTTTTAGCCGCAAAAATTATTAAGAAATGGGACAACCGCACAATCCCCACCGTGAACAAAAACTGTATCCCAATTCATAGTGTTGAGATAAATAGGCCGAAGCTGAAACTACGAGAAAAAAATAATTTGGTCTAGAACGCCCTTGCAATTGTGAGTCGGTAACGGAGTTAACCATGTAATGCTAGCCTCATAACATCCTGAAAAAAGGACCGGGGGTGAAATTATCTGACAATGGCACTTGATGTTAACCAAAAGGCCAAGAAGCAAGTGGTGGTCAACTAGAAAGCCTTCGCTACTTTGACCACCAGACACATTTTATAACCTGTACTGTAATTATTTTATCTTGTAACCATGTGTTGTGACTATACTTTTCTTTCTATGTTAATGTTATGTAAATAGTGTGAAATAAATGAACCATGAACCAAGCAATTGCCTTTCGATCGTAGACGCCCTATGCATCGTAATGCCTTTCTTCAATCGAAATACTCATTTATAGATTGTAATATACAAATTAATAAGTACATAGATAAATTCAATCTAAAAATAACCTTACTTGTGAAAACGCCGTTGCACAAGTATAGTTAAGTTGCATGCTCCAGGTGATGGGCTCCTGAAATAAATAAATAACTATGGCAACCCAGAAATAAGCGCCGTACTCGAGGTTAAGACAAATACGGTATAGCAAACATGACGTGCTCTTGTTTTTGTGAAGTCCGCTGGTCAGAATGGGACTCTTTATTGCAAAGTGACGAAAGCGAAAACTTATGAGAAGGTAAGAAAGCTTGTAGTTTAACGTTAGTAATGCTAATAGATTGCCGTGACAGTTGTGGGCCACCGTACAAAGAGGAGAATGTTTAATTTTCGTGGGTTTGAGGGCTATCGTGGGCGAAAGCTATCGACATTATTAGTAGAGAGGTATTGTTAAAAGTCTTATAACTTTGTGGCCGGTCTCCTCCTTCTAGGAAAATGGCTGTATCTAGATGTCTGGCAGCAGGATAGGATGTCCGGCAGTGTGATAGTTTTCGTGTCGATCTGCGCGAAGTATTCGATCTATGCAATAAACGATTTCACGCTCTTGAGTGCATCATGGGTAATCAGGGCAAGATGGAGAGAAATTCAAAGATTTATAAGGAAGTTCAAAACGACCAAAAGTTTTCATGATATGCAATTTTGGGTTTTTTATTTTCCATAACAGAAGATATGCGCTCAAAGGTGCGGCAGAATAAATTCGGAGCGAATGGCTATTGTATAAATTATTTTATTAAAAAGAGTTTCTGCCTTTCGTTTCCTGTAATTCCAAAGGCACAAAATTACAGAGAATGTATGGAGACAAAAAGAGCAATATTTAGGAATTCCAACGGATATCAAGTCCAGTTCATCTCAGTTGTGAACATGAACTTATTTGTGTGGTTTATGAAGGCGAAAGGCTTTAAAGTAGAGTCATATACGGTATTATATTTTGCTTTGAATTTCCATACAAACCTTTGAATTTCCCTCCATGATGCCCTGATTACCCATGATACAATCATGTCTTTGTTTAGACTGCTAGAAAGTTGTCAATTTTAGTTGTCAATTTGTTGAATCCATTTTTGTGACTATTGCCATCATCACTTGCTTCAGATAGGAAGGGACAAAACATAGACCCCTGGTTGATGGACCCCCCCCCCCCCCCCTCCCCCTTTTTTTGCTAAAAAATGCCCCAAACCTTGTTAATTAGCTTTTTAACCTTCACTTTGTGACAATGTTTAGATTGGGTAAGGATTAAGTGCATGATGAAACTGAACGGTGTCCCAGGATTTGAAATTTGATTTAATTTAATATACATGTATATGATTAATATTTATTTCAACAAAATAATAATGTCATTATCAGTTATATGTTGTTTCAGTTTTTCATTACTAAGAGTGATTTTATATTACCCAAAGACAAAAAAATAACGATATCATTTGTCATTGGTATTTTTTTGTTATTTTCTTGTTCATGTTGGGGCTGGCTTACTTTGGAGTCCACTGTTAGGTGCATCAGATGACCTTTTTTTGAATAATTAAAAAATGTTTGCTTGTTCTGGAAAAAGCCAATCAGTTTCATGTCAATGAAATTAAGATAAATTGGGAGCCAATGAAAATGTTGGAAGTCTGATATCCTTAGTACAGTTTTTAATAATTAAGAATAAATTTTTCTATGAATGCATGTTGGAAATGAGCTAATAGTAAATAGCCAACGAGGCACCTAGTGTCAAGTTAGCTATAAGCGGTATGAATAATTTTAGATTTTATTCATTGAATTCTGAATGTCTGGACCCTTGGACGAACCAATGATTGACAACTGATGATCATATTAGGTTATACAGCAAGGGGGACTTTTGTCTGATTGGTTGATAATTTACTTGTGCCCAGGCTTATTTGACACGCACGCGGGCGAAATAACAAACAAAATGGCACCCGAAGATGTCTCGTTCCATTGCTTGGTGCAGGAATTTTTTATAGCAACAGCATCATGTACACCTTTTTTTCTTTCGGAATAGCGGTATTTTGGTGGTGAAACTTCTTTACAGTCTTTCGCTCTTGCGTGATCGAATTTTCGTCAGTGGCTTCATGCACAATTGAGTTGGGTAGATTTCCGAGTAAATGTTGTCATAGATCGATTGAGTGGGAGTTCAGCCGAGACTGCCCTGTCAGTTGAAGTCTGCTAAGGTAAGATGAGTTCGCTATTCCTTTCGTTTTGTATATAATCTCAAGCTAAAATAAGTAAGCACAGCCTATTAAATGTTCTTTTAACAATTAATGTATTTTACTTTCCTTCTTGTCAACGGAAAAAACCTTATAAGAAATGCCAGTGTTATTAACGTCCACTTCTTCAGTGGTCAGTTCCTAAGTTTTAATTACCAGTTTAACCAGCAACTTGTGTGGTGGTTTTACTATAACACCATGGATTAAAATCAGGGGTTAGATTATAGGGGAACTGTAGGAAGCTGCACAGTAGGTAGTTAATGAAGTTGCATGCAAGCTATTGTTATTTCCTATTTTTCTGTGTTTTTAAAATTGGATTGTTTTTCAGAGAAATTTTCCTATATTTTTTTGTGCCCATGGCTGGAGAAAAAATGTTGTAAGCTTGTGCTTCATGTTGACAAAACAATTTTTTTGAACCTCGCAATGATGACTATAATTATGCATTTCCACTTAAATACTGCTATTTTGTTCCTACGTTTAGGCTAAAAGAAGCCTGATTTTCTTATTTTGTGACCCTTTTATCCACTTGACACCCTGTAAATAGCAATTTGTTGAAATTACCGTATACATTACGTGGAGGGAAATGCATGCATGCCAAAACACTGTAATATATACAGATGAACTGCTAATTCACATGAACTCTGAACTACATGTACCAAATATTTATCACTTGCTTTGTGCCAACAAGTCAACTTGAAATTAAAATAAAACTCAATATTTTATCTTCCAACCTCATCAGAAAGTAAATTCAACTTACTTTAGCTGGTCAATGCCTTGAGCAACTTTCAATGTTAAGATATTTGGGTATGTCACTATGTCAATTAACCATCACCTTTCTTGGCATCATCATATTCATTATATTTGTAACAAGTGTGTTACAGTGCGACGCGCCTTACCGTGGCCACCCAACAAACTTTCACATTTGACAACTACGTGTAAGTAAGTCAACTCAAACAACCCATTCAACGGTGTTCAACTTACAACCATGCGAACGTTGCAAGGAAGGGTGACTGTCAATCAAATTCGTACACCCTGATTGGCGTATAAGTTTTAAAAAACTTTGTTAGGTGGCCACGGTAAGGCGCGTCGCACTGTAACATCATAACTAACGTTAAGCATTATATCAGTGAACATTGTCTAACCCTTTGACACCCAAACCGGCCAGTATTTTATATGTCCCCATTGACCCTTTGACACCTAACTCGGCCTAAACTGGCCAGACTTAGTATTTTACTCTGTCTAACGCCAGACAGTTTTACTTGTCAACGGGGAACCCCGTGGGAGGCAATGGGCTAATCAATATCTATTATTCGCTTATTTACCCATATTCACTAAATGGCTGCATATCCACATGCAAAATCTTAAAAAGCCATAATGCAGGTAATCCTAGGGACTGGTTAGTGCAGTAGTTTCACTTTAAAAGCATTGTTTATTCCAGTCACAGGTTGTCTGTTAGCAAAAGCTGTATTTATATTTATCACACATTGTGGGGTAACTAAAAAGTTGTTAGAATCGTCAAATGACATTTCCCTAGGGCAGGTCAAAAACACAGGTCACATTTGACAGGTCATTGTTTTACAGACATTTGACAGTTGTCAACTTGAATGTATTCACATTATTGATTGCAGTCACAAATATGTCACCTAGTTATGTCATAATTATTATTTTAATTAAGCATTTCACACAATTTTTAGGTATGATGACTTCCAAAAAATCAACTTGTACTTTCTCGAGAATTCTTGTAAATAACATGACAAAATCTGTATAAACTACTTTAATGTTGAAATAATAATTCATGGGCAACCTGTGTAAATTTTGTAAATGGAGAGAGCCAATTGTTATCGTTCTTTGTCACAGTTAGTTATTAACTTGCACATATAAACCAAATTGGCTACCTCAATGTTGTACCCAATTCAAATCTCCTGGGGGTAAGAGTCTTTGTGTATTGTATTTGCATCGTGATGTAGCATTCACATTAAAATGATATGGAAATACCTGGAACATTTTAAGTAAATTTTACTTTTTAAGCCTCCAAAAGTTGTCTGTCCTCTGACTTTTTAAACTGTACATATAGATCCATAATTATGGGATGGCTTGGATTGTGAATCTCACATGGATCCTTTTGGAGTGCCTAGATCTCCCTTGGCTCAGGTAACACAATTTAACTGCCACATAATTATATATTTTTACTAAGAGAATAATTACAGGAAAGTGCTTCTTGTATTTGTTAGTGATTTTTAAAGTTCATTCACCGTTGTGCACCTCACTGAAAATGCTGCATTTGCAAAACAGGGTTTAACACCTGAAAATTCCCTTAGCAACAATGTTAAACTTACAGCTATGTTAGTCCCCTCTTAAAAATTTCTATCTCGCAACTGCAAACAAATGGTTGTTTGACATTGTGACCCACAAAGTTTCACGCCATAACTGATATATGTCTGCTTAGATGGCTCTGCTTCGAAAGTTATTTTGACTAACGGGTGCACTACTTAAATACATTTTGCTTTCACCAAATTAAGTTAGTCCTTGAAAATCTTTCGACCAAGCTGATCCCCATATCACGATTTAGCTATCGAGTTATAAACAGAAATGCAGAGACATTCAAGTTTTCAAGTGCAATCTCATTCCACTCCCGAACTGTCGTATTGACAAGAAATGCCAAAATAAGTTAACGGAAGGATCCACAAAATAATCATTTGGCTTGAATTAAATCTAAGGTTTGTAGGACTTGATGAGAACGTTACATTTTATAATGGATTTATAGTTTCTAAAAACTAGCAATGCCAGAAAGTGTGAGGCTATAATACTTAGCTCTTATTAACCGAGCGGGAGGTCTGTATGGGAGAATCTTGACCGAGGTCGTGAGTACAGACAGAGCGCAGTGAAGTTAATAAGATGTTTATTATATGGCAAACAAGAACAATTTAATTCGTTTAATGTAACTGGTTTTTACTAAGTGACGTTTTGCTTGCGAACGGCGATGAGTGGCGATGAGCTGAGCTTAATTCTGTCAAATTTTGCTTGTCATCATGCTGTTTGGCACTTCCATTATTAAATAGTGGTAGAAGAAAAGAGTGAATATTTTTGCATTTTAGTTTGCATCTTTTCACCGTGAAACATTTCCGGTCTAGATGCCGGTCTAGACCGCGGTTTTAGCCAATCAAATTCGTGAATTTTTTATTTCCCAGTCTACAACTACATTTATTAAAGTCCATCAAAGGGAGGGCCATCACCGATAGACTATAACAGAAACCGAAAATAACAAATGAAATGCTATGTACAATATATGAAAATATAAATACAACTAAAATAAATATGAGATAAAAAGGGAGAATCCCATTAAATATTTCTACTTATAGCCTCCTTAAAACTTCTAGAATTATCAATTTCTAACAAATGGTTTGGTAATAAGTTCCAATTTACAATAAAAAGAATTCCTATATGCTTCAATGTTGGGTTGTAGTTCAAAAAATTTGTCTAGAAGATTATGTCTTAATTGTCTTTTCTTTCTCTCGACGTACGCTGGGAGTTCCATGTCAACTTCCCCATGGATAACTTTGTGGAGTAGAGCAAGTCGAGATTCTTTTCTTCTATCCTGGAGAGAAGGCCAATCAAGCTCATTCAATTCCTGTTTTACGGTCCCAGCAATTCTTCACAAAACGTGCAGAGCGCCTTTGAACAGCCTCAATCTGTTTGATATGTTTCACTTTCCAAGGGTTCCAGACTGTGCTAGCATACTCCAGGTGGGGTCTCACAAGTGACTTATAAGATAGATCTTTGATTAATTCAGAACAATTTCCAAGGTTACGTCTAAGAAAGCCTAGGGTCTGGTTAGCTTTATTAACTTAGATATCAATGTGATGACCACAATCCAAGGTATTACTCAATTCCACACCAAGATACGGGTGACGCAAAACTGATTTTAAAGTTTGACCCATTAATTTGTAATCATAAGTAACTGGTTCAGTTTTCCTAGTAATAATATACACGAAAAAATTACTCAATTCTGATTGGCTGAGAAAGGAGTGCAGCTCTTCTGTAACACGAGTGCAAAATGTGTAACACGAGTGCAAACTTGTAACACGAGTGCAAATTACAAAGGCTTTCTGATTGGCTAAACACACAAAAGAAACCAACAAGAACCAATCAGATTAGAGCTGTTTCTATAGCAACATATTGGCGGAAATTTTAAGATAAGACGCGGAGGAAAATGGCCGGAGTTTTCAGCAAACAACGATTTGGTTTTGCGAGCGAAACAACGATTGAAGAGCTAAAAAATTTTTCCAAAAACCCAAATACAGTAAAGAGTACGTCTTTCTGGCTGAATGTATGGGAGACGTGGTGCAAACAGAAAAATATTGTCAACAAAATCGAGGAAAACGAGCCAGGAAAACTAAACAAGCTACTTGAATCATTCTACGCTGAAGTAAAAAACAAAAACGGTGACGACTACGAGCCAGACAGCTTAAAAGTGATGATAGCTGCACTTGATAGACATTTAAATGAGAAAGGATACAAGTTTTCCATCATAAGAGACAGGGAGTTCCACTCTTCCAAGCAAGTTTTAGAGGGGAAAGCTCGGCAACTTCGCCAATCCGGTATGGGCAAACGTCCAAATAAAGCCAGAAGTTTAACTGAGGAAGAAGAGGAGGTGCTGTGGGAGGGAGAAAAATTTGGCTCCAAAACTCCAGAAGCGCTTATTTCTTCTATGTGGTGGCTTTTGACGCAGTTTTTTGGTCTCCGCGGTCGTCAAGAGCACCACGCAATGAAAATGGAAGATTTTCAACTCTGCAAAAATGACGAAGGTATGGAGTTCGTGCAGTTTACCGAAGGTCCAACGAAGACCAGACAGGGCGGACTGCAGAGCAAGAACAGAGATTTTCAGCCACGAATGTTCTCTGTTGGAGGAGAAAGGTGTCCGGTTGCTCTCTTCAAGCAGTTTGTCGAGCGAAGACCACTTAACATGCGATGGTCAGGTCCTTTCTACCTCAGTATCAAAAGAAACCGAAGACTGAATGACAACATCTGGTTCAAAACTCAACCAATGGGCGTAAACACCATTAGCAACATGATGAAAACAACTGTGGCGGGTACTAGCCTTGAAGAAAGTCACAAAAAATTTACAAATCACAGTGCTAGAAAGACAACAGTGAGCAAGCTAAAGAAAGCAAACGTTGAACGCTCAGATATAGTGAAGGTCACAGGCCACCGAAGCGTACAATCCCTTGACGATTACGATGAAGCCGACGAGGAAGAACAACGACGACTCTCCAGTGCAATATCCAAACGGAATTATGAAAACCCCGGTGCTGAGAAAAAGCGAATGGCAGTTTCCGACATCACGACAACTGCGGCTCCACTCGCTCCGGTAAACACGAACATGCCAGTACCACACACATTGGCCGGCCCATCGATGACAGCGACGAAAGAAAACCAATTCCCACCATCACTTTCAGGTTTTCAAACTCAGAATTTCTCTGTAAATCCAACCATGATGAGGTCCCAGGAACAGACCATGATGAACACGTTCAACAACTGTCAAGTGTCTTTCATCATTGGCCGCTCGAAGCGAGCTCCTGAGATTTCAAAACGACAGCCCAGTTCTTGTAAACGCCGAGCGTTCATTATTGAGGATGATTCTGATTGAACGTTTACTTTTCCTAATTATTGTAAAGCGAGTTTTCTTTACATAAATTTAAAACGCTTGAAAGGTTTTAAATCAGTCCTCACACATTTCCAAGTTCTAATTTGAATGATTTTGAAAGTGTCGGTCTTGTAAGTTTGCATTTGACAAACGTTGTAATTTGTTTCAGCCAATCAGTTGAATGAACTAAAAAAAAAGCGCGCCCTGTCAAAATTTTTTTGTTGTAGTTATGTTTTTCGTGTATATTATTAATAAGCAATCACATGATTTTTCTCGTGCAATTTGGAATAAATAAGCACTTGTAAATTTTTCAAAGGCCACAAAGTGCACTCTCCCTACGGGCTCGTGCACTTTTGTTGGCCTTTGAAAAATTTACTCGTGCTTATTTATTCCAAATTGCACTCGAAATCATGTGATTACCTATACTTATTTGCATAACAGAGCATTTGTTAGGATTTAACTGCATTAACCATTTGTTAGCCCATTGCTCAACAGCATACAAATCAGACTGGAGTGAGTTTGCTGATCCAATATTTTCTATGACACTATAAAGAATAGTGTCATCAGCAAACAAACGTATTGAAGATGAGCAATTATCACCAATGTCATTTATATATAAAAGAAACATCAGTGGTTCGAGCACTGTTCCTTGGGGCACACCAGACGATACGTAAACAGAGTTGGAGGAGGTACCATTAACTACTGTAACAGTTTGTTCCCTGTCGGTTAACCAAGTTGAGAGCCAGTTCTTGAGGTTTCCCCGAATTCCATAATAATCAAGTTTATGAATTAACCTCTGATGAGGCACCACATCAAAAGCCTTTGAAAAGTCCATGATGATAAGATCAGTTTGTTGCCCACAATCAAGTGACCGGATATTTCCTCAATCTTTGTGATGAGTTGAGTTTCACAGGATGATGATGTTTAACCAAAATGTTTTCAGACTCTAAGTGGGCCATTACATCATGGAAGATGATGTGTTCAAGGATCTTACAGGGCACAGCTGTTAAAGAGATAGGACGGTAATTGGCAGGGAGATGCTTACTGCCTTTCTTAAAAACTGGAATAATATTTGCTTTCAGCCAGTCACTAGGTAATTTGCCAGACTCCAAAGATTGAGTATACAGAAACTGAAGAAAAGGAGCAATTACATCTGCAGTTTCCTTAAGGACCCGCCACGGAATAAGGTCGGGGCTGTTAGCCTTCCTGGGGTCAATATTGGCTAGTAATTTAACTATCCCTGGAACAGAGAACACTGTGGGTGAAATGTAAGGGTAATTGCTAGATCCAACAGTTGGCATATTCACAGTACTCTCATGTGTAAATACAGATTAAATTGTTGACTCAATAAGTTGGCTTTACCGATACTGTCAGTTATCTCAACTCCATTTTCTTTAAGAGGACCAATTCCAACATCATGTGACTTCTTGGATTTGATGTAGGACCAGAAACGTTTAGTTGGAACTGGTTTGTTGGTGGTGTAATCTTTAGAAAAAGAAAGCAGGTCAGCAACATATTCATCATGAGCAGTAGTGAGCTGACTCTTTATTTGTTTCCTAATGATTTTGAAGTTCCTCCAATCAGTTGCATTTCCGGTCCTTTTGGCTTTATTATACAATCTTTGTTTCTTTCTTATCATGCGTTTGATAGAATTGTTTAACCAAGGTAGACTCCACCTACTACTAAGTTTCTTTTGCGAAATGTGATCATTGATGACTGTAGTGATTGTTTCTTTGAAAAACTGATAATTTTCGTCAACAGATTTAGAGGGGGCCACCATAGAAAGACAGTTGTCAAAATATTTCTTTAGGTCATTCCTTACAGCACTCATGTTTCCTCTTTTGAACATATAGACACATCTGGGTGGTTTTTTAATGATTGTCGGCTTCAGGTTTACATCGAAAACAAACAGGTTATGGTCACTCATTCCACTTTCAACCTTAACATTGGTTACCATATCAGGTTTTGTGGTGAAAACAAGATCAAGAATATTATTACCTCTTGTTGGTTCATGAACATGTTGAGACAAGGAATGATCGTTGACAATATCCAATAGTTAATTGTTGATCTCATTACCATACATGTATGTTGGATTTGACTGAATCAAACTATAAATCTTTGGAGTATGTGAGGATTGTCACTCTTTGGCAAGGTTACTATCATTAAAACCTTTCTGATTCCAAAAATGTTATATGTATCGTCTATTATTGAAACACCTTATGATATATTACGGAGGATGGAAACGATGATTTACAAATTTTTGTGAAAGGGTCCAGATAAAGTTACAAGGAATTTAGTGATAAATACGTCAGAACAGGGAGGTTTGAATTTAACTGACATTGAGACGCAGATCAAAGCTTTGAGGTTATTTCAGGAGGTCCTTTTTCAACATGAGTCGTGTAGAAAATATAATTTGGAACAATAAAGAGATTAAGATAAATAATAAAACTGTTTTTTACGCAACAAGGAAGAAAGAGAGTTATCAGCTATGCCAGCAAGAGTCTGAGTGAGGTGGAAAAACGGTATTCTCAAACCAAGAAAGAGGCGTTGGCAGTTGTTTGGGCGTGCGAACGTTTCCACGTGTACCTGTACGGCATTGAATTTGAACTGTATACAGATCACAAACCATTGGAGACAATATACTTAAACAAATCAAAGCCTTGTGCCAGAATTGAGCGGTGGATTCTGAGGCTACAACCTTAAAGTTTCAAAGTAAAATACCTGCCAGGAGAGCAGAACATTGCAGATTCGCTATCATGCTTACTACAAGAAGAGAACCCAGCAGGTTCAACAGTAGCGCACAAAGTATCAGATGAATTTGTCAGATTTGTGGCAGTAACCTCCACTCCACGTGCAGTGACGACACGCGAGATTGCAGAAGCGTCAGCAGAAGATGAAAGACTAAGTGAGTGGCGGAATTGTATAGCGAGAGGAACCTGGAAGAAAGACCAGCTTAAGCAGTACATACCTGTAGCCAGTGAACTGTGTGTGATTGGCAAGCTAATCCTCCGTGGTACCAGAATCGTAATACCCAGCAAGTTGAGATCCCGAGTTCTTACGTTAGCACTGGAAGGACATCCTGGTATTGTTAGTATGAAGAAGAGGTTGCGATCAAAAGTATGGTGGCCCAGGATTGACAAAGAGGCTGAAAAAAAATTTTGCAAAACGTGTTTTGGGTGCCAGCTAGTGAGCAGTCCTGCCCACCCTGAACCCATCAAGTCGACCCCCTTCCCACAAGGTCCTTGGCAAGACTTGGCCTTGGACTTGCTAGGTCCTTTACCGTTAGGTGACTCTGTGTTGGTCGTAGTAGATTCTTTCAGCAGATATTATGAAATTGAGATTATGCGTTCCACTACATCTGAGAAAATCATTGAGAGTCTGGAGAGGATCTTCATGATCCATGGGTTACCACTATCAATAACCAGTGACAACGGTCTGCAGTTTGTTTCAAGTGAGTTTGAGAAGTATTTGGAAGACTGTGGTATTGAACACAGGAAGACCACGCCATTATGGCCCCAAGCGAATGGAGAAGTGGAAAGGCAGAACCGATCTCTGTTGAAAAGAATGCGGATTGCACAAGCTGAGGGAAAACAGTGGCAGGAAGAAGTTTGCAAATATCTGATAGCATACAGATCGACTCCTCACACCACCGCCGGAGTGAGTCCAGCTGAACTCCTGTAAAAAAGGAAAATCCGAACCAAGTTACCTGAATTCCACAAAGATAATGTAGCAAGTGAAGTGCGAGACAGAGACGGCAAAATGAAAGCAAAGGCTAAGTTATATGCAGATGCAGAGTATTCAGATCTGGTTCCAGATGACAAAGTCCTGGTAAAACAAGAGCGGCAAAACAAGTTGTCGACACCATTTGCACCAGAACTGTATGACGTTGTAAGCAGAAATGACAGCAGCATTGTTATCAAGTCTCCTGAAGGTGTTCAGTATGAAAGGAATAAAGCCCACCTTAAAAAGTATGAGACTGAAGCTGTTGATCCTCCTGCTGGAGAAAATGCTGTCGAAGTGGGACCAGACCCTACAGACCTTAAGATGGATTGTGGAAAAGCAAAGTTTGCTGCACCCACAAGACCTGTTCGTCATAAGAAGCTGCCGGAGAAGTTTAAAGACTTTGATATGACTTGATTTATTAGAACTGTTCGTGTTTAGCTAGGACATCGTTGAGTCATTTTCCTTTCTTTACTAGTAACCGTAAATTGCATTTATCCAGGCAGAGTCAAAGTTTTCATTATCTATGCAATTACTAAGTTTGCTCTGATTTGTTCTTGTGGTTGTTAAGTATTTTTGTTTCCCATGTAGAGATGAGGGGACTGGAACCTAGATTAAGCAAGTACTTAACAGTAAAATATATAATAATAAAAACAGAAAAGATTAATAAAGCATCAGCTTTTCACTTCCGACGTTGACGTTGAAAGCTGGCTCAAGTTCTTGAATATATAAGGTCTCGTTTATTTTACAATGATAGTCTGTTTTGCCTTTCGCTAAAATATCAAAATGATCCCTCTTGATGTTATGTCCAGTGACCTTGACGTGGTCAGCGATGGCTGAAGTATTGTCATTTTTAGCTAGGGCCTTAAAATGTTCGGTTTTTCTATCGTGAAACCGCCGTTTAGTTTTACCAATGTAAAAACCATTACAATCCCAACAATTTGCTCTGTAAATAACTCTGGATTGTTGTGAACTATTAATACGGTCCTTGTAAGGAAAGAAAGATTTTATACATCGAGTGCTCTGAAAAACAATCTTAAGGTTAACACAAGAGTAGAATTTGTACACACAATATTTCAGGCGTTTAGCGACTTGGTTGCTTTTCAAACCTAAGTAGGGAAGTAGGATAACAATATCTTTCTTAGGAACTGTAGACAGTGGGTTGCTATGCTGATGTTGTACAAAATAAACCTCATCCGCTCCCTCACTTATCGCTACTACTGTCTTTTTTCATCTGGCTCCTTGCTACAATCTGCCCTCAGTGATCTTCGAAAACTCCTTCTTCAGAACGGCTACCCACAAGGCATAATCAACTATCATATCAACGATGTTTTAAACAAAAACAGACAACATCAGCTTTCAACGTCAACGTCGGAAGTGAAAAGCTGATGCTTTATTAATCTTTTCTGTTTTTATTATTATATATTTTACTAAAATTTGGTTTTATCAACGGAGTTGACAATGTGCATTGGCCCCCGTACAGAGATTCTAAAAGCTGACGTTTCGAGCGTTAGCGCTTCGTCAGAGCGAATCGAGGAATTATGGGTTACTTGCAGTTTTTATCATAGAGTAGGAGCTACGCTATTGGTGGTAACATGGCAACGTGAAAAATAGGAATATATTAGTTAAATGAAAAGCGTTCATTAATACCGTGAGGATTAAGGGTGCCGATTTGAAAGATGAATTTTTGTTCCAGATTCTTGCGGTTTTCTGTCGTACCTAGATGTAGGGAAAGGCCGCAGATAGCCATGTGTTTTTTGGAGTGGTTAGGCAGATTAAAATGGCGAGCGACTGGCTTAGATGCATCCTTGTCATTCTTCTCAACATCGCGAAGGTGTTCACGGAATCGGTCACCTAGTCGTCTACCTGTCTCGCCAATGTATAATTTATTGCATAACGTACAGGTTATGCAATAAATGACATTTGCGGAGATACATGTGAAACGATCGGTGATCTTAACAGATCGCTTAGGTCCCGATATCTCGCTAGTAAACTGCACGTAACCCATAATTCCTCGATTCGCTCTGACGAAGGGCTAATGCTCGAAACGTCAGCTTTTAGAATCCCTGTACGGTGGCCAATTCACATTGTCAACTCCGTTGATAAAACCAAATTTTTGTATACTACTTCCCCACCGACGCAGCACCACAGTTTCTTTAGAAACTACCCCCTTCATTCATTTATATATTTTACTGTTAAGTATTTGCTTAATCTAGGTTCCAGTCCCCTCATCCGCTTTGTTATATATAAATAGCTGTTTAAATTTCAACAGTTACTTTTGAAAATGTATGTAGAGCACATACGAAACGTTAAGTCATAATCAAAATGAACAAGTTTAATATGTTTATCACTGCTGTTTGTGTCTTATTTTTAATCAAACTACGATGGCCCAAGAACAAAAGTAGTGTAGAGTCTCCAAGAAGTCTTCATGTACAGAGTATGATAACACTATGTTCAATTACCACTCTATTACATCTATTTAGAAGTCACACAATAATTATTTAATCGCTAAAAAACAGGATTTTAGTCATAACCAGTATTTTATTGATCAAGCTGGGAACGGAAGTTGCAAAGTTTGCCACACAATGGCTTTCTTTTTCTTTCATTTTCCTGCAATTTGATTGGTTACCTTAAACAAACCTTAAAATCTGATTGGTTGTTTTGTTTTAAAGTTTCTTTCTCATTGGCTGGGGAAATGGAACAATTGTAGAGCAGAACATAGTGCGATTTGGGAATAAATCGCACTGCTGAGAGCCAATCAGATTGCAAGGATAACCAGTGGTTTCTAAATGGATGTCATAAATAAACCTCCATACATTGTTTTATTTGGTGTCTCATACATGTACATTGTACATTGACTTTCAACTTTCAACAGTCCTGCAATTTCAAAGCAATCAGAAATGTACTTTGCAATTATTTTTTGTAGCTGTGCATTTTTAGTAGAAGGGTCGAACAAAACTTTATCTTTTGTGGGCATTTTCACTATGGGAATTTTGAACTGATTGTGTAAGCATTCAAACAGTGAACTTCTTAGGACAAGAAACTAAGAATTGTTGCTCATCTTCCATTTTCTTTTTACATAAAGGCAGATCCATTCTTTGGGTTTTCTATAATATGGTCTTGCATAACACCTTGTTTCTATTTCCAGCCTGTGATTACTAAGTGGTAGTTTTGTGAATGTGGCTGTGCGCCTGAAGTTGGTCACGTGGTGAAGACATTCCTTGTATCTGTAATTATCTTTTTCTAAACTTTTTGGCAGATGTACATTTTACTCCTTTGATTAAGGTCTTTCCTCGTGTCATTACGGTATCTACGTGTACCTCGCCAAACCACTCAGTATCTTAACATCTTTGTTTAATTGCAATACAATACTATTTTTCTTTATTGACACTCCTCTTTCGGGGCTTTTCAGTGACAATATACTAATTACAAATAAATATAAAACAAATAGATAAGAAAATCAGGTACAATTTAAAAGGTCCTAATTAAAAGAAGATGCATAAAATGAGTGCTGGAAATAAAATTTGTACATGATCAGCTACTATTTCAGGCATTTCCAACATAACGCTGCTGAGAGTTCTGTACTGACGATTTCATTGAATCCAACATTTTTCACTCTTTAAGTGTTGCTGAGCTTTCATTCAAACCATGGACTTGAGTTTCTAAATCGGCGAACGACATTAAAAGTTTCACACTGAAACCCCAACACAGCTCCCATCGCTTTGGTTCCCCCGCCGCGTGTTATATGTCCGGATTTTTATAGAACTCTGTAAGAATTGGGGCTGTTTGAAGCCTGGCGTTAGCAGAACTCCCCTCCAACCACACTCGACACCACGACTGTTATTTTTTATTGTTGTTGGAAAAAGTACTTTCGTTATGGAGGGAGTTGAAATGTATTGCTCCGAGGGGTCAATTGAATTGCCTTTGGCCAATGAAATCACCGTTTCGTAATTCTATTGTCCATTTTGCAGCACCGAACTAAGTCAACCGATACCTTTCACCTTAGTTTCGAGCAAATATGTTGGCCTGACTTGAGTTATAGGAGGAAGAGATGTCACTGGCCAAAGGAGATCACGTGAATGTTTACTATCGTTTCGATAGCATAAGTGTGGACTACTGTATATGTTTTTTTTTTAATCTTGTTTTTTTTGAGCGAATATCTTCTGTAGCTATTAACTCTAATTGTTTTAGAAGTTCCATCTTATTCTGTTGACTCTAGTTTGGTTGAGAAATTTTATTTTCTTATGATTACGCTCTTTAAATGTTCCTATTGTATTGTATTTCCTTGTTGCTTGTCTTTTTATGGACTTTCTATGAATCGTTTTTTTTGGGACTTAAAAGATAGCCAATGACTTGACTTTGACTTTGACTTTGATTAAGCTGTGCCTTTGACGTGAAAATGACTTCTTTTTTTGTATTTTTGTGCTAAGTGGGATCACAAGCTGTTAATGATGTCAAGATCAGTTAAACACAGAAACTGTCGTACTGCCAACATTGGTTCTTGGTTTATACAGAGAAAAAACTGTCTCAACGATGAACAAAGCATTATGAGAGATTTAGCAGTTCATACTGTTGTAGAGTATTTTGGCCAAGCAGGAACATTGGAGACACATGAGAGCGCCCACACTGGAGAGAAGCCTTATGAATGTAAACATTGTGGCAAGTATTTTAGCAAAGCAAGTGGTTTAATCTCGCATGAAAGAGTACATACTGGAGAGAAGCCTTACAAATGCAAAGAATGTGGCAAGTGTTTTAGCCAAGCAGGAAATTTGAGGACACATGAAAGACTCCACATTGGAGAGAAGCTTTATGAATGCAAACGATGTGGAAAGTGTTTTAGTGAAGCAGGATTATTAAAGACACATGAAAGAGTCCATACTGGAGAGAAACCTTATAAATGCAAACAGTGTGATAAGTCTTTTAGGCAAGGAGGAAATTTAAGGAAACATGAAAGAGCCCATACTGGAGAGAAGCCTTATGAATGCAAACAATGTGGCAAATGTTTTAGTCACGTAGGAACATTAAAGACGCATGTTAGAGTGCATACTAGAGAAAGGCCTTATGAATGCAAACAATGTGGAAAGTGTTTTAGCATAAGAGGAAATTTGAAGACACATGAAAGAGTCCATACTGGAGAGAAACATTATAAATGCAAACAGTGTGCTAAGTGTTTTAGGGTAGGAGGAGAGTTAAGGAAACATGAAAGAGTCCATACTGGAGAGAAGCCTTATGAATGCAAACAATGTGGGAAATGTTTTAGCCAAGCAGAGAATTTGAGGACACATAAAAGAGTCCACACTGGAGAGAAGCCTTATGAATGCAAACAATGTGGAAAGTGTTTTAGCCGAGCAGCGACTTTGAGGAGACATGAAAAAGTCCATAGTGGGGAGAAACCTTATAAATGCAAACAGTGTGCTAAGTGTTTTAGGGAAGGAGGAGAGTTAAGGAAACATGAAAGAGTCCATACTGGAGAGAAGCCTTATGAATGCAAACAATGTGGGAAATGTTTTAGCCAAGCAGCGACTTTGAGGACACATAAAAGAGTCCATACTGGAGAGAAGCCTTATGAATGCAAACAATGTGGAAAGTGTTTTAGCGTAGCAGCGACTTTGAGGAGACATGAAAAAGTCCATAGTGGGAGAATCTCTATAAATGCAAGCAATTTGGAAAATGTTTTAGCCAAGCAGGAAATTTAAGGAGACATGAAAGATTCCAGAATTAAAAATATCCCGGGTCTTATGAGCGTAATGTGTCACCCATGTTATGAATACAATGTCATGTCAGCTGATCAAATGGTATAGTTTTGAAATTAGCGTTCAATTTTCACTTGCGTTTATTTGATTTTGGACAAAACGCGCGCGAAATTATTCCCTAAATTCATTCGACACCATTTGATTACCCATACTAATTTACTGTATCCGCGGCCTGTGCGATATCGTGTCTGAAAACACTTTGGTGATTTAGGACGTCGACCTCAGGCAAATTTCCTGACGTCCTGCATTCTCAGTCTTCATCTTTTATTTTGATGATACAATTAAGTCTAGGCTCTGCTATTTGCATTAAGGGTAAAATATAATACATAGATTTAGCGAATAGCTTAAAGGTGGACAGCAGCCAATCAGATTGCGATGCATCTCATTAACACTTTAAATCAACCAATCAGAATGCTCCATTCCAAAGTTGCCTATACGAGCTGAAATTACTACTATTCTTACTGGTTTTAGTGTTAGTTTGAATAAAAGGTTTTGAAATTGTCGGGTTTTTGTTGTTTCCGGTTACTACTAAATTAAATCATTTTCTTTGCGTTCTTCTATAGCATAAATTCATTGCTGAATTAGTAAATTTCACGCGAAAAACCGACGTTGCATGAATGACGAAGCGATGAGTGAGATATCTGTTTTTCAAGTGAAATTTACTGTGGAATACACCAGTTAGGCAATGAATTTGCCTTGAATCGCATGAGTGTTAAAAGAAAACAAGCAACTTCTCAGCAAGCGTACGGAAAAGGAAAAAAGCCATTTCAGAGTTAATTGTCAAAAGCTGCAAAAGCCCGCCAATAGTAATCACGCCTAAATTAGAAATCACTGACGTACTAGCTCGTGATGTGATAGATCGTTTGGAAACTCTGACAGTTCAAAGTCAAAAAATAGTTTTATTGATGTACTTTATTGCACTTTCTCTTAGAACGAGATCGTTTACATTTTTGGTGTATTTCACTGGAACATGCCAGATTTGCTTGAAACAAGAATCGGCAATATACGGCAACTAAGAAAGGACGAACTTCAAACAAGATCGCCAATAAATTACCTGAGTTTACGTGTTTAAACAATCTTCTGAAGACACAAGCTAGTGATATTTCTCCTTAATTTTATGAAAACTCGTTTCGATTACATGTTTATGACATAAGGGCAAAGTTTTCTTGTCACTGTGGAGGCACATCGAAAAACAGTTAGACAAACTGAATAAAAAACACTTGGTCGCTCGCATTTTAGAGCAAATAAGCAAATCAACGATTTCTTTTTGTCCAAAAAGAGTACAGATGATTATTATTTCGTTCCAGTTGAGAAAAAAATCGAGTTTTATTCCTGAACAAAGGAAAAAAACCATTACACCACGGTTTAAGGGTCGGTAATCGAACTACAAAACGTGCAACACTTTTGCGTAAGGAGTTTCAAAGTGATATAGCACGTATTACCACGCGCGCCAAGAATACATCGGGATTGCGTGACCTTGTTGTGCTGGTATTGCGTTGCTATGATATCATGAAGTTAATTGGGGAAAAGAAGGGACTGTGGGAACACATCAAGTCAAAATGAATCAGCTGAAGTGTTTGAAAAGTTCAAGGTTCTCAGAAGGGAAACAAGGAAGCGAATTGATGTAGGTTATCGCTCATATCTATATACCCTATGTGAGAAACTACAGGACAACCCCAAGCACTCTTGGTCTTTTCAGTCAATGAAATCTAAATCCAAGCGAATACCTGAAACTGTTGTGTAGGTAACTATTCTTCGTCTGATCTAACCTCCAAGGTTGAACTATTCAACAGCTATTTTCGATCTAATTATAGCAAATCTCAAGCTGATGTAAACTTGACCTATCCAGACTTTGCTGTCTGATCTGTCTGTCTCATCACTTTATGGTAAGAAAATCTTGTCTAATACTAGTTGTGCCTTGCGGCAAGTGCCAACGAGGCAAAATTGTTTTATGTCTCTGGAATGTGTGAACGTTTGACACAGGTGAAATTGTTTTACTATAAATGAAAGTAGGAAAGGAAGAGTGTGAAGTAACTCTGATAGGAGTCTTGGTCTTGAACGCATAATTCTCATCACGTTTTTGAAATGTGGAATGTTGAGGAAGTATTACTCAAGTTCGAAGCAATATCTTGTGATATTATCTTATCTTGTTACTTTAGGTTGACTGGTTGTTCTAGTATTCTTTGAATAAATGTGCACATGAATATTCTTTTCATTTCTTTTATTCAATCAAAAAAAAGATCAACACAACAAACGTATGAAGGTTTTTGACTGAACCCTTGGTGGTGGATTGAATCATAATATGTTCAGTACTGAGTTAAAACAATAGGTATTTGTATTCCAAATGTTAACGTGAGAACATTATAAACTTTGCACAGGGAACTGTTGATTCCTTTGTAGTATACAGTGTTCTTTGTTAGCATTTGTCACTAGGAATAACTGTATTTTTTTCACCGTTTTTATGTATAATCCATAACGAATTTTAACGTAACACAATTATAAACGTTTCTCACTGACCCCTTGTATACTGGATGGTATGGCAACTTGTTCAACAAGTTAAAATAACAGGGTGTGTAAACATTATAGACTTTGCACAGGGAAGGGTTTATTCCTTTGTAGTATGCACTGTTCTTTGTACGTATTTGTCGGTACAAGAAACCATACTTTTTTAACGTTTTTATGTAATGTTCCATACAAATTCCAACGTAACAAAACTTTTAACGTTTTTCACTGAACGCTTGTATACTGGATTGTAAAACAATTTGTTGGGTTAGTTAAAATAACATACTTTTGGCACTGTTCTCTTTGGATCCAAATGTTAAAAAGCGTATGAACTTTTTCCACTGAACGGTTCACTTCTTCCGGTCTGTTTTTCTCAGCGCACTTTAGTTGTGCTTTGACAATTTTCTTTTGGCAATTGTATTTCAACTTGACATCCTTTAAGCCCATAAGGGCATCTTCTATTTCATCAACTGTACTGGCGATTGTTGCTGTTGTATTTTTTAACAGGTGTTCGATTTTATTTGTGAATGCGGTCAGCCACAATTCTGATTCACAATTTTTACAGAGCCTTCTCTGTTGCAGTTGGTCATTCGTTGACGCACTTTGCAGTGTTGGCATTTCACCGACTCGCTCAGCTCATCTCCAATGCGTTTTTTGCAGAGTTGGCAGGCACTAAATATGTTTAAGTTGGCAGCATATTTGAGTTGACTTGCCACAATGTCTTTGTCTGGTTTTGTCAATATTTCTGGCCCCACTAACTTTTCAAGGATTGTGTTTTCTTCTGTGTAACTTGTATGCTTGTTCGTGGTTAGAAACTTGGTTCCTTGGTAGTATCGTAGAGTAAGGTTTTTGAAGTAGTACTGTTTCTTGTTACTCACTTTTGTAAACAGTGGTTCCAATATGTGTAATTCCCTCGTGTCACTGTGATCTTCCAAAATAGAGTCTTCTTTGATTGTTAAAGTTTGAGAGTCTATTTTCTTTGGTTGTTTGGTTCCCATTGACAGGGTGCCACGTACATTTACTTTCTGGTTAGGGAACATTTCTTTCAATTCTGCTAAAAAGACGTCAGAAGCTTGTGATGTTGATTCGGTGGGTTCTGTTTTTATTTGGTCTACATAGGATAATTTCACATCAGAGTTTGCACATTGCGAAACAAAGGATTTCTGGTTTAAAAGCCAGTCATTGTGTTCGTTCTCTGGAATGAGCAGGTTCTTCAGCAATACGGAAAGGAAAGGAAAGGAAAGAAAAGGAACTTTATTTAAGTGTCTAGTCGTTCTAGCGCTGGAGCGCTAATTGGGGACACTGTAAACTGAAATGAACAATGAAAGTAAATCAAGTCAATTGAAGTCAATTGAAATCAAATCAAGTCAGGTGATTTTGTATCTTCAAAGTGCTTTATTCTTGGTTGCTTTGATTTGTCGAAGCCAACTATTCTTTGAATTTTTGTTGGCGAAACTTAAAGGTCAAAGTCAAACCATTCATGTTTGGTCTTTGAAGGTGTTTTTACAGGAGAAACGTTGTGGAAATACCCATGCTTGTTTTCTAAAAGAAAGAACAATAAAAGTTAAGGCTGTAAGATCATTAATTCAATGTCCTTATAATAATAATGAAAATAACAGTTCACTATAATCATTACAGTTTAAAAGAAAATAAACTCACACCCGCTTGGTCTATTTGAAATGATCTTTTACAATTTTATACGTAAGATACTGCAACTCATTTAAAGTTGTTACATCTATTAATCTAACTGAGGCAAACCAATCAGAGTTTGCTCTCTTTTTCATTTCAGAAATCCAAGAGGGCATTTCACCTATTTGTTTTGCACTATAATTCTTCCTTTGGTCACTCCAATATTTATCTGTGGCCAAAATAGACTGAGCATGTTGATTTTCAACATCAAAGTTCAGCTCTCCCATTAACATCCATTCTTCTTTTTGTTTATCAGTCTCAGGAGTTTCACTGTTGTCTACTGGTACTAAGTAGCTATTAACATCTTGCATTTTTATTTCCCAATTTGGAACCAATTGCTTTGATTGCTGACATGACAAAAATTGTTTCCGGGATGTTATAAATGTGTCATCATTTTGTTCAAGGTTATTCCAAGCCATGTTTCGTGGTCCCTTCCATGGTTTATATTTCAACAATTGGTATTTACAGAATAGACCGTAAATGCTCATTAGCTGGACTTGAGGAATAGTTTGGGTAAGTTTTAACAATTACATTACATTTTACCTTTTAAGATAAACATGGAGATAAACCTTCCCAAATTATAATTCAATAGGTTGGGGTCAACATCAAGATATTTCTCTCTCTGGCTATAAATATCCAGTATTGATTGTTCAGTACAAGACTGATGAGTACCTCTCATATTGATTCTTCTTGATCCATCTAGAGATGCAGTAACAACTTCAAAAGATGAACTTACACATTTTAGTGACAGCAAGTGATGCATAGCTTCTTGTATTGAATAATCCCTATTGCCAACAGTTCTGAGCATTATTTTTTTGAATGTGGTATGAACATCGCTATTGTCAGTCAATTTGGTTACAACATTTGTGAATGCTGTTTTCACCACTGAGGACATCCTTTCTGACTTTGATGTATATTTAACCAGGTATTCTACACAGGCATAATAGTCAATTACTATCTGAATGTCACAGTTTGCTCTCCATCCTTGAAGCTGTAATGGCGGATGACGATTTAACCTTGAATCATTTCTTTTTGTGACTACTGTTGCTTTATATTTACTCTCACCTGACTTCGTATTAATTTGCTCAAATTGTAGTTTTGTGTCAGAACAACTTTCAAAAGGGAAATGAAATGTACATTCTAGATTTTACGAAGGCAATATTTGGAACTACATGTGGTATGTCTTTCAACTAAATTTAGTAAATCAACATAGTCTCTTTCCATATCCTTACTTTGTAAAGAAAGATATGACGTTTGACATGGATGATAGTTTGGTTTTGACCAACCTTCATCAGGAGAGCAAGGATTCCATATCGACAATAGAAAATCCACATAGTGACAGACTAACTGTTCAGCATTTTTGCCTTTGATTATAAGGCTATCAATGTGCTCAAGCTCCTGCATGGAAAGAGTCTCTTTGGTTTCTTTCTTTAATTTTGCAGCCAAAAAGCCTTTCATAGCAACCTCGGTTAATTCACATAATCCTGGATCATTCTTTAACTTTGCAACGCCATGACAATGAATAGAACCACGTTGTACAGCATATTCATACCTATACCAATGCCAAGAAGCACCTAATGAATTGTATAACCAATATTTTACAAAACGATCAGTTCTCTCAGTGAAAAGCCAATCATAAATGGGGATTTTGGAAAACATGAGATTGCCTTTCACTGGGTGATAGTTCCTCAAGATTCTTGTTTTAAGAAAGATCATGAAACTCTGGCCAGTGATATTCTGCACATGACAAAGTAAAGAATATTGTTGGTGGTCCAACTTGTGAGATTGTTGCCTTTAAGTCATCCTTAGCTTTATGCCAGTATGCATCGCTACCTGTGACATGTTTTGCATAACGCATTAACTTGGACATAACTACTGAATAACTATTTGAATGAAGCATTTCCTTCAATTGTTCGACAGACATGTGAGATTCTCCTGGATTTTGCTTAAGAAATATATTTCCTTGGCTGAGAAGCCTATGTCTCTGAGGCATGTTGAATGCCCAATATGCAAATCGAGGGTGTGCTGCAAACCTATAATGCCATTTCCCATCGTTTTTCTCTCCAAACGTTATAAGATGTTTTATTTTTTCTGCAAGGGTTGCATCACGTTTGGTAGCTGAATTAGTGGGATCTCCTTTGCCATCAGGAAAGAGAGTTGGAAAAGCCATCGTTGCTAAGAATTCTACTCCAAATTCACTCATAGGTTTTTGGCCCTTTTCAGGCCATCTGATCTTATTTTCCTGCAATATTTCATCTTTTATAAGTTCTTTCTGTTGTTTGAATTTTACAGGATTTAACAACACGCTGCTCAGTTCTGTATCTTGGTTATTGGGCAGGTCGTCGATATCAAGTGGACGTCTATCTGGATCTACTTCATCCTTTTCACTTTCTTGTTCACAACTTAGTTTTGAAAGATCAGCTGGGATATCTTCTAACGGAAGTTGAGCTAAACATTCATAATTTATCTGTATGTCTGTACGCAGGATTGTGTTTCACCAGCCAATGTAAGGCAGCTGATACTTTTTCTCGACGCACAATCAAATCCTTAGACGCATTGTCTCTAACATCCACTGCAACTATCATAACTGGTAATTCTTTTGGATACCTAGGCAAAGTATGAAATATCTGTTCAACTTCTTAAGGAAAATTAATGCAATGGCCTCGGTAAGCTCTTTCACCCCCAGACTTGGTATACACACAAATAACAGGGAACACTCTGGCTATTAGCATTTCTTCTATTTGTGTTAGATTTTGAAGTTCTTCTGGTACAGGAGATGGTATTAAACTGTGTTCAGAGGAAAATCTTTTTGTGTCATTCTTTTCTCTTAAGCACCTAGTACAAATGTATGGGTGTTTTTCCTTTTTTGATTTTGTATGGAGTGGCCATGCTTCATGACAGAATTGACATAAAGATATTCTAAATTTCATTGATTTATGAAACTTTTGCATGTTCAGTATTGCCCACTCTTGTTTGTGAAGTTCTCCACAGGGTCTTATATTGAATTCAGATAAATACATTTGCTGGTGAGAAATTCCATTTTTCAGACACCCTGGTGCTTCAGTCATAATCTTTTTCTGAAATCTGTAGTTTCGCATGTACAACTTATTTTTTTCCTTCACCTCAGGTTTTTGTGAATACTGTTTCTTTTTTTCTAGTTTAGCTCGTTTAACCTGCTTATGTGCCTGATATATATCAGTTGAAGAAAAAACTTCACTTTTCCACTTCATTACATAATTTACTGAATCATTTGTTTGGTTCTCACTATCTTTACATAGTTCTAAATTGTCACTTTTGTTTAAGTTAAGTTGAGTCTTACTTTTAAATGTTCTTCTATACTTCCGCATATGAGCATTATTTTTGGCCTTGACTTTTGGCCACTTTTTGTAACACTTGATGTAGTTATTAAATCCAACTTTATATCCTTTTCTACAACCTGTGCTTTTTTGCTCTACATTTACTTCATTCACACTGCACCCTTCTTTTAAAACTGATACGCAAGCGAATTGGTTTATGGTGAGGCCATCAAGAGTCTGATTTGCAGTTTTATGTAAACTGACGTCTGAGCACTCAGACTTTTGAAATATGGCAAAAAACCAGCCATCCGGATAACTATACAATACTTCTTGAAAGGATAAGAAACGCCTTACAGAAAAACACAAATAATCAATATAGATCCAACCGCTATCACTTTTTAAGGCAACAGTAAAATGTCTATTTAAACACCTAACAATTCCTTTGAGGCAGTATGAAACTCCTAAGGTTTCCATATCATGTGGAAAAAACATTCGAGTTGTACAATCTGATGACAATTCTATCATTAGGAATGTTGGCAAAGAAACAAAGTGTCTTAGCAAAGCAACACTTCCAGAATGATTTTGACAATGAACACAGAAAAGTTTATTGATGTTTGGCAGCATAGCTTCCGAAACAGAACTTTCAAAACCATTCTGATGTATATGTTGATGGGTAATGTACAGGACAACCACATCTGTAGACTTGGTGATTTGTTGGTTACACTGTGAACAAATGGAATGATTGGTATGTTGAATAAGAAACAATGACTTTAAATCCAAAGTTAATTCCCCAAATGTATTGGCTTGAAATATGTCACTAAATACAGCATTGGCAGACATTTCTGTAAAAGAAGGACAGCACCGTCTCATCCATGCCCAAACAGGCTCTCGAACTAAACCTAACTGACGCACGAAGATTTCGCCACTATTTACTTGCACACATGCTGTGTATAGCATTTCAAAAAATTCATTACGTCCTACGCATGCAATGGCATCTTTAAAAATGTAACAGCTCAATTCCGAAAAACAATCAATTGCACACGAGAACTTTCCTGGAAAATCTAAGCAGTGATTCCTGAAATGCATTTGCACAGGTGGGAGGCCTGAACGACAGAAAGGCTCTGATACTTCTTCAGGGAAACATTTCTGTAATTGGGGTTTGAGTGTTTGTGAACATTTATGGCAATTAGAATCCTTTGGTACTGCTGGATTTCCATTAACCATATGTGTTTCCTTATTTGTTATTATGTAAGGATTAAAACTGCCATTTGAAGCATAAGGAATTCTTCTCAACAGTCATTTTTTTTTGTAATGTGAAATATAAAATATATGGCGCCCGAAAGCGACCGTAAATAGGCATAGACTGCACGATATAAATTTCTCTGGTTGAGAATTTACTGTAAAAGAAGAAAACGAAGGTTTGATTATCGAGCAACTGCTTCCATAAAGAATAAGTGACAGAAAAAACACGCTACAGTGAACATAAATCATGACAAAATGGTATGCTGAAAGTTAACTATCAGTATAAATACAAGCTCAACTATTACAATGGCGTAAAAACTTTCGGCAGCCCCGTGTAGGGAATGTGTTTCATTGGCGCAACTCGAACTTTCACGCACGCGGTGATGAAGGAAAATTATAATAACAATAATAATAACAGCACTGTATTTAACATTGAATGAACCCTGAAGAGTAATGTCTGCTAAGCTTAAGAACCCTACATTTAGTTGTCGGCTTGTAACGGTGATTAACCAGATAATAAATGTATTGAACGCAGCGATCAACCAATATTGTCTACCCCCGCTTTGTCCAAGTTGTGAGTTGTCAGTGGTTTTAATTACGCAACGCTGGCGTTGAAGGACAATTCTTTGTGCTATAAGAAGATGTGTTATAGTAATCTGTTCAATTCTTTGATCTGAAATCTTTAAAAACGTGTCAATCGACGTAAGAACGCACTGGTTTAAAATTGACAAGCGGACACGCTGGTTCGAAATTGACGAACACGCTGGTTCGTAAGCAAACACGCTGGTTCGAAATTGGCATGCAAACACGCTCGTTCTGTCCAAAATTTGCAGGTATAACCCTACTCCTTGATCAGCCGCTGCTTACAATTCAATTAACAAATACATAAGGCAACTAAAAGCCCTTTTAAAGTCAAAATAGTAAGCTTACTCACGTCTGAAAGAGCCTCCCAATCTCACTAGCTGACAAACCACACGGTGGAAGCGACACATGCAAGAACGTGTCGTCACTACCCAAATATGGAGTATTACTTACACCCAAATATGGTCAAAAAAGGGTCCCTTACGCTGAGTGAGATTTTTCTTCTGTACTCATGCACGGCTCTATGATTTGCCAACTCGACGGCCGACCCTCTGGGGTCGGCCGCCTCGTTGGCAATTAATGACAATAAAGCATCCGGACCTGACCAACTGCCTTCCCGTATTTTGCGAGATTGTTCAAAGGAGCTGTCAACACCTTTGGCGCTCTTATTTAATTCCGTGTTGAGATCTGGTGTCATGCCAACGTTATGGGAATTTGCCAACATTACTCCTGTACACGTAAATGACAAAAAAGAATTAGTGGAAAATTGTAGATCCATATCACTACTGCCAATTCCCGCAAAATGCTTAGAGAGAATTGTATATAATGCCATATGTGATCAGATTTTTCCCTACTTAACTGAATGGCAGCATGGCTTTATCAAGGGTAGGTCATATATGACCCAGCTGATCTTGACCCATCATCACTGGGCCAAGGCTCTTGATGACGGCTGTCATGTGGACATTGCCTTTCTGGATTTTTTTTAGACTTTTCTTAGTGTCACACAACACTAAAAGGACATTGATGTTTCACATTTTGTAGATTTTTACTCAAACTGTGACTATTATTCTTTGAGACATTATGATCATCTGATGTTTAAGAAAAAATATGCAAGGACTAATACCCTTAAATATTCTCATTTCCCTCGAATAGTAGATTCATGGAATACCTTGTCTGTGGACATTCGTACTGCATACTGTACTGGGAATTTTAAATTTAAAGTGAAGAAATTAGATTATTATTATTATTATGGCAGATTCTATTTACTTTTGTGCATATCATTATTACATCAACCAGCAGATTTTAAATCTTAGCTAGTTAATTACATCAATTTACCATGATTCCTTTTCCCGCTTAAACAAATTCGTAGAACTTCTTAACGATATTTACATTCCGGCTCAAAATCTATTTCTGGCAGCGTTCGATGAGATAACTCAGTTCCTTGTCAGTGTTCGTAATTGATCTTAAGTCATTTCTCAATTGTTCATGGTGTCCTCCAAGGAAGTCAAAAACAATATTGATTTGATATACGCTTGTACTTTTGTACTCTCTTTTAATGCCTGCGCGCA
>NC_090893.1:25943966-25948966 GCF_036669925.1 Montipora capricornis
AGCTAAGGCCGGATTTCCATCACTCCCAGGATCCAGATAAGCAAGAACACTGCGTTTGTTGCTGAAATTTAAGGCAAACATATCAGAAAGATTAAGCATCGTATTGACAGCAAAGGGCAAATGACAGGCTAAATTTTGAGTTTTGGAAGATTTTTTGAAAAAAAATGTAATGTACTATGAAATACGTATTGAATAGGAATGTCAAAGATTATTTATACAAGCAGTGAAAATGAACCTGGGGCTTGTTACATCTACGACTTCCGTTATTTTTTGCTTAATTTAAAGTCGCTTCTTTCGAAGGGTCGGTCGTTATGTTTCGGTCGTTGCTACTTTCGGGGTTTGCTAACACCTTTGAAATTTTATCGCTACTTTTCGGAGCGGATAGCTAATTTCGTGGGATCTTTATTTTCGGAACTTAAGCGGCACACCCAGAGAAGCACAGCCCTCGAATAACCGTGTCTCTTGGGAGACAAAGGCAAATAAGAGCCGCTTCCGGAGAAGCGCCGCGGTCCCAATGCGGCGGTTATTCAAGGAACTTCGTCTAATTAAAAAAAAAAAAAATACGAAACTCTAACACAGTATGGGAAATTTCTTTGCATCAAAACCGATGTTCTTCAGTTTGAAATGATTGAATTTCACTGCTCATCCATACCGTAGGAGTTAAACGGTGACTATCAAAAGACGTGCAAAATGGTGACTGTCGAACTTTTAAAAAAGCGCCGCCTTCAGATAAGTGCCGCACTTGAGGTGTAAAAAAAAATTAAAGAAACGCGTCTCCTTCTTTCTCTGAAGCTAAGTCCGCTGGTCAGAATAGCAATCCTTCATTGTAGAGATTGCAGAGACGATTGCAGTGTCGATTGCCGATTGATTGCAAAGAAGAGGAGTGGCTTTTTCGTTTTTGAGCGAAAACTATCTTACAGAAGGTAAGGAAGTTGTTTACTGCATTTTAAGTAAGATATCAGTCTCTTGAAATATGTTGTATTGTTAAGATTGTTAAATATTTCTGGGCCTGTCTCGTCCTTCTCGGAAGATGTCTAGCAACCGGACAGGATAAAATTTCTAAAAATGCTGTACCCCTTGTCCGGTAGTCCGATAATTCTCTTACTGTAATTTTTCGATCTACGTGAAATATTCGATTTATGCAATTTTGTCTTTGTTTAGACTGCTCAAAAGATGTCGATTATGCCCGTCAATTTGTTGACTCTTGCCATCATAACTAGCGATGAGTAGAACCAAATTCCTCTATTTGTGATGCATCTTATAACCGAGTATTTTGATGCGGGTCGCCTAGGACTATGATGATATTGTAATGCTAATAAACAAATAAATCGAAATTGAAATTGAACTGCAATTTTCAATTTGTGACATAAAGGCTATCAAGTTTGAATAATAAATCTCTTAGTCGTATAGGCTTATATACTAGTAGTAATCTCGGATTATTAAAGTGCGTTCGACAAGGGTAGGGAAAGAAACAATCTTTTTAATACGTGGTCTATCGACCACCAATTTATTTTTCTAGAAGGTTGTTGCAATTGGTTTTTGTAATCAATCCAAAGGTTTACGAATAAACATAGTTAATCTAAGAACTGGTTATGAAACCCTGGGAATTTCAAAAGCAAGAACAATACAGTTCGCAATTAGATGTTAAACCGACCATGACCCTGCACAATCTTTTGTTTTTGGTTCGCAAGTTAATTTCGAATAAATTAGTCGAAGCTTTTGATTGGTTATCCTGCCGAAAAAAGCGTGTTTTTGTCGGGTTTTGTGCAGGGTCAAGGCCAAAAAAGCGAACAAAAACATGAAACAAAGAAACTTGTCGAGTTTCATAACCAGCCTACATCTATTAACTATGGAATAAACGAAGTAAATATAAGTAATGTCCGATAAGCGTAGTTCAAGATCCAATACATATCAAGTCCAATCAGGGTTCCAAGGAGATAAATTTAGCACAGCGTGCGTTGACCAACCTGCCGATTAAATGGTGTTGAAAGCAATATTCTTGTAATAGACGGTCCGGTCTGGTAGCCAAAAGTTCCAAATGAGAGTTTTTCAAGCACAAACGTGCGGGTCAATGTGAAACGCCGGTAAATGAAGGTGCGATAAATTTGTGTGTCTTCCGACGCTTCTCTAAACACAGGCACCCATCTACCTAATTCGAATGCTCAGTTGTAGGGGTTACATGGTAAACATGAAATGCCAAAAAAAAAATCGGCTAATCCTTGTTTAAAGCGGGGAAAATAAATAAAATAAACTTTCTTTTACTTCACCTTGTGTCGATTTGAGGTGTTCTGGGCAAGCTAGTTTTGAATTCTTTTAATGAAGAATAGGACCTAATTTCAAAATTACAATCTTGGAGATTTCAAATGGAAAATGAAGACCACCCTAACTTGCACGCGGACTTATCATTGATTTTTTTTTGGGGGGGGGGGGAGGGGGGGTCATAATTTTTCATTTTCTATTGTGTAAGATTGTATCCGTCAGAAGGCTTCAAATAGACACAAGGACACAAGGTGAAGTAAAACTAAGTTATTTATTTTCCTTGCTGTAAACTAGGATTAGCCGATTTCATTTGGCATTTCATGTTTCCCATAATAACCGTGCAAATCGTTACGTTGACTGAGCATTCGAGTTATGCGTTTCGCTTGCCTCTGGCGTAAACAAAAGGTTTAGCGATGGGTTGAAGGTAAAAACTCGAAGGCAAGTATCTTTTCGAGTAATAGTAGGCAAAGCACAAAAGTGCAGGTCAAGGCGAAACGCCCTTTAAAAGGTTCAATACATTTGCGTGATCATAGTTTTTAACCGCAAAAATTATTAAGAAATGGGACAACTACACAATCCCCACCGTGAACAATAACTGCATCCCAATTCATAGCCAAGTTGCCCTGAGTGTTGAGATAGAATAGACCGAAGCTAAAACTACGAGAAAAAAATAATTTGGTCTAGAACGCCCTTGCAATTGTGAGTCGGTAACGGAGTTAAGCATGTAATGCTAGCCTCATAACATCCTGAAAAAGGGACCGGGGGTGAAATTGTGTGACAATGGCACTTGATGTTAACCAAAAGGCCAAGAAGCAATTGCCTTTCGATCGTAGACGCCCTATTCATCGTAATGCCTTTCTTCAATCGAAATACTCACTTAACGGAATCCTGACAATTCATAAACTTAGGAGACAAATTCTTTATAGGAAATTGTATGAATGCGAGTGCATTTTAGAAATCCATAGCTGAGCAACTTAAAATTGTCTTCGTTCATCTTGTCAAGGGTGATGACCGAAGGGACTATATCGGTCGGGCGTCACAGTTCTTAACCCGCCCCTGTAAAAGGTAATTGAGTCGACACATCCCAACTTCCCCTGAAAACACACCAGTAGACAGCTTCCTGATCTTCTGGTACGCAGTATCAATCATATTGGCCGGAGATACTTTGAACAAATCGACACAAATTCGCTCACCTTGGAGAAATTTTAAAAAAAATTAAAAAGGGAAGAGACATAAAAATACCCGCAGTCACATAGAACCATAGTACCAGGGCTTTTCGCATAAGTGGATGACTGTGATCACTATGGCTACCGATTTATCGCATAAAATCGAAGCGAAATGCCAGCCAACCAGTCCGTCTTAAACCTTGAAATCAACTGGCATCGAAAATAAAATCATCAAAAAACAGTTCAAGAGATCTTGTAAAACGACGAAAATAGAATGCGTTCTCCTCTGTCGAACGCCATAAACGTTAACAACAACAACTTGAAAAAACATCAATTGCGTCTATTATCATTGCCAACACCGTCCGAAAGCGTCCGAAACCTTCGGTCCTGGTTCGATGCTCATATGCGAATGAATGTTCACATAGGCAAGATTTGCAGTAAGGCTTTCTTTTTTTGAATTTCCTTTGATACTTTACTAATTGTAAGGGTGTTATAAATAGTCAAATAATAACTACGTAATAACCGGGAGTGAGGTTGTTGCAGGAAAATCTCAAACTGAGGCCTTGCCGTATTGACCGAGCAACAGCGAGGTCAATACAGCTAGGCCGAGGTTTGAGATTTTTGCTGCAACGACCAAACAGTCGAGGTTATTACGTTGTTGACTATATGGCGAACAGAACGGTTCTAAAGAAAAAAAACTAATTTGCATAATTCATAATCGGCCCGTGGGCACCCCGGGAGAGTAATGCCCTAGCGTTTAGCTGCTCTTAGCCAATCAGAGTACAAAAGGTAGAATGTCATAATACTAAGAGCATTCTCTTGTAGTAAATTAAGGGGTTGTGGGTGTGGCACATGTTTAGATGCCCTTGGTAGTTGATGCATATTTAAGAATAGGGCATTTTATAAAGTTTTTAAGGCAGAGGAGGAAAGATAGCATCTTGACTTATAGAAAAATCCTATAACCTTAGAGACTGTCCGTGAAAGTGATGTAGAGTATCCAAGAGGTCTCCATGTATGATTACTTAAAGGACTTTTTCTTCCTTTTTCTTCCATTTCCCCTTTCAATGTTGGAAAATGGTAAAATGCAGACTTTTGTTAGCCGCAAGTGTTTTGTCAACATTGCACAGGGCTGGAGAGGGGCAAAATGCATATAGAATGACGTTTTCCTACCCTTGCGACCAAGGTTGTAGCTAGACGCTCCGTGAGCGTACAGTAAAGTGGGTTGCCACTTGAGTCATACATTGTAAACAAGGATACGGACATTTTCATAGTGAGCTCACATTTGCTGCGTTTAAAATTACTTTTAGCGAAATAATCTCTCTAAAATAATAAATCTGATGCTCTAAAAGTCGTAGAATCCGATGGGCGTTTCAGATTGCTGTAAATCGCAATACTTACAGGAAAAAACAAGGTTGGAATTAGAATGACTCATCAGTCCGTGAAACTTGGAGATTATGCCGTCAGCCTTGATTTAAAGGTCAAGGAACGATACAGAGAAAAAAATTTCTTCTACTGGAATTGATCCATTTATAATTCCCAACAAGAAATTTGATCCAGAATGTTTACCACTGGTAG
>NC_090893.1:25956466-25975972 GCF_036669925.1 Montipora capricornis
GTAGCGTTATTCGATCTAAACAGAGAGTCTTCTAAGTAGTGCTGAAACCATTTCGAGCCTCCTTAAGCACACAAGTTTTTGAGACGTGGACGGTAACCGGAAGAGAACATTTTGCGTGCCAGTACAGTGGCGTCTCCCAGACCTTTATACCAATCATCTCTAATCGAGAATAGATACTTAGCAATGTAAATGTGGTAGTGTGAAGACCTGTTGAAAGGGAAAACAGTTCACTTCCGGTTGCCGTCCGTGTCTCAAAAACGCGCGTGCTTATGCTCCTTATTAGCGGAGCTCCGTGTGCCGAAATCGTGCGCGCGGAGCACCATGGGTGAACAAATATGGTAACCCATCTGTGCGAGAAAATTTGGTATTGGTGACCGCACGACCGTACGTCCGTCCACCCCTCCATGTATGCTAATGTGACCAGTATCACCTGACCATATCGAGGCCATACTCCAGCTGACACTCCAGCTAGTTTACAGCGTACATATTTGATATTAGGCAACCAAGTTATTGTCAATTGACACCTGCTCAAGTTTTGAGGTCATCGAAGTCAGATTTTTCTAAAAAGTTGACTGCTGACCAGGTACTGGTATTCGATTGGACAGTAGGCTCATGCCTGGTTAACTGCTAAACATTTTTCGCACGCTTTCTTGTGGCTCGACGCGGCTACATGGCCATACTACGTCAACTAAAGCTCTTGAGGGCCTGGCTAAACTAGGAAACATTGTCGCGGACGCAATTGTTTCCCAGTTTGGCCACTTGGGAAACATATTCGACCTCTATCACGTTAACACTTCGAAGGCGTTTCCATTTAACTCAACATTTATTGAACTATAAAAAAAGTCACAATGTGTTTCTTGCTCGATCTTTTTTCCACGAGGTATCCTCCAAGGTCCCTTCTAAAACATACGAGACTGAACTTATTCACGTGACAGCTCCCTCCTCGATTTTCTTTAACTTAAGTAAAAGGGAACAAACGCATCATTAAACCTGAAAGAATACGGAACGACTAGCTTAAGACGTCTCAGATATAAGACCTAAAATGTCTCTATCAGTCAATCAAACAAAGTCTTTAAATCGAGAGGGCTTTCAAACAATGCGACCGCTAGAATTTCTAACATCTAATTGAAGTAAACTGGGCTGTTCACCAGCACAGGTAGGTACCGCTGACGTCACACTGCCTGGTGTCTCAATCTGTGGTGGTTCTTCTGACTCAGGATGTGGAGATCCCGCGGCTGGTCCTTCCCTTCATGGCTCCATGTCAACATTCAACTCTTGTTCATCATGCACTCTCCTGGGACTATTCACTGTGCGCAGGTGCCTGTAGTTCCTACGCACCACGCTGTTTGGTGTCTGACATAGGGACCGGACTTCTTGCGATGATTTTCCCAGGTGTCTTCCATACTTTTTGCTGATCTAGCTTCCAACGAACAGTCTCCTGGCTGTAGATCTGGAAGAGGTCGCACACCATGCCTCTTGTCCAAGTGTCGGCGGTAAGTGGTTTTAGTTTCCTCATCCTTTCAAGCAACTGCTTCTTGGCTTGGTAGAACCTGCTTTAAGTTCGATTCCAATGTAGTTAGAAGGGTGCGAAATTTTCTTCCCATCATTAGATGGCAAGGACTTACACCAGTGGCGACATGAGGTGACATAAACGCAAGAAAAACATCACGCCACCTCAGCATCTTCTTCACAATACGAACTCCACTTTCTGCCTCACCGTATATTTGCGAGTATTAAGGGCTAGTAGTAAAATGCTTGAAGTCATACTCTTGACTAAATTTGTGGAACTGTTCTGACGAGAATTGCGGTCCGTTATCACGCACAATTTCTTCTGGTGCTCTCTATCGAGCAAAGATGTCCTTCATCTTATTGAACACGGCATCAATGGTAGTACTGGAGATGTAAGAAATTTCGGGTAATCTTGAGTAATAGTCAATGACCACTAGAAACTGCTTCCCTTGGTATTCACACAAGTCTGCACCAATCTTCTTCCACGCTCTCTCTGGAAGAGGCGTTGTGATGAGTGGTTCTTTTCTCTGACTAGGTAACCTAAAGCTTTGCTTGGAATGTCTCGGCTGATACCAGAAAGCTTTATTATGGTTTTCAGGAGCGCCTTTCTCGGTGAATTTTAGAAAGATGAAGCTCAAATTCGGCGAAGGTATGGGGACATCCCTAATCGACCGGATGATGGTGTTTTTAAAGTGAGAATTGTACTGGTTTGGCGTCAGTTCCAGCTTAAAGTGTATAAGGTCACGCGCCGGCGAAAGTTGTTGCATTGTTAAAACTGTGTGGCCTGTCTACTCCTTCTCGGAAAATGGCTGTGGCTAGATATCTGGCAGCCGGACAGGATAAGAGTTTTTAAAATACACTATGTCTCGCTGCAGTCCTATGATTTTCTCAGTTTCGTGTCGATACTCGCTAAATATTCGATATATGCAACGCTGTCCTTGTTTGGACCACTAAAAAGTTGTCGATTATACCGTCAATTTTTGAATCCCCCCTTTCTGTGACTCTCGCCATCATCACTCGCTCGTATTACCGCTCGACCAACGGCTCAAGCTATCAGCTTTAAATTTTCAACATGCTTAACTGATAAAAATACTTGTCGCTGGTCATTTAATGCTAAGCATTTTAAAATGAGTTCTAATGTTAGACAAATACTGTTTATCAGCGTTATTTCAATACCCCGCAAATCATTTGCATAACAATAACATCTATAAGGCATTCTGACTGGTTCTTGAGACAACGCCCCCCAATTCCATCACATTTGATACCTTGTTAGCCCTTAAGGCGCACTATAGTTCAAGAAATGGTACAGTGGACCCTAAAAAAACTTAATTTTTTAAGTTAACACATCCTTGCATGGTAGCCTAAAAGATAGCCCAAATGTTAGAGTCAATACATGTCATACTTAGGCTTAATGAACTTGGGTGATATCAATGTTGAGCTACGCTAACTAAAATTTTCAATTGCCACATCAACACAAGTCTTATTCCAATTTATTTGCCTTCAAGAGAAAACTTAAGGACATTAGTCAGTTACGTGTTCAAAGTCCATGTGACAGAATTAGTGTGAAAGGTCTCCTCTATAATATATTTTCTACAACAATTTAAGAAAATGTTGCAGCAGGATTTCTTATCCTTTCTTACAATGCATGTATTTGCTCTAACAAGTTACCTCAGTGAGTACCTAGAAGATTGCTGAAACGCTCTCTTCAGATTTTATATATCGGGCTATCATTTGCTCAAGCTCTGAAGATGTCTTTTCTTTTAACACTATCTGATAGAAAAGAGGCAAATGCGGCAAAATTGTTTGATGAAATATGCACTAATCAATTTCATAGTCTCCACAGTCTACTTCCAACTAAGTGTGAGCTTAAATTCTCTCTAAAGGAACAGAACACTTTTCTCCTCTGTGTTTGTAAAACTAACTGAAAAAAGATGTAAGAATAGTTTTCCTTAAACTCATGTGTACATGTATAGTGGTTTAACAACTAATAATTAACTAGATTTAGAGTTTTATAGTACCGGTATGCAGTAGCTTATTCGTGTTTCTAAATTGGTGAATAACCTTTAAATAGTACAGTAACTATTCATCCTGGTTTTTTCGTATTTTTTAGCTTTCATTATTTTCCTTTTTATGCTTTTTATTTCTCTTGTATCATTTGAAAATTATTGTGAAATTCATCCCTTGCAGAGAAGTCCTTTAGAGTGAGAAAGCGACCTATCTGGTAGGATCAAAATAATTTTTGAATTTCCTTTGAAAATTTACTAGTTGTAAGGCTGTTGCCAAAAGTTAAATAAAATAATTCAATACATCATTACAAATATAGTTGGAATCTGGTAATTGATTATTGTTTAGCTTTACCTGGAAACAGGGGTTGCTGGGAGCAACATACATACATACATACATACATACATACCTACTTAATTGACCGCTCCCCATAGGGGCTTTTCAGGGCCAATGAAACAGAATCAACGAAACAATAGAACACAACAACTACAACTGTTAAGAATCCCAACTAGCCGGAGGCAAACAAGTTGGCTTTCAAAACATTATCACATAAAAATAAAGTTGTATTAATGATAATGATAATGATAATGATAATGATAATAATAATAACATTATTATTATTATTATTATTATTTTTATTTTTATTTTTATTTTTATTGGTACCTGAGAGAGGATTTCTGAAGGTTGAAATGAGGAGTCAATAAATATTGGTTACGGTGGTGCGGGAGTAATTAAAGAGGAGGTGTTAAAAGGCTACTGAAATAGGAAACAACAAAGCAAGACTGACAGAAACTTAGAGAGTGAATGCCCAGAAAGAATGCTGAGCTTGGAGAAAAGAGGTGATTGCAGAAGGTAGAATGTGATAATGCTTATTGCTTTCTTGTTTAGTAATTTAAGTGGTTGTAAGTGTGACATATGAGTAGAAAACAACAACAATAACAACAAAAACAGCTTTAATGAGCCAAACAGTATTACAACATTTAAAACTATGTTACATTACATTTAAAATTAAAGACAAGACATTTACACACTCAACACACACAAGCCAGAGCAAAGAAATTTAGACAGAAAAAGCTTAAAATATCAATATCAATACAAATCGATCAAAGGCCAGAAAAAATTATAATGTCAAGTATTCCAATTTTAGTGGTTTTTACGAAAAGTTAATTTTAGATTGTTCTCAAAATATTTACAAGGAACAAGCTTTATGTCGTCAGTTATATCGTAGCCCTTGGTAGTTGATGTATGTTAAGAATAGGCCATTTTATAAAGTTTTGAAGGAGGGTAGGATAGATAGCATCTTGATCACTTGCACAAAAATCCTATAACCTTAGACACTTTGCGACAAAAAATAGTAATGTAGAGTTTCCAAGAGGTCTTCATGTATGACAATTTGAACGGCTTTTTCTTCCTTTCCGCGAGCAAGGGATCATTAGTTTTAGGAACATTTTCATTTTGATCTCTTTAATTTGTGGATGCCTTACTGATACAATTATTTGGAGATCAACAATCATAGCTTCCCTAGGAGTTTGAACCATCGCATGAAAAACGAATACAGGATTAATTGTTAACTCTATCTTTTTCTGATTCCATGCCAACACCGGGCGTATTATTTTAGAAAGTCTCGATAAAAATTTCGAAAACTCAGTGGCAGTTAATAAAGAAAGGTATTCTAGGGGCCTTAGCATTGGAAGAAAGTGCTGCTCCATGCAAGAAGGTCAAAAGAATATATTAATTGTTTTTGCTTTTGGTGCCCTGGGTAACATGTAGACACCGTAAACAAAGGTAAATTAATAGTGTAACATATACTTCCGGTCACATCACTTGTATGTGCTGTGTTCTGTTAGTCAATAAACATGATATGGTGGCAGCGGTAAAAGAGTGATAATGGAACAATTCAAGCCCCCAAGCCCGTTGAGTTTGGAAGGAATACTAGTAAAAATTGGAAGTGTTGGAAGCAGCGTTTTAAGCTGTACTTGAAGGCGACCGAAGCTGATTGGAAGGATGAAGAAACCCAAGTTGCTATTCTGCTCCATTGTATCGGGGGGGGGGGGGGGGAGGGGGGATGGTCTTGAGGTGTTTAACACCTTTGAATTTGAGTGGGAGAGGATAAGAAAAAGATTGATGTGGTGCTGACGAAATTTGATGATTATTGTAGTCCTAGGAAGAATACTTTGTTCTAATGGTTTACGTTTTGGAATCGGAGTCAACAGGAAGGAGAAAGTGTAGATCAATTCGTCACAGAGCTCAAGAGGATGATCAAAAACTGCGAGTACACTGAATCTACTGATACAATGGTCCGGGATCGTCTAGTGTTTGGAATTCGAGATACGAAAGTTCAGAGCCAATTGCTGCGCATTGATGTGGACAAATTAACTCTAGAGAAGGCTTTATCTCATTGTCGTTCGGCAGAAGTTACCGAGAGTCAGCTCAAGGAAATCAGGGGTGAGTCAACCGAAAAGCAAGTTTCAGCAATTTCTAAAAGTTCTAAACCACCTGATGGAACTCACTTTAATTGCTCCAAGTGTGGTGGCCGGTATGGTCTTAAACAATGCCCTGCATTCGGGAAAACGTGTTTTGTCTGCGATGGAAGGAATGAATCGTTTTGCTGAAATATGCAGTCAGCGCACTAGGAAAGTACACACAGTTGCCACATCGGTGGTTCCCTTGGAAAATTGTCCACAAGATGCAAGAAACGATGAAGGAGTGGATACCGAGCTCTTTATTGGAGAGTTAGAGATTAACACAGTGGATGGAAAGGCCTGGCACAGGAAAGTGGAAGTCGGTGGAAAAATTTGTCGAATTCAAGTTAGAAACTGGTGCTGAAGCTAATTTTATACCTCGTCAAATTTAAGACAACCTATCAATGCGTGGAAAGCTGGAGGAGACCAATGAAGTATGGTCATCGTATGGCAATCATAGGGTTGTCTCAGTTGGCAAAGTCAATCTCAGTTGCACAGTGAAAGAACTCTGAGTCTGGATTTTTATGTCGTTGATTTGGAATCTGTTCCTATCCTTGGATTGGAAGCATGTACTAGGTTCAACCTGGTAAAGAAGATTGACAGCTTGACTGCAAGATTGTCTTCAAAAGAGGCGATTCTATGTGATTATAAAGATGTCTTTGAGGGCCTCAGATGTATGCCGCAAGAGTATCATATTGAAATACAACAAGATGCCACTCCAGTTGTACACACACCTCGCAAAGTACCTTTCAGCCTGCATGGCAAACTGAAGGATACTCTAGATCGTTTGGAGAAAAGTGGTGTCATTTCTAAGGTGGATCAACCCACAGACTGGGTGAATAGCCTTGTGATTGTGGAGAAAAAAGACGGAAGCCTCCGCCTATGTTTGGACCCCCGTGACTTGAATAAAGTTACTAAACATGAGCACTACAAAATCCCAACTGCAGATGAAGTTGCGTCGAAGCTCACCGGTAAGAGAGTGTTTTCAATTCTTGATGAGAAAGATGGCTTTTGGCAAATCCCATTGGATCAAGAACGCTCATTTCTCTGCACCTTCAATTCCCCTTTTGGGCGTTATCGCTTCTTAAGGTGCCCATTTGGAATTAGCTCGGCCCCAGAGGTCTTCCAGAAACGTAATGATCAATTATCTGGAGACATTGACGGTGTACATGTGGTTTTTGATAATCGTATTATTTGTGGAAAGGATGAGATTGAACACGATGGGATTCTGAAGCAAGTTCGTACTCGGGCGAACAATGTTAGATTTAATTCCAGTTCCGGGTGTCTAGATTAAAGTATGTTGGTCAAGTGGTATCATCAGAAGGGTTAAAACCTGACCCTGACAAAGTTAAGGCAATTGTAAAGTACCCACAGCCTCAGAAAAAAGAGGATCTCCGTCGTTTTCTGGGGCTAGTGAACTACCTCGGAGAGTTTGTTTACAACCTGTCAGCAGTATCGGAGCCCGGTCCTTCGCATCCTACTGAAGAGTGATACTGAATGGCACTGGTTACCTGCACCGGAGAAAGCCTTTCAAGACGTTAAAGCCCTGCTGGTCTGCGCACCTGTTCTGAAGCTTTTCGATGTAGGCAAAGAAATTGTGATTGAGACTGATGCGTCCAAAGATGGATTGGGTGCCTGTTTGCTTCAAAAGGGTCACGCAGTGGCTTACGCGTCACGTTCGTTAACAGCTTCTAAGCAGAACTACGCTCAAATCGAGACAGAGTTGATGGCAATAGTTGTTGCCTGCGAGAAATTTCATTAGTACGTCTATGGCCAGCCAGTAAAGATCGTGACAGATCACAAGCCACTAGAATCGCTCACAAAGAAAAATCTTAATCAAGTGTCCCCCAGGCTTCAGCGAATACTTCTCAGACTTCAGAGATATTCCCTTGACATTTCATACCTTCCTGGCCCCAAAATGCCAGTTCCAGATGCCCTATCCAGAGCTTATCTGCCACGCGAGTCAATCGATGAAGACCTCCAGTCTGATATGGAAGTTTTAGTGCACACTCTTGTTAAGAACTTGGACCTTAGTGTGGCCTCTAAATCCTTGATGCAAGAAGCAACCATTACTGATAATTGTCTCATGGTGTTATAGCAACTAACACAGTCCGGGTGGCCATCAGAGAGGAGAAGAGTTCCTGAGGCGGTTCGTCCCTGTTGGAATGTCAGAGACCAAGTGCATGAGGCAGAGGGTCTCATATTCCTGGGAGAGAAATCGATAGTCCCAGAGAGTATGCGCAAGGAAATGCTGTCATTGCTTCACGAAAGTCATCAAGGGATTGAAAAGAGCAAAGCTCGTGCACGTGAAGTAATGTACTGGCCTAGTATGTCAAGAAACATTGAGGTACAATAACCTGGTGCAGCAAGTGTTCAGAGTGGCGAAGAAACAATCAAAAGGAACCACTTATTCCCCATGAAGTTCCTGGAAGACCCTGGCAAAAGCTAGGAGCTGATATTTTCGAATTTAGAGGAGGAAAGAATTACCTGTGTGTTGTGGATTACTACTCCAAATTTCCTGAAATCAGCCTAATTTCGTTTAAGACGTCTTCCTCTGTCGTGGTTAATTTAAAATCCATCTTTGCCAGACATGGGGTCCCAGATGAATTGGTGGCAGATAATATGCCGTTTGCAAATCGCGAGCTGCAACATTTTGCTTTATCGAGGGGGTTCCAGCTGATCAGCTGATAACCTCCAGTCCTGGTTACCCGCAGCCCAATGGTATGAGTGAGAGAACAATTGGTACAATCAAGCAACTTTCGAGGAAAGCGGAAGATCCCTATGTTGCTTTGATAGAGTATCGCAGTACCTCCGTAACTGGAATTGTTCTCTCTCCCTCGCAGATGCTAAACAGTCGGCGTCTGAAGTCCAAATTGCCAACCACGGCAGAACTGCTCCGGCCACTGGTTACATGTCATGTCAGCGATAGAAGTTGCCACTCCTAATAAGTGCGTATCACCCAGTGAGGAGGTGGCGGTTGCTACATCACCAGAACGATCGTCTATCAACACACCTCCAGAAAGGAGCTTGTACAGAACCAGGAGTGGCCGAACTGTGAAGCCCCCTGAATGGTTGTAACTGACTTTGTAGATTCCTCCTTTTCCATGTTGAGTTGTTTTAAGGAGCTAGCAACTTACGTTTTCGCATTTATTCGTTTATACTTTTCAGTTACTGACTTAGGTTCTCATTCCGCTATGTAATCACCAGTTAGCCTCGGTGGGAAGGTGTGACATATACTTCCGGTCACATGATTTTATTGGCGCTTCGTTGTAGTTGGGAGCGGCAATATTTGTATGTGCTGTGCTCTGTTAGTCAATAAACATGATAAACAGAACACCATTAACAATGACCAGATAAGCTAAAAACGTCATATTAGCGAGAGACAAAAATATTTATCTACGGTAAACAAGACCATACAGCGATTAAGGAAGGATTACGTTTTTGCAGACATAGAGATTAATAAGAATTACTTAATTTTCCCTTCATTTTAAGTTTCGCCAAGTGATTTTTAAAAGGCTGTAAATAGTTAACAAGACAAGTTTGCTGTCATGAAATTCTTCACGACAGCTTCAGCAATAACTTGATCACAAGATTGCAAGAACAAATTTGAAAACAAGGCTTTGCATAGCTGTGAATATTTCCCATCTTTATTCAGTTGAAATACGCGGTACTTACATGCACGCATTTTGTGGTTTTTATTTTGTTGCTTTCTTAAAGCAAATATCTTCCTAACTATTATCTCTACTTATTTAAGAACTTGTATCTTCTTGTGTTAACCCTAATTACGTTAAGAAATTTATTTTCTTGTGGTCACGCGCTTTATAAGTTCCTGCGCTATTGTATTTACCTTGTTGATTTTTTTTTTAATTAACTTCTTATAAATCGTTTTCTGTTAGTTAAACGATGATCAATGACTTGACCTTGACCTGACGTGGAATGACTTCTTTTTCTTTCGTATTTTAGTGCTAAGTGAGACCACAATCTGTTAATGAAGTCAAAATCAGTTAAGCGCAGGAACTGCAGAACAGGGGTTCTTTGTTAATACAGAGAAAATACTGTGTCAAAAAAGAACGAAGTCTTACGAGAGATGAAGAAGTCGATACTAGTGTAAAGTGCAAACATTGTGGCAAATCTTTTAGCGAAGCATCGAACTTAAGGGTGCACGAATGAGTCCATACCGGAGATAAGCCTTAGGAATGCGAGCAATGTGGAAACTGTTTTACCCAAGCAGGGAGTCTAAGGGCACATGAAAGAGTCCATACTGGAGAAAAGCCTTATGAATGCAAACAATGTGGCAATTGTTTTAGTCATGCAAATTATTTGAGGACACATGAAAGAGTCCACAGTGGAGAAAAAAGCCTTATGAATGCGAACAATGTGATAAGTGTTGTACTAAAGCAGGAGATTAGAGGAGACACGAAAGAGTCCCTACTGGAGAGAAACGTTATAAATGCAAACAGAGTGGGAACTGTTTTACCCGAGCAGGATATTTAATGGTAATATATAAATTAAGAGTCCATATTGGATAGAAGCCTTATGAATGCAAACAATGTGGCAAGTATTTTAGCCAAGCAGGAAATTTAAGGAGACACGAAAGAGTGCATACTAGAGAGAAGCGTTATAAACGTAAGCCAATAGGAAAATCTTTCCTCAACACAAAAGGTGTCAAGAAACATGAAAAAGCACAAGAAGGTTCTGGAAGTTCAAGTCAAGATGAAGTAGAGATTCATCGTCCCTGCATTTGGCAAGTTCATATTACGATCTAGGGTGTAAAACACAGCTGTTGGCTTTTCCAGGAGGAGTTGAGCAGCGAGGAGCTTCTTGTTGCACACTACCCAAATCATATGACGTTTGAGGAGCCATCGACTTGAACTAGGTAGTTTAGTGGTACGTTCTCGTGATAATTTTGTTTTATAGTGGTTTTAACTCTTTGCCAGTGAAAAAAGAAAGGAAAGGAAAGGAAATTTATTTAAGGACGGTGCCAAGAATTATCATTGAGCAAACGTTCTGCGTATCGCAGATACGCGGGTTTTCTGTGGGTTTTGCTTACTAATACAGGGATATTTTAAAGGTTAGCAGGTGCTCTTGGTATCGAAAAAGAAAATTAGGGGTAACTCTGCACTTCTCAGAGATAAATAACCTTCAATTTGGAAAAGAACGCCATACATTGCTATGTATTTTGAATCTTTTCACAAATATTTTGATTAACAGCCTCTGACTGTAAATATCTAGAATCCGCCGACAGTTGAAAAAAATTTCATATTTATTTTGGTGAACAATTTTCAAAAATTATACAAAAACGTTCTAGTGCGCTTTGCTTTTTCCGAAAAATCCAAAAGTTCGAAATTCGCCTAGACGGCTGCTGTTTCCTTGGAAAAACAATGAAAACTTCTGCAACTTTGGCAATATCGTACGCATTTGCGGTTTGGTATTTTGTGTTTTGGTAAAAGGTCCTTTTGTCTTTTCAAAAATATAAAATTATGTAATGCTGTTACGTTGAAGTTAGCGTAATGAACCGCTGAGGTAATGTACTTTGTATCTTTTTGGCTGAGGTGAAATTATGGTCAAATTTAAAGACATATAAAATCCTCGTATATAAAGTTACATATATTGTACATTAGGTTAAAGTTTATCTTTTGCCGACAAAAGTGGCGCGTCCAGGTTGAAAAGGGTTCTGGCTATTTTAAGTAAACATCCAATGCAAACCGATGAACAGCTGTCACGCAGGAGGTCGATACGAAGTTTATTCAAAGAATTCCTTAAAGTAATTCATTTATATTTGAATTACATTTTGACGAGTATACCCTTTGAGCACGCAACATAATAAGTAATGACAACAGCCGTCGATGGCGAGCGTAAAATTAAACTAAAATTTGATTAGGCCTTAAGTCGCCTTAAATCACCTGATTTTTGGGTATTCTTTTCTTAGGTCGCCTAAAGTCGCTTTAAATTGCCTTAAGTTACGGCGACTTAAAGTCCCAGAATAGGCCTTTGATTCACATATTATTCCGTCAGAGAAACGTATGAAGTTGAATAGGCAGGCTTGCTGCTTTTGTTATTGCTTTAATATTACGCACTGTATAATCTAAAAAGCTGCCCACCGATCCTTATTGGTCACGAGCGAAAAACTGCCTTATTTTATGCAATGAATACTAGCATAAAGTACAAATGGCACATTTCAGTGACATTTTCGCTAATTTCCATTGCTTACGTTGCCTTAATTGGGGTAAGCCACCAAGTATTACCCTCATTTCACTTCAAATATGAATGCGATCCCTTTCCGGGGCTGATCTTCAACAAATTATATCTCTTCTCTTTTACAGTGTATCATAAATTAAAAGAATGACATTTTTATAATATGTAGCTAGCTCATTTATACGTCTCTTTTCAAACGAACTGTCAAAATTATATTTATGACCATCTGAATTTGCTTGCAAAGAACATTTGCAAGTCGACAACAAGAGAACAGTTTTGGCAGAGAAGCCGAGGGAAGAATGGGGAAAATTCTAGCGCTTGCTGGGTGTCCTGCATGTTGATAATTTTCTGGTCACCTTAACACAGAGTATCACACGCGTCGCCCTCTGTCCTCCAGCTCGCTCGAGGACTGCGTTCCGTTTTCTAGCACCATCGATGTAGGTCACTTTTCGGGAGAAGAACCGCATAAGCAGTAGGACACCATTTTCTCGAGAGGACCGATATACGGGGCCTTGCTTCTGACTTTCTTCACAGGTGTTTTCAATGAAAAGCGCTCGAAGAGAGACGCAACAAGCCAAGCTTCAGGCCATCTCATAGGAGCGCACCAAATCCGTACTTATTGTTGTGGTCTACCCATTTGGTGACCAACAAAGCTTAGGAGCATCTTGTGGTCCTGGTCCTGATCTCTTTGAAAAGGGTCCCGAAGACTTGAAAGGCGGTTTCTGGTGACGCTCTTCTAATCATTATACCCAGTTGGATAAACTGAGGAGCAATTTGTCTGACGAAAAATATTTTGGTCTCCTTTCATCTAAATTCGTCACGTTGAAGTAACAGAACACAAATAAAAATATTTTGGTCTCCTATCACCCAAATTCGCCATATTAAAATAACAAACGATTAGAAGCTGAGTTCGGAACTTATCGGAGCTGGGCTGGCGCAGTGGTGAGAGCACTCACCTCCCACCAATGTGGCCCAGGTTTGATTCCAAGTCTCTGCGTCGTATGTGGGTTGAATTTGTTGGTTCTCTACTCTGCTCCGAGAAGTTTTTCCCCGGGTTCTCCGGTTTTCCCCTCTCCTCAAAAACCAACCTTGAACTGATTTCTCCGCAATTTAATAGTGCCTCAGCGCTAAATACTCTTGACACTTATATAAAGTTTATTATTATTATTATTATTATTATTATTATTATTATTATTATTATTATTATTATTATTGTTGTTGTTGTTATTATTATTTCCGGGAAAAAGGCTGCAGTAAAATGGCTATGCAGTATCTGGCAGACACAACTCGAACCGGTGCCGGAACAACATTCACTAACTGAACACAATTATTGAATGCAGGAGCTCATGTTAGTTGTCATTTTGTTTCATCCCTGGTTAGGAAAGTCAGCACTGAAGTTCCCGAAAAACCTTGGTGAACAAACCGGATAAGTATGGCAAAACAACAGTGCTGTGTATAAGAACAAACGAAAGCGAAAGTAGTGAAAGGATTTTTTTGTGCCCAATCAGGAGCCGGCATTCGGCAAGCCGTTTGGAAATGGTCTGGTGAGAGTCGATAATCAGGGGCTCTGTCCTCCGTTCTTGAAAACTTTCGTCGCGTTTTCTCCTTTCCCGACTGACTGCCCATGGGTCTCCGAGGATGCATGTAAGGTGGCTCAAACGAGTTTCAAGAATTTGGAGGGGTAGTTCTATTCAAAGGATTAATTCTACAACACTGTTTCATGAAACGGCAATGTTATGGTACCAAATAAAACAACAAGAATTGCTTAACAAGATGCACTTATTTATGTGACGTAATAAGGCACCCTGGCAACAGTGATGTAAAAGCATCGTATAATTTGTATTTAGAAGGTTATATCTCAAAAACAAACTCGATGATCCTCCTTCGGCCCTTGTATAGGCGGGAAGTGATTAGCATTCCAAGTTAAGCAAGAATTCTCTTCTCTGGAGCAGATTCAGAGCCACCTTAAAATTTTTCAATTGTGAAGGTGGCTAGAAACCTTCTCTAGAGAATTCTTTTTAACTTTGCAAAAAGTTTTATCTTAGTCTGCTCTTCACTTTCCAACAATAAAAATTGGAGGTCACCGAGTTCGTTTGTGAGATGTAAGCATTTAAAGCCAAAATATAGGGTGTTTTTACATAGCTTTTCTGTTGCCATGAAGACTTATTACGCCACATAAATGAATGCATCTTGTTAAGCCTTATTGGTGTTTCATATCGTACCATAATATTTCCGTTGCGTGATACAGTTGTATGGATTCGATCCTTCCAAAATAGTACAATTTATTGAGAGTGTTAAAACTAGTTTGAGTCTCCGTAGGTGTCCAGTCTTCTAGCGCTGGAGTACTAATTGGGAACACTGTAAACTAAGATCAAAAAATGAAAGCAAATCAAATCAAATGTTGGTTTTGAGAAAAAGGGAAAACCGGAGTCCTAACTCGGAGAAAAACCTCCCGGCGCAGAGTAGATAAGCAACAAACTCAACCCACGTATGACTGGCTGAGTCTGGAAATTAAACCCGGGCCAGATTGGTAGGAAAGGATTGCTCTCACCACTATTTTCAGAATCGTAGTTGTCATGGTTTCGAATCCCGTTGGAGCCACCTGAATTTTTCAGGCGTCTGTAAAAAAGCGACAATTGCTTTAATTGTCCTGTTAAGTGCTAGGATCACTCACTTCTCTAATTTGTTTATTTCTCAGTTTACGAATCACAAAACAACCTGGGTATGTTGTTATTATTTACTTAAAATTTCGGTTAATATTACATACGAAGATTGAATTGCCTCTGAACGACGATGCATCCGTGTTAAGATCAAGACCGAGGGCAATCAAAATGATACGGGATTACAGGGAGATAAAAGGGTCGCAGACGTGTGACAACCGGTAATCGATATCAGTGAGCCTTTTAGGACAATCTGGACTCCATAAACAGGAAATGTTTGAGATTAACTCTGAACTTTATTTACAAAAAGAATACAAGGGAACAGTGAGTAACACTTTAAGGAAAATTTTTGAGAGGAAGTCGAATCGAAACTTTTGTTCTAAAATATCAGAATTTTAGACATAGTAAAATGACTGCCTTTCCAGCCGTTCTACATTTCAATTGTCCAAAATGGGATTAAAACTAAAATGCTCAAAAATTAAGGTGAAAACAATAAAAAGCTTAACTGACTGAAGAGGACACTCCAATCTGGCAGCTGCTTTTATGGGGTCGGCGAGGCAAGAAGAGTACGACCAGCCACAAGATATACACGAACCGACCGTTAAAGGACACCGGTATCCGCCTATTACCTGTAATATCTTGGGAAAAAGATGAAAGATTGAAGATTCCGGAGTGGCTGTATGTCTTCTGTCTTCCACCATGACGTGATTCGTTATGTTGGGGTTGCGATGCCTTAGCATCGAAGAAGAGAGGATCGTGGCGCACTGGTGAGAGCAATCGCCTCCCACTAATATGGCGCGGGTTCGATTTCCAAACTTGGCGTCACATGTGGGTTGAATTTGTTGGTTCTCTCTTCGGCTCCGAGAGTTTTTCTCCGGGGACTCAGGTTTTCCCCTCTCCGACTTATATATGTGCTATAATTTTATTACCGATAACCACGTAGTGAACCAACCATAATTTTTTTTCGTCTGCAGCTACAATCCTGGTCAAAACTGTTGGGACAATTCCCACTTTTCCCCCTCCCCCCATTACAATGTTGATTTTTCACGGTCTCCGAAATCAAAATCCGTTCATAAACCGCTCGCATGTTTCAACATTGTCTGGGGGGAAGGCAGGCGCGAAAAACGCAGCGAAAGAAGAACACACGTTGCTCATATAACGATGGAAGAAAGTGCAGTAAATTATCTACTTTTCGCCCAAAATTTGATAATAAGTGTCCCAAAGTCTTTTGACCCGGATTGTAGCTATAACGAGGATTAACTGGATAAAAGAAAAGCCATCTTTCGTCTAAATAAGAACGGTATTAAAAAGACGGACCAAACATTAATCAACCTTTATTATAATGGGTAGTTTTGTTCCCGCAGGATATGGTCTCCTTAACGGGAGAGGTTAATTATGAACTTATGTTTCCTCAATTTTGAGTAAAACGTTTTCCCGATGGCTAATGTTTTTTCCCAAAATATTGCGATAACTTTTGCATCCAACATCACTGCGATATTGTAATTGGCGACAAAACACAGACAGCAATTATTAAGTGAGCGTTAATTTGAAATTTTGCTTATTGAGTTTTAATCCTTAACTTACTACATCCGCGGCCTGTCCGATATCTTGTCTAAAAACACTTTGGCGATTTACGACGTCGACCTTAGGTCATTGTCGCGAAGGCCTGTATTCTCAGTCTTGATCGTTTATTTTAATGACACGATAAGGCTAGTAGTGTCTCTTTTATTAGGATTAAGGGTAAAATATGTGAGAATTTGCGTTATTAATGGATAAGGTGCGAATTAAAACCCTTTCAAAAGAAAAAAACCCTATTTGTATGAACCCCGAAGACCATCGGAAAACCCCCGTTCACCAACTGGATTAACTGACGTACCCTTGCTTCATAAATCGTGCTGATTTTCAAACTCAAGCGAAGTTATACTCGGTACGTTTACAGTAAATTAAAGGGAAAGCTGGTGAACGAGTCTTTCAAGGTGAACATCTTTTTTCTAAAACAAGCAAACACGTCAAACACATCTTCTTCTTCAAGGATCCTTTAAGCTGATTGGCTCGTTTTTCAAGAGCTATGGAGCGCGGACAGTTGTTAAGTAAACAAAGGCGGTGCTTTGTTCCTGAGAAAGACATATTAAAAAGGAATTAATTGTTATACTGGCATAAAATCAGTCAGACTAGAAATGAATTTGGCGCTAAGTGTCTCGTTTGCTGATTTAGTGAACACTTGTCATAGTCTCATTTATGACTTTTAGATTTTACGACAGATTTGAGAAAGCCAAAATATAGGGTGTTTACATAGCTGTTCTGTTGCCTTTGGTAAGGACGGTGCCTACTACTGTTATTGCGCATATGTTCTGCGCATCCCGAGATACTCGGATTTCCTTTGGGTGATGCTTATCAATACAGGGATATTTTCCTGCATTTCAAAACTATGCAGAAAAAGCAGAACTTAGCAAGTGCTCGCAGGTCTTGGTAAACAATAGAAGCGAGCAAAACCCATAACTGAAGAAGAAGCTGAAATTTTGTGGTCGAAAAGTCTCTTGGAAGACAACGAGTCAAAGATAGTTGTTAACACCTTGTATATTTGTTTGGAAAGTTCTTTGCTCATCTTAGTGGTGAAGAACTCATGATCAGAAGCTTGACGTTCACACAGCTGGAGGTTAATATAATAGAGACAACTTTCATAAATGGCGACCACTTTCACAAGTTTGCTCTTCGTAGCGAGGCTAGAAAGGCTTATTATCATTAAAACAAAAGAATATTTTATTTGGCCACCATTATGGAAGAGGTCTATAAAGAGAGACGAGGAAGAGCATACTCGACTTAGGGCCTGATTACAGCCCGGGTTCTGAAAGAAATCTTCTTGAAATGAAAGTGGTGAATACATGAAGAAAGTTTCATCCCGGCCTGAAAATCCTAACCCGTTTTCTGAAAACGGACTATGGAATTTCAGCCCGGATTGAAAAAAGGACGGAAGCACGCGCATAGATTGTGTTTTTGCATTTCAGTAAATTTTTCCATGCAAATTTACGTTTTGCGCCCGGGCTGAAATTCATTATGTAATCGCAACAAAATTTCAGCCCAGACTGAAACTCGCCATGTAAGTGGTGTGCAGGATCGCAGAATTTATACAAAAGGGTAGACCAGGGCCCAAATCTAGAAAAGGGGTGTAGTTTGCTTGTATAATACATGCATAAATAAGAGTCCGAAAGACGTAGAGAAAAGTAGCTCCTGACCTATTTGTCCCCAAATAAAGCAATTTAGCGTAGAAGATTAACTATGGTTTACGCTTTCTCCAAGCGGAAAAAATAAGTTGAGAAATGTTGGTCGGGATCTGTGCAGTAAAGCTAGTATTTAGTATTTAGTATTTAGTATTTAGTATTTAGTATTTATTTCACATAAATACGTCCACCCATGATTAGAAAGGGTGTGCCCGAAGAGGTAATTATGGATAGTACGGGCCATAGGGACGTAAAATCTCTTCATACTTCGCAAAGAGAAAGTGGTAGAGAACGCAAAGCTTTTCTGATGCCTTGCAAGGCTCTAAGAGTTCATTCTTAAAGGGATCCCCCTCCCCCCTTCCCCTCCCCCGCAAAAAAAATGTTAAAACCGATAGTCAAGAAGGAAAGTCAACATTTAACGATTGTACAGTTGTCTTAAAAATGAATTGAAAGTAACGTCAGAAATATGAACAAATTGTACTTTAACAGTATTTATTAGCAGTTTGCACTTTCTCTAGTTGTAATTTGTTTTATTGATTAATTTTGTATCCTGGTAAACTTAAATTGTGGCATGTTATGATCCTTTAATCAAAGAATCCTCTGTAATTGTTTACTACAAGTTCATTAAACGGTAATTCGAAATTTTGACTTGTGTTGTTTTTACTGTGAAGGTTAACTATGATGGGGGGAATGTGATAAGGGAATTTGAGCTGGGGAAATTAATATATATTTCATTGTTTTGCTATTGTTTCAGGCCCGCACTTCCTAGTTACAGTGAATAATGTATGTTATGTAATATATTCCCTAGAATGGAACAAAGGAAATCGAGCCAATGGACAAGTGGGGTGGTCGCGATGCTTGTTCCACGGTTCGGTGATTTTCGTAGTATTGATCGTAGAAGTCATAGGTTCGAATCCCGTTGGAGCCTCTGAATTTTCAGGTGTCTATAGATTGACGATTGCTGGAATTGTGTACCTATTAAAGTGCGAGGCTCACTCAGTTCATTCATCTACAACCTGCACTTCAAATATACATTCGTTTCATTCAAGTCACTTAGCAACGGGCGAAAGGACAAATCAGAGTCCTTTCGTCCGTTGCGAAGCGACTTGTATTCTATCCTTCCCACTTCACCTTTTCCATCATTCCATGTAGTCATTTCAATGTTGTAACATGATATCCTTTTCTAACTCTGACGTCCGCTGGTCAGAATAGTAATCCTCGATTTCAAAGAGGAGTCAAGACTAGTCAAGAGGAGTGGCTTGAGGGCTGTTACGCGCAAAAACAATCTTACAGAAGGTAAACAAGTTTTTTTACTGCATTATAGTGATGGATCAGTCTCTTGAAAGGTGTTGTATTGTTTAAAACACTGTGGGGCCTGTGTCCTCCTTCTCGGAAAATGGCTGTGTCTACTGTAGATGTCTTGCAGCGAGGACAGGATAATTTGTTTGAAAATACATC
>NC_090893.1:25976172-25996172 GCF_036669925.1 Montipora capricornis
GCGCAAGGAAATGCTGTCATTGCTTCACGAAAGTCATCAAAGGATTGAAAAGAGCAAAGCTCGTGCACGCGAAGGTATGTACTGGCCTAGTATGTCAAGAAACATTGAGGTACAATAACCTGGTGCAGCAAGTGTTCAGAGTGGCGAAGAAACAATCAAAAGGAACCACTTATTCCCCATGAAGTTCCTGGAGACCCTGGCAAAAGCTAGGAGCTGATATTTTCGAATTTAGAGGAGGAAAGAATTACCTGTGTGTTGTGGATTACTACTCCAAATTTCCTGAAATCAGCCTAATTTCGTTTAAGACGTCTTCCTCTGTGTTAATTTAAAATCCATCTTTGCCAGACATGGGGTCCAGATGAATTGGTGGCAGATAATATGCCGTTTGCAAATCGCGAGCTGCAACATTTGCTTTATCGAGGGGGTTCCAGCTGATCAGCTGATAACCCAGTCCTGGTTACCCGCAGTCCAATGGTATGAGTGAGAGAACAATTGGTACAATCAAGCAACTTTTGAGGAAAGCGGAAGATCCCTATGTTGCTTTGATAGAGTATCGCAGTACCTCCGTAACTGGAATTGTTCTCTCTCCCTCGCAGATGCTAAACAGTCGGCGTCTGAAGTCCAAATTGCCAACCACGGCAGAACTGCTCCGACCACTGGTTACATGTCATGTCAGCGATAGAAGTTGCCACTCCTAATAAGTGCGTATCACCCAGTGAGGAGGTGGCGGTTGCTACATCACCAGAACGATCGTCTATCAACACACCTCCAGAAAGGAGCTTGTACAGAACCAGGAGTGGCCGAACTGTGAAGCCCCTGAATGGTTGTAACTGACTTTGTAGATTCCTCCTTTTCCATGTTGAGTTGTTTTAAGGAGCTAGCAACTTACGTTTTCGCATTTATTCGTTTATACTTTTCAGTTACTGACTTAGGTTCTCATTCCGCTATGTAATCACCAGTTAGCCTCGGTGGGAAGGTGTGACATATACTTCCGGTCACATGATTTTATTGGCGCTTCGTTGTAGTTGGGAGCGGCAATATTTGTATGTGCTGTGCTCTGTTAGTCAATAAACATGATAAACAGAACACCATTAACAATGACCAGATAAGCTAAAAACGTCATATTAGCGAGAGACAAAAATATTTATCTACGGTAACAAGACCATACAGCGATTAAGGAAGGATTACGTTTTTGCAGACATAGAGATTAATAAGAATTACTTAATTTTCCCTTCATTTTAAGTTTCGCCAAGTGATTTTTAAAAGGCTGTAAATAGTTAACAAGACAAGTTTGCTGTCATGAAATTCTTCACGACAGCTTCAGCAATAACTTGATCACAAGATTGCAAGAACAAATTTGAAAACAAGGCTTTGCATAGCTGTGAATATTTCCCATCTTTATTCAGTTGAAATACGCGGTACTTACATTGCACGCATTTTTGTGGTTTTGATTTTGTTGCTTTCTTAAAGCAAATATCTTCCTAACTATTATCTCTACTTATTTAAGGAACTTGTATCTTCTTGTGTTAACCCTACTTACGTTAAGAAAATTTATTTTCTTGTGGTCACGCGCTTTATAAGTTCCTGCGCTATTGTATTTTACCTTGTTGATGTTTTTTTTTAAATTAACTTCCTATAAACTCGTTTGCTGTTAGTTAAACGATGATCAATGACTTGACCTTGACACTGACGTGGCAATGACTTCTTTTTCTTTCGTATTTTAGTTGCTCAAGTGAGACCACAATCTGTTAATGAAGTCAAAATCCGTTAAGCGCAGGAACTGCAGAACAGGGGTTCTTGTTTAATACAGAGGAAAATACTGTGTCACAAAAAGAAAGAAGTCTTACGAGGAGAGATGAAGAAGTCGATACTAGTGTAAAGTGCAAAACCTTTGTGGCAAATCTTTTAGCGTAGCAGCGAACTTAAGGGTGCACGAATGAGTCCATACCGGAGAATAAAGCCTTAGGAATGCGAGCAATGTGGAAACTGTTTTACCCAAGCAGGGAGTCTAAGGGCCACATGAAAGAGTCATTACTGAGAGAAAAGAACTTATGAATGCAACAATGTGGCAATGTTTTAGTCCTGCAAATTATTTGAGGACACATGAAAGAGTCCACAGTGGAGAAAAAAGCCTTATGAATGCGAACAATGTGATAAGTGTTGTACTAAAGCAGGAGATTGAGCAGAGGAGGACCACGAACGAGTCCACACGTATGGAGAGAAACGTATATAAATGAAAACAGAGTGGGAACGTTTTTACCACACGACGCACCACGGATATTTAATGGTATACTATATAAATTAAGAGTCCATATTGGAGAGAAGCCTTATGAATGCCAACAATGTGGCAAGTATTTTAGCCAGACACGACAGGAAAATTAAGGAGGACACGAAAGAGTGACATAATAGAGAGAAGCGTTATAAACGTAAGCCACTAGGAAAATATTTCCTCAACAAAAAAGGTGTCAAGAAACATAGAAAAGCACACGAAGGTTCTGGACAGTTCAAGTCAAGATGGCAGTAAGAGATTCCATCGTTACCCTGCACGTGTGGGACAAGTTCGATATACCGATCGAGGGTGTAAAAACAACAGCTGTTGGCTTTCCAGGAGGGCGTTGAGCAGCGAGGAGCTTCTTGTTGCACACTAGCTCTTCCCAAATCATCTGACGTTTTTGAGGAGCCATCGGACTTGAAACTAAGGTAGTGTTAGTGGTTCTCGTTGATAATTTTGTTTATATAGTGGTTTTTAACTCTTTGACAGTGAAAAATAAGAAAGGGAAAGGAAAAGGAAAATTTATTTAAGGACGGTGCCAAGACTTATCATTTCAGAGCAAAACGTTCTGCGTATTGCAGATACGCGGGTTTTTCGGTTGGGTGTTTGTGCTTACTAATACACGGGAGATTTTAAGTGGTTAGCAGGTTGCTCTTGGTATCGAAAAAGAAAATTGGGGGTAACTCTGCACTTCTCAGAGAGAAAATTTAACCTTCAATTTGGAAAAAGAAACGCCCATACATTGCTATGTATTTTGAATCTTTTCACAAATTATTTTGATTAAAGAGCCTCTCTGACTGTAAAATATCTAGAATCCGCCGACAGTTGAAAAAAATTTCCATATTTATTTTGGTGAACAATTTTCAAAACAAAAACTTATACAATATAAAACGTTCTAGTGGGCGCTTGCTTTTTCCGAAAAAAAATCCAAAAGTTCGAAATTCGCCTAGACGGCTGCTGTTTCCTTGGAAAAAACAAATGAAAACTTCTGCAACTTTGGCAATATCGTACGCATTTTGCCGGTTATGGTATTTGTGTTTTGTTTTGGTAAAAAGGTCCTTTTGTCTTTTCAAAAATATAAAATTATGTAAGTCTGTTACGTTGAAAGTTAAGGCGTAAATCGAACCGCCGATGAGGTAATGTACTTTGTATCTTTTTGGCGGGGCTGAGGTGAAAATTATGCGTCAAATTTATACAAAGACATATTAAAATCCTTAGTATAATAAAGTTACATATATTGTACATTAGGTTGAAAGTTTCTCTTTTGCCGACAAAAGTTGGCGGCGTCCAGGTTGAAAAGGGTTCTGGCTATTTTAAGTAAACAATCCAATGCAAACCGATGAACAGCTGTCACGCCAGGAGGTCGATTACGAAGATTTGATTCAAAGAATTCCTTAAAGTAATTCATTTAGTATTTGAAATTACATTTTGACGAGTATACCCTTTGAGCACGACAAACAAAATAAGTAATGACAACAGCCGTCGATGGCGAGGTTTAAAATTAAACTAAAATGTTGATTAGGCCTTAAGCTCGCCTGAAATCACCTGAATTTTGGGTATCTTTTCTTAGGTCGGCCTAAAGTCGCTTTAAATTGCCTTAAAGTTTACGGCGACTTAAAGTCCCAGGAATAGGGCCTTTATTCACATATGTATTCCGTCAGAGAAACGTATGACCGTTGAATAGGCCGGCATTGCTGCTTTTGTTATTGCTTTAATATTACGCCACTGTAATCTAAAAAGCTGGCCCACCGATCCTTATTGGTCACGACGCGGAAAAACTGCGTTATTTTATGCAATGAATACTAGCATAAAGTAACAAATGGCACATTTCAGTGGACAATTTTCGCTAATTTCCATTGCTTACGTTGCCGCTTAATTGGGGGTAAAGCCACCAAAGTATTACCCTCATTCACTTCAAATATGAATGCGATCCCTTTCCGGGGCTGATCTTCAACAAATTATATCTCTTCTCTTTTACAGTGTATCATAAATTAAAAGAATGACATTTTTATAATATGTAGCTAGCTCATTTGTACATCTCTTTTCAAACGAACTGTCAAAATTATATTTATGACCATCTGAAATTGCTTGCAAAGAACATTTGCAAGTCGACAACAAGAGAACAGTTTTGGCAGAGAAGCCGAGGGAAGAATGGGGAAAAATTCTAGCGCTTGCTGGGTGTCCTGCATGTTGATAATTTTCTGGTCACTTTAACACAGAGTATCACACGCGTCGCCCTCTGTCCTCCAGCTCGCTCGAGGACTGCGTTCCGTTTTCTAGCACCATCGATGTAGGTCACTTTTCGGGAGAAGAACCGCATAAGCAGTAGGACACCATTGTCTCGAGAGGACCGATATACGGGGCCTTGCTTCTGACTTTCTTCACAGGTGTTTTCAATGAAAAGCGCTCGAAGAGTGACGCAACAAGCCAAGCTTCAGGCCATCTCATAGGAGCGCACCAAATCCGTACTTATTGTTGTGGTCTACCCATTTGGTGACCAACAAAGCTTAGGAGCATCTTGTGGTCCTGGTCCTGATCTCTTTGAAAAGGGTCCCGAAGACTTGAAAGGCGTTTTCTGGTGACGCTCTTCCAATCATTATACCCAGTTGGATAAATTGAGGAGCAATTTGTCTGACGAAAAATATTTTGGTCTCCTTTCATCTTAATTCGTCACGTTGAAGTAACAGAACACAAATAAAAATATTTTGGTCTCCTATCACCCAAATTCGCCATATTAAAATAACAAACGATTAGAAGCTGAGTTCGGAACTTATCGGAGCTGGGCTGGCGCAGTAGTGAGAGCACTCACCTCCCACCAATGTGGCCCAGGTTTGATTCCAAGTCTCTGCGTCGTATGTGGGTTGAATTTGTTGGTTCTCTACTCTGCTCCGAGAAGTTTTTCCCCGGGTACTCCGGTTTTCCCCTCTCCTCAAAAACCAACCTTGAACTGATTTCTCCGCAATTTAATAGTGCCTCAGCGCTAAATACTCTTGACACTTTATAAAGTTATTATTATTATTATATTATTATATTATTATATTATTATTATTATGTTGTTGTTGTTATTATTATTTCCGGGAAAAAGGCTGCAGTAAAATGGCTATGCAGTATCTGGCAGACAACAACTCGAACCGGTGCCGGAACAACATTCACTAACTGAACACAATTATTGGTTGCAGGAGCTCATGTTAGTTGTCATTTTGTTTCATCCCTGGTTAGGAAAGTCAGCACTGAAGCTCCCGAAAAACCTTGGTGAACAAACCGGATAAGTATGGCAAAACAACAGTGCTGTGTATAAGAACAAACGAAAGCGAAAGTAGTGAAAGGATTTTTTGTGCCCAATCAGGAGCCGGCATTCGGCAAGCCGTTTGGAAATGGTCTGGTGAGAGTCGATAATCAGGGGCTCTGTCCTCCGTTCTTGAAAACTTTCGTCGCGTTTTCTCCTTTCCCGACTGACTGCCCATGGGTCTCCGAGGATGCATGTAAGGTGGCTCAAACGAGTTTCAAGAATTTGGAGGGGTAGTTCTATTCAAAGGATTAATTCTACAACACTGTTTCATGAAACGGCAATGTTATGGTACCAAATAAAACAACAAGAATTGCTTAACAAGATGCACTTATTTATGTGACGTAATAAGGCACCCTGGCAACAGTGATGTAAAAGCATCGTATAATTTGTATTTAGAAGGTTATATCTCAAAAACAAACTCGATGATCCTCCTTCGGCCCGTGTATAGGCGGGAAGTGATTAGCATTCCAAGTTAAGCAAGAATTCTCTTCTCTGGAGCAGATTCAGAGCCACCTTAAAATTTTTCAATTGTGAAGGTGGCTAGAAACCTTCTCTAGAGAATTCTTTTTAACTTTGCAAAAAGTTTTATCTTAGTCTGCTCTTCACTTTCCAACAATAAAAATTGGAGGTCACCTAGTTCGTTTGTGAGATGTAAGCATTTAAAGCCAAAATATAGGGTGTTTTTACATAGCTTTTCTGTTGCCATGAAGACTTATTACGCCACATAAATGAATGCATCTTGTTAAGCCTTATTGGTGTTTCATATCGTACCATAATATTTGCGTTGCGTGATACAGTTGTATGGATTCGATCCTTCCAAAATAGTACAATTTATTGAGAGTGTTAAAACTAGTTTGAGTCTCCGTAGGTGTCCAGTCTTCTAGCGCTGGAGTACTAATTGGGAACACTGTAAACTAAGATCAAAAAATGAAAGCAAATCAAATCAAATGTTGGATTTGAGAAAAAGGGAAAACCGGAGTCCTAACTCGGAGAAAAACCTCCCGGCGCAGAGTAGATAACCAACAAACTCAACCCACATATGACTGGCTGAGTCTGGAAATTAAACCGGGCCAGATTGGTAAGAAACGATTGCTCTCACCACTATTTCAGAATCGTAGTTGTCATGGTTTCGAATCCCGTTGGAGCCACCTGAAATTTTCAGGCGTCTGTAAAAAAGCGACAATTGCTTTAATTGTCCTGTTAAGTGCTAGGATCACTCACTTCTCTAATTTGTTTATTTCTCAGTTTACTAATCACAAAACAACCTGGGTATGTTGTAATTATTTACTTAAAATTTCGGTTAATATTACATACGAAGATTGAATTGCCTCTGAACGACGATGCATCCGTGTTAAGATCAAGACCGAGGGCAATCGAAATGATACGGGATTACAGGGAGATAAAAGGGTCGCAGACGTCTGACAACCAGTAATCGATATCAGTGAGCCTTTAGGACAATCTGGACTCCATAAACAGGAAATGTTTGAGATTAACTCTGAACTTTATTTACAAAAAGAATAAAAGGGAACAGTGAGTAACACCTTAAGGAAATTTTTGAGAGGAAGTCGAATCGAAACTTTTGTTCTAAACATCAGAATTTTAGACATAGTAAAATGACTGCCTTTCCAGCCGTTCTACATTTCAATTGTCCAAAATGGGATTAAAACTAAAATGCTCAAAAATTAAGGTGAAAACAATAAAAAGCTTAACTGACTGAAGAGGACACTCCAATCTGGCAGCTGCTTTTATGGGGTCGGCGAGGCAAGAAGAGTACGACCAGCCACAAGATATACACGAACCGACCGTTAAAGGACACCGGTATCCGCCTATTACCTGTAATATCTTGGGAAAAAGATGAAAGATTGAAGATTCCGGAGTGGCTGTATGTCTTCTGTCTTCCACCATGACGTGATTCGTTATGTTGGGTTGCGATGCCTTAGCATCGAAGAAGAGAGGATCGTGGCGCACTGGTGAGAGCAATCGCCTCCCACTAATATGGCGTGGGTTCGATTTCCAAACTTGGCGTCACATGTGGGTTGAATTTGTTGGTTCTCTCTTCGGCTCCGAGAGTTTTTCTCCGGGGACTCAGGTTTTCCCCTCTCCGACTTATATATGTGCTATAATTTTATTACCGATAACCACGTAGTGAACCAACCATAATTTTTTTTCGTCTGCAGCTACAATCCTGGTCAAAACTGTTGGGACAATTCCCACTTTTCCCCCTCCCCCCATTACAATGTTGATTTTTCACGGTCTCCGAAATCAAAATCCGTTCATAAACCGCTCGCATGTTTCAACATTGTCTGGGGGGAAGGCAGGCGCGAAAAACGCAGCGAAAGAAGAACACACGTTGCTCATATAACGACGGAAGAAAGTGCAGTAAATTATCTACTTTTCGCCCAAAATTTGATAATAAGTGTCCCAAAGTCTTTTGACCCGGATTGTAGCTATAACGAGGATTAACTGGATAAAAGAAAAGCCATCTTTCGTCTAAATAAGAACGGTATTAAAAAGACGGACCAAACATTAATCAACCTTTATTATAATGGGTAGTTTTGTTCCCGCAGGATATGGTCTCCTTAACGGGAGAGGTTAATTATGAACTTATGTTTCCTCAATTTTGAGTAAAACGTTTCCCGATGGCTAATGTTTTTTCCCAAAATATTGCGATAACTTTTGCATCCAACATCACTGCGATATTGTAAATGGCGACAAAACACAGACAGCAATTATTAAGTGAGCGTTAATTTGAAATTTTGCTTTTTGAGTTTTAATCCTTAACTTACTACATCCGCGGCCTGTCCGATATCTTGTCTAAAAACACTTTGGCGATTTACGACGTCGACCTTAGGTCATTGTCGCGAAGGCCTGTATTCTCAGTCTTGATCGTTTATTTTAATGACACGATAAGGCTAGTAGTGTCTCTTTTAATAGGATTAAGGGTAAAATATGTGAGAATTTGCGTTATTAATGGATAAGGTGCGAATTAAAACCCTTTCAAAAGAAAAAAACCCTATTTGTATGAACCCCGAAGACCATCGGAAAACCCCCGTTCACCAACTGGATTAACTGACGTACCCTTGCTTCATAAATCGTGCTGATTTTCAAACTCAAGCGAAGTTATACTCGGTACGTTTACAGTAAATTAAAGGGAAAGCTGGTGAACGAGTCTTTCAAGGTGAACATCTTTTTTCTAAAACAAGCAAACACGTCAAACACATCTTCTTCTTCAAGGATCCTTTAAGCTGATTGGCTCGTTTTTCAAGAGCTATGGAGCGCGGACAGTTGTTAAGTAAACAAAGGCGGTGCTTTGTTCCTGAGAAAGACATATTAAAAAGGAATTAATTGTTATACTGGCATAAAATCAGTCAGACTAGTAATGAATTTGGCGCTAAGAGTCTCGTTTGCTGATTTAGTGAACACTTGTCATAGTCTTATTTATGACTTTTAGATTTTACGACAGATTTGAGAAAGCCAAAATATAGGGTGTTTTACATAGCTGTTCTGTTGCCTTTGGTAAGGACGGTGCCTACTACTGTTATTGCGCATATGTTCTGCGCATCCCGAGATACTCGGATTTCCTTTGGGTGATGCTTATCAATACAGGGATATTTTCCTGCATTTCAAAACTATGCAGAAAAAGCAGAACTTAGCAAGTGCTCGCAGGTCTTGGTAAACAATAGAAGCGAGCAAAACCCATAACTGAAGAAGAAGATGAAATTTTGTGGTCGAAAAGTCTCTTGGAAGACAACGAGCCAAAGATAGTTGTTAACACCTTGTATATTTGTTTGGAAAGTTCTTTGCTCATCTTAGTGGTGAAGAACTCATGATCAGAAGCTTGACGTTCACACAGCTGGAGGTTAATATAATAGAGACAACTTTCATAAATGGCGACCACTTTCACAAGTTTGCTCTTCGTAGCGAGGCTAGAAAGGCTTATTATCATTAAAACAAAAGAATATTTTATTTGGCCACCATTATGGAAGAGGTCCATAAAGAGAGACGAGGAAGAGCATACTCGACTTAGGGCCTGATTACAGCCCGGGTTCTGAAAGAAATCTTCTTGAAATGAAAGTGGTGATTACATGAAGAAAGTTTCATCCCGGCCTGAAAATCCTAACCCGTTTTCTGAAAACGAACTATGGAATTTCAGCCCGGATTGAAAAAAGGACGGAAGCACGCGCATAGATTGTGTTTTTGCATTTCAGTAAATTTTTCCATGCAAATTTACGTTTTGCGCCCGGGCTGAAATTCATTATGTAATCGCAACAAAATTTCAGCCCAGACTGAAACTCGCCATGTAAGTGGTGTGCAGGATCGCAGAATTTATACAAAAGGGTAGACCAGGGCCCAAATCTAGAAAAGGGGTGTAGTTTGCTTGTATAATACATGCATAAATAAGAGTCCGAAAGACGTAGAGAAAAGTAGCTCCTGACCTATTTGTCCCCAAATAAAGCAATTCAGCGTAGAAGATTAACTATGGTTTACGCTTTCTCCAAGCGGAAAAAATAAGTTGAGAAATGTTGGTCGGGATCTGTGCAGTAAAGCTAGTATTTAGTATTTAATATTAGTATTTAGTATTTAGTATTTAGTATTTATTTCACATAAATACGTCCACCCATGATTAAGAAAGGGTGTGCAGGGGGAGGTAATTATCGATAGTACGGGCCATAGGGACGTAAAATCTCTTCATACTTCGCAAAGAGAAAGTGGTAGAGAACGCAAAGCTTTTCTGATGTCTTACAAGGCTCTAAGAGTTCATTCTTAAAGGGATCCCACTCCCCCCTTCCCCTCCCCCGCAAAAAAAATGTTAAAACCGATAGTCAAGAAGGAAAGTCAACATTTAACGATTGTACAGTTGTCTTAAAAATGAATTGAAAGTAACGTCAGAAATATGAACAAATTGTACTTTAACAGTATTTATTAGCAATTTGCACTTTCTCTAGTTGTAATTTGTTTTATTGATTAATTTTGTATCCTGGTAAACTTAAATTGTGGCATGTTATGATCCTTTAATCAAAGAATCCTCTGTAATTGTTTACTACAAGTTCATTAAACGGTAATTCGAAATTTTGACTTGTGTTGTTTTTACTGTGAAGGTTAACTATGATGGGGGGAATGTGATAAGGGAATTTGAGCTGGGGAAATTAATATATATTTCATTGTTTTGCTATTGTTTCAGGCCCGCACTTCCTAGTTACAGTGAATAATGTATGTTATGTAACATATTCCCTAAAATGGAACAAAGGAAATCGAGCCAATGGACAAGTGGGGTGATCGCGATGCTTGTTCCACGGTTCGGTGATTTTCGTAGTATTGATCGTAGAAGTCATAGGTTCGAATCCCGTTGGAGCCTCTGAATTTTCAGGTGTCTATAGATTGACGATTGCTGGAATTGTGTACCTATTAAAGTGCGAGGCTCACTCAGTACTCTCATTCATCTACAACCTGCACTTCAAATATACATTCGTTTCATTCAAGTCACTTGGCAACGGGCGAAAGGACAAATCAGAGTCCTTTCGTCCGTTGCGAAGCGACTTGTATTCTATCCTTCCCACTTCACCTTTTCCATCATTTCATGTAGTCATTTCAATGTTGTAAACATGATATCCTTTTCTAACTCTGACGTCCGCTGGTCAGAATAGTAATCCTCGATTTCAAAGAGGAGTCAAGACGAGTCAAGAGGAGTGGCTTTGAGGGCTGTTACGCGCAAAAACAATCTTACAGAAGGTAAACAAGTTTTTTTACTGCATTATAAGTGATGGATCAGTCTCTTGAAAGGTGTTGTATTGTTAAAACACTGTGGGCCTGTGTCCTCCTTCTCGGAAAATGGCTGTGTCTACTGTAGATGTCTTGCAGGAGGACAGGATAATTTGTTTGAAAATACACCATGTCCGGCAGTTCGATAATCTTCTTTGTTTCGTGTCGATCTTCTCGAAATGTTCGTTGTATGCAGTCGTAGTTACTAAAACAAGGAATGATCAACAAAGACCAACAAAGACCTACAATGAGCAGCAGTGACAATGACCTACAATAAGGTACATTATAAACTAAAATTAGCTAATCCGTAATGAGCTAAAAGATAAGTTGCAGCTGTAAGGGCACTGCAGCATGTTTGCAGTACAAAGGTTAAAAACATTCCACTCTGCACTTTGAACCAATCAAAAACTCGTTGCTGTGTAAGTTGAAAATTTTCATTGTGCACTCTGAACCAAACAAAACATTGTGGGAAGAATAACGTATTTATTATATTCTCTTCATTTTTCCTGCTCTAATTAAGATTTTATTGTTGCCAGGCAAAGCCTTTTCATTTAAGCTTTAAAACAATGGAAGACCATCCAAGGGTCTTTTGGCAGTTTTTTTCTGCCTTCAAGGCCATGTGCGTAATTGCTATCGTCACATGGGCTGTCATGCAATGGAGTAAAAGCATTGCGTGACAAAGCACAATGGATGTTTTCCGCTCACCAAACTCTTCACCCTGATCCTCTCTTGTCTTTCTTTTTGATTGTAAGTCATTTAAGTAGGCCATTGTAGCTCACCGTGGGTCATTATAGCTCATTGTAAATCATTGTAAATCACTATAGGTCATTATAGATCATTGTATGCCATTGCAGATCATTGTGTAGAGCTCTCATTGTAGCTCATTGTAAGTCATTAGCTAATTTTAGCTTATAATGTACCTCACTGTAGGTCATTGTAGCTCACTGTAGGTCATTGTAGGCCATTCCTTGTTTTATTAACTATGTGTATGCAATACTGTCCTTAGTTAGACCTCTAAAATGTTGTGGATTATTGATGGTCTGCATCTGACGTCATGGAGGTCATGTTGGATGTCAAGAACAATAATCTGTCTCTCTGCTGGGAACTAAACTTAGTTTATTGTTATGCAAATTCTGCAAAAAGAAATTACATTGTATTCCCATCCAACATGGCAGCCGTGTCACTTGGGTACAAACCAAGAATTGCCGTCAATTTGTTGAATCTCGCCATCATCACTCGCTAAATACTAACAGCTGCAATGCTGTATAATGATATGTGCATTACTTGGATCAACACAGACAGTGATAAGCATAAAAACACCACGGTTAGGATTGTTCAAACAGCTTAAATACTTTTCATCAGCGTTATTTCTGTATCAATACCCGGCAAATTATAACATCTATTGTATTCACGTGTCTTGAAAACAAAGATCCCTAAGACCCTTAAGACTCTAAAACGAAGAAAGTAACCCAAAAACCTCAATTTGGTTAACTCTAGGCCCAAAAACCAACTTAAGGCCTTGTTAGACCAAGGGTAGCCAAATTGAGTGTTTTGGGCTACTTTCTTCGTTTTTGAGTCTTAAGAGTCTTAGGCGTCTTTGTTTTCAAGACACTCATTGTAATCTGTCTCTTTCTGCAGACAATGTTGCCAAATTGAAAGAAAGATGGCAGGGTATTCAGCAGATACTCCCTCTTTATTTAATTATTCATTTACTTATTTTTTACAAGTTTTTTGTAAACCAAGCAAGTAAAGTGTACGCATCAGTAGAGCCCAGGCCAGGGTCTTGAATGGCTTGTGGTCAGCAGAAAAACTGAAAGTATTTTACCTCAGAAAAGTAGACACCTCTAGCAGAATAATTAACGAGTTTTATTAACAATTATTCCACTCGTGCTTGTTGGATATGAGATGATAGATAGCCATCGAGGTGCGTAGCCCCGAGGTGGCTATGATCGCATCATATCCAACAAGTGCGATTGGAATAAGGATATGGATAAATCTTCCCTACCTTTATTTAAAATCAAAAAACAAAAAAAACAAAAAATGATGCGTACAGTTACTGACATTTGTAGAGCATGGTATAACAGCAAGGAGAAAGTGCCGCCCAGTGGTTAGGGCGCTTGCCTTGAGATCTAGGGATCCCAGGTTCAAGACACTTCCCGACCACTGGTTGAATTTGTTCCTGGTAGTCCCTTGTTCAACTTCTCAGCTGCACTTGTAAATAGCAAACTGGTTTGCCTCCGGCCATTTGGGGTTCTTAACAATTGTTGTTGAATGCTCTGTTCTGTCATGTTTGTGTTCCATTGGCCCTTAAAATCCTTTATGCATGGGCACTAAGTATGTATTGTATTGTATTAGCTGATATACCATGATAGCTAAGCCAATCAAAACTCTAGAATTGCATTATCTAATGATCTAATCTTTAATAATTATTGTTATTCAATCAGGGCACATTGGATAAGATGGTAAATAGCCAATGAGGGGTACAGCGCCAAGTTGGCTATAACCAGTCTTGCGTCAAACAAGTGCAAGTGGAATAATTGTTTTAGTAAGTTTTAATAAATTCTGAACACTTGGACACTTGTGTCCTGGGAAATTTAGCTTCCCACAAACATTTTTCAGCTTGGCACAGTTTCTATATTAGCACATTCTGTGTACATGAGGTGGTAACCGAGATTGAGTGAACCAACCCCTTCATTGGTTGGTTATTGATCAAAGTATGATTACTTTTCCTGTCTCTCTCAAAGCCAATAGAAAAGTGAAATTTCAATCTAAAGGTTCTAAAATATCACAATGTACTTGGCTCTGGAGATGTCTTGTCTTTCATCACTGTCTGATTGAGGAAAGGCAAATGCAGCAAAGTTGTTTGATGCATTATGCATTAATTAATTTCATAGTCTCTACAGTCTACTTCCAAGAAACTGTGGGCTTAAATTCTCTCTGAAAAAACAGAAATTTTTTATCTGTCCGGTATGTAAAACTGGAAGATGTAAGAATAGTTTTCCTTAACGTCATGTCTACATGTGTAGTGGTTTAACACCTAATAACTAGATTTAGAGTTTTATATGTAGTACCAGTATGAAGTAGCATATTCTTGTTTCTAATTTGTTATGAATAACTTTTAAATAGCACAGTAATTCATCAGTTGTTTTTAAACAAGAGGCTCTAAGCAGCCTATACTCATGCGCTGCCAGGTTATTTGTACTTTTGTTGACAGTTTAATAATAATATCAATAATAATAATAATAATAACTTTATTGTACACCACAAAAAAAGGTATATAGGTGTTACAAGAATCTATTTGAGAGAAGTTGCTCTTTATCGTGTGAGTTCATTGACCTATACTTTTCATCTTAATTTGAAAGAGTCTGTTTTTTTCGATGGGTCCATAGACCTGTACTTTTCAAAACAATTTGAAGGAAGTTCTTATTTTTTCTCTGGGTCCATTGGGCTGTAAATTTCTCTCCTCTTTCTTCCAGTTTGCTGCAATTTCTGAAGTAGACTTATGCTTTCGTATTATTTGTTCCCTTGCTATATTTGATAATTCACATAAACATCTACGAAATGCAACCTCATAGTTTGTTTCAAAACTATTAAATTTACTTTGAATAATAGCTAGAACAAAAGAGATCAATAACAGAATCTACATTTGAAAATACTTTTGTTACATTTTTTGGTTCAGAACCATTGTATACAAAAACGTGGTAACTCATCTTTTGCTTTGCATACCACTGGAAAACACAACTAATGCAGTAGCTAGAAATTCACATCAAAAAGCCTGTGCTGCTTTCCTTATTATCCAAAATGGCAGTTTTAAGCTGTTGTTTACTGGGAACCACATTACAAGATAAATTTCCCTGACATCTTGCTCTATGAATAACTTTTACATGGCCAGCGGCCTACGTCTAATTTCTTTAGAAAATCAGAAATAAAAACATGGAGTAACATTTCTGATAAATTGCTCTGCCATTCTCAATGATACTATCAACTGTTTGAGAGGTGCAATAGTTACAAGACTTTTCAGGTGGAAAAACAAATAGAATAAAATGACACAGCAGAACATTCTTTGCAAGAACAAAGATAACCATCATTTACGTGTAAGTGCTCCTAGGGTCTAAAATTTTGGTTTTGAACATATAATGAATGAACAATGCTTCCACTGTTGCTTTACATTTTAATAATGTTAACACATTTTAATCTCATAACAGATGTTTCTGCACATATATTCTGAAAAACGAAATTCATCAATGAATCTATTTCAGTTGAAGTACATGTTGCAAATGGGTCCCATACCTAATAAATCTCTGCCATGAGAGTAAAAAATATTACACCTCCCATTAGGCAGACAGTATAGTGCTACTGTGTAAAGTTCAAGTGTTAAAATATAATTATGCATGATAATTATCCATGAGCAAAGAATCAAAGGCAGCTAACATTGGTATAACATAAGGAAAGTCTGAAATTATAGGAAGTGCATTATTTAGGAAACCACTCTATCACTGTATGTCAACTGATAATTAATGTAGCTTAAATTATAACCATAACAGGCAAATCTGTCAAAAATAGGAGTCCCTGTTTGCATGATTGTGACAAAGCTGAATACATAATTTTCCCGATGTTTTAATTTGAACCAAGTCAGCTGAAGGGGTTATTGGATTCCTGAAATTTTAAACAAGTGCCGACAGAGACATTGCCACATGTTGTGTGCCTGCATTTGCCGTACCAAATACTTCAACATTACCTTGACTGTATGGTGCGGCAATAGTTTTAGTTGGATCAACAATTCCTGGACCTGGGTTGTTTGTACGTCATTTGCGAGTCGAATTAACTCAGGAATGTAAAAGCGATACAAATAGATCTTTGTAAAGCCACAGATGATTAATTTGTTACATTTCATAAATGTGAACCAAACTTTTCAATACTGGCAAATAAATGGCCTCTAAGTAAAAGAAAAGTAAGACAGAAAACCAGAATTTCCCCTTGAAGCATCCTCTAAATTCCTTTGCCACCAAATAAACAGAATGCATATCAACGACTAGTCTGTATTGTTGAAACAATTCCCCATTTTGACTTCGTCGTATGCCCATACTGACAATAACAGTAGTTCTAAGAACAGTTCAGATTGCTAAAAGTCGGATCAGTTTTTCTCAGGTATTCTCAGTCTCGCTCAGAGCTGCTCTACGGTTCTCAAAGATCACTAGGAGCTGAGATGACCTGCATGTTGATGGAGATCAGTTTGAATGACCTTTATGTCGATCCCCGCTCTCGTGCAAAGTGTTTATTTGTAAAACAAATTAGAAAAAAAATATATAATTTTGTCTTTAATGTTAACAACTTACCTTTGGCTCCACAATCGAAAAAGCTAGATCTATTCTAACAGCTCGATCCGTACGACCGCGACTACAATCACAAAGTTTGAACAGTCAAGATGCGATGATTCGGGCGCGACCATGAACATCCAAGAGAAAATAAAACATCTCAAGGGCTAGACTTTCAAAAGTCCTTCGTCTCGTGTAGATTCGCGTCCGAAAAATCACGCTTCGCTCGCCAAAACATTTTCTTCCGGGATTCTCGTGAGGTGGAATTGTCTACTTAAGGGCTTGAAACATGAGAGGGTTAGTTGATTTCTTCAAACACGCACTGTTTATTTTGTTATGCAAAATGGACTGATATCCCAAGCCTACATACATTTTAAGACTCTAATCTTCTTTTCAAATCTTTCTATTAATTTTTCTGACTCAACAATACATTTTTTAGCAGCTATTAATTGTTTTGAATAATCCCCTACCCCCCGCCCCACGTAAAGTTACAGTCATGTGTGTAAATGTATGCAAGCATAAATTTCCATGCACTAATGTGACACGGAAAACAAGAAACGGAGGGCATTTTATACCTCATGCGCTTACTGCGCATGAGTAATTTAAGTGGGCTCCTTTTATTTTATTTTAATTATTGCACAACTTCACATACAATTACAAGGACTACCTGATTACTTACGACGAAAAGTAAACATTATAGACCTTGAAAATCCAAGAAGCCACTGAAATATACAGAGCATTACACATTACTTACTAGCTTAAATTCTTTCTGAAAAAACAGAATTTTTTTTATCTGCCCGGTATGTAAAACTGGAAGATGTAAGAATAGTTTTCCTTTACGCCATGTCTACATATGTAGTGGTTTAACACCTAATAACTAGATTTACAGTTTTATATGTAGTACCAGTATGAAGTAGCATATTCTTGTTTCTTATTTGTTATGAATAACTTTTAAATAGCACAGTAATTCATCATTTGTTTTTAAATTAAAGTGGGCTCCTTTTATTTTATTTTTATTATAATTGCACAACTTCACATACAAATACAAAGACTACCCGATTACTTAAGACGAAAAGTAAACATTATAGACCTTTAAAATCCAAGAAGCCACTGAAATACACAGAGCATTACACATTACTTACTTAATTACAATCCGGGTCAAAAGACTTTGGGACACTTGTCAAATTTTGGGCAAAAAGTACAGAATTTACTGTACATGCTTCCATCGCTATATGAGCAACGTGTGTTCTCCTTTCACTGCCTTTTTTGCGCCCCCCTTTCCCCCAGACAATTCTGAATCATGCGAGCAATCAATGAACTGATCTTGATTGCGGAGACTGTGAAAAATCAACATTGTAATGGGAGAAGGGGGAAAAGCGGGAATTGTCCCAACAGTTTTGACCAGGATTGTACCTACTGTAGCTACCTACCTACGCAGTCACTCACTCACGGTCGCTCACTCGCTCACTAACTACTAAAGAGGTTACACAAAAGGCAGATACACGGAAAATAGTAACACATGCCTTTTTCAAACACAAAACCGGATGCCAACGCCAATTTCTTATTGAATTTTTCCGCAGTGCGCTTTTAAATGCTAATATACTTTTCCGTCTCATAATTAGTTTAAACTTTTTGCTTGACACCGTTTATATTTGGAAGAGTTTCAGTCCTTCTACAGTCCTACAAATAAACTTTAGTAACTAACAACAGGCATTCAGTGAGGTGCATTCAAAGATTATTATTCCTATTGAAACCTCTTGTAAACTAAGATGTAGGAATTCTTTTACAGAAAATAATAAAAGGATTCTTTTTTTTTCCAAAAAGCTTGTGAGTGCACACACGCGGCAAGAAAAAAAATTATGGTTTTTAAATATTTTTTATCTTTCATTATTTTATTGTATTTTATCTTACTCTTGCATGATTTGTTAAGCTTATGGCAATTGAGCCCTTGCGTAAAAGTCCTTACGAGTTAAAAACCTCTCTGTCTATTAGGCTCAAAATATATTTTTTAAATCATATGGCTCGTACGGGCCCAGCACATGCTTTCATTGTAAAACGATTGGGGAAATCCCCGTTTGAGGGTTGTACGCATTACCGTAAGCAGGGCCGGAAAACTCCGTACGGCCCTGCTAGGAACACATACTGCTCCGTCCAATGCAATTTCAGAGGATTTCCTTGCTTTTAAACATTCAAGCTATCTACATCCAGAAAAACAAAGGCTAAAAAACATACTTGATAAAGTTTCTGTGCAAATTTTTGTTAGTTATTTTGTCCATACTTCATATTCTGAGTGCTCATGAATAGTGTAAAGAGCCCAATGATAGAATGCTTATTGACTGAGTTTAGGTCGGGGCCGGACAGGAAAATATTTGGCTGTCGGTCTTGGCGCACAGACCTCGCTGCGCCATGACATCAGGCCAAATATTTTCCCGTCCGGCCCTCCCACTCAGTCAATAAGTACATAGAATTTCCTTTGATACGTCTACATCTTCATGTACATCTACATTTATTAAAGGCCCACCTTCAACCGACAGGCATTGCGTGTCGCGTAACAATTTTCATATATGAAAATTCCGCTCGAAGCTGAAATTCATCCAATTACTTGAGTTAACTGCGTCGCCGCCAGTATGGACCACAGCTATTATGATATGTCAAACTGGATTGAAACCAGTGAAAAATGCAAAAAGAAATCATTTTCCAAACCGTTTTCCACCTGAACACGAAAAGCGTTGACTGTGTAAGAACTATAGTTGACGTAGTGTGGCCTTGTAGCCGCGTCGAGCTACAAAAAGCGCGCGAAAAATGAAGCCTCGCTTATGTTTAGGTGAGTTAACGTGGGTTGAGCCTACAATCCAATCGAAAACCAGCGCCTGGTCAGCGGTCAACTTAAAAAAAAAAAAAAAAAAACAGCTGACCTCGGTGAGCTCGAAGCTTGAGCCCGCGGTAAGGTCACGTGATACTGGTCAGCGGATACCTTGTTTTGACAGGTGTCAATTGATCAAAACACGAATGTCCAATATCGAAGATGTATACTGTAAACTAGCATGATACTAGTCACATTGGCATACATGGAGGGGTTGACGTACGTACGTACGGACGATCGATGACGTTATGTCTCTAAAACCCAAATTTTTTGCATCGATGGGTTACCACATTTCCTCTTTGGTGCTCCGCGCGCGCGCCAAAGGCGCTCGCGAATCTCCGTTATTATAGTAAATTGAGTGGTCGTAGGTTATCAGCTATATAAACAGTACACTATTAAGAGTGACCAGATTGCGTAAAACTATTTTTGGCTATCGCTGATACTATGTTTTAAAGTTACATCTTCTGTATCTGTTGTCTCTAATTATCTTAGAAGTTGTAT
>NC_090893.1:26006172-26016172 GCF_036669925.1 Montipora capricornis
GGTTTCCGTAGCATGAAGCGACTAGGAGTATTTCTACTCTCCCCTGGATCGGATGCTAGTCCATCGCAGGGTTACCTGCAGCATTTCGCCGGTACCCATTTATACACCTAGGTGAAGAGAGGCACCGTGAGAGTAAAGCGTCTTGTCCAAGAACACAACACAATGTTCCCAGACAGGACCCAAACCCGGACCACTCGATCCAGAGTCGAGCGCACTAACCATGAGTCCACCGCGCCTCCCACAACACACTTACTTATCCTTTTAAATTTTATAGCCAGGTAATTAACCTTCAACTTAAAAAAGTATAAATAAGTGTGTAGTATAACTTAATCTTCTTCTAAATCTTCTCCATGCAGGTTTCATCTCAACTATTGTTGTCCATTACTAAATTCAGTTGCCTTCGGTATAAATCGGCATGCCTGATGAAAAATAACAACTCGTGATCTAGCTAGAGTTAACGCCTTTAGGCCTAAATCTGTGCACAACTCCGTGTACATCCTTTTCACTGTCACAAAACACAACGTTTTCATTGTAAACCGTTCAATGAAAAAGGCCAAGAAAACGAAATGTTATAAAAGACTAATACATAAACATCTTCTCAAAGTCTCAAGCCTGTGTTGTACACCATCATTTTTAAATCATTGGCTAAAACGTCTAACGAAACTTTAAAGTGGATTTCTGTAAGAGCTTTGTACGGAGGCGCCACATGGTGATCCTGAATACGGTTGGCGGAAATCAACAAAAATGTTTGGCATTTGCTTCGCCATGAAAAAGCGTTCTTTTCACTCATGAATTGGTGGTACACATACGCAACAACACAATCTCTTAAGACCTGAAACATTGGAACTGTTGAATGTTAAAAGAAAAGGCAATGTTCTCCAACCAAACAGCCACTATCTTAGGGTCCGTTCGATTGACCCTATTCCGGAATAAGAATAAGTGGAGTGATGATTTAAAAGTGTATGTTTGGCGTTTTGAAGCAACAACTAAGTGAGCGTTAAATTGAAATTTTGCTTATTAAGTTACTACATCCGCGGCCGACACTTTGGCGATTTACTACGCCGACCTTAGGTCAATGTCGCGAAGGCCTGTATTCTCAGCCTTGATCGTTTATTTTAATGACACGATAAGGCTAGTATTGTCTCTTTTATTAGGATTAAGGGTAAAATATATGAGAATTTGCGTTATTAATGGATAAGGTGCGAATTAAAACCCTTTCAAAAGAAAAAAAACCTATTTGTATGAACCCCGAAGACCATCGGAAAACCCGCGTTCACCAACTGGATAAACTGATGTACCCTTGCTTCATAAATCGTGCTGATTTTCAAACTCAAGCGAAATTATACTCGGTACGTTGACAGTAAATTAAAAGGGAAAGCTGGTGAACGAGTCTTTTCAAGATGAACATCTTTTTTCTAAAACAAGCAAACAAGTCAAACGCATCCTATTCTTCAAGAATCCTTTAAAGTGATTGGCTCGTTTTTCAAGAGCTATGGAGCGAGGACAGTTAAGTAAACAAAGGCGGTGCTTTGTTCCTGAGAAAGACATATTGAAAATGAATTAATTATTATATTGGCATAAATTAAAATCAGTCAGACTAGTAATGACTTTGGCGCTAAGTGTCTCGTTTGCTCATTTAGTGAACACTTGTCATAGTCTCATTTATGACTTTTAGATTTTACCACAGATTTGAGAAGAGATCAGAAACGAATACAAGCTTTAGTTAAGGACGGTGCCTACTACTGTTATTGCGCATATGTTCTGCGCATCCCGAGATACTCGGATTTCCTTTGGGTGATGCTTATCAATACAGGGATATTTCCGTGCATGTCAAAACTATGCGGAAAAAGCAGAACTTAGCAGGTGCTCGTGGTATCCAAAAAGAAAATTGGGGGTAATCATGCAATTTTTAGGGATAATTAAGGTTCAATTTGGAAAAGAATGCCATACATTGCTTATTTCTAACATTGTTGATTAATAATCTTCGAAAAACGGGTGGTTACCCCTAGTTTTCTTTTTGGATTTCAGTAACACTTGTTAAAATCACCTTCAGTAAGCCGCGCAAAAATATCTTTAACTTAGTAGGTACTGTCCTTAATATTTCAAATTTGTGGTGTCCAACTGAGGGATTTTTACCTGGGATGAGGGGGTATTTCATACATTCACCCGGGACCGCCCCGAAGGGGTAGCCCGAGGGGCGGTACACATACCCTCGAGGGACAGGTAAATAACATACTTACTTATATGTTGGTGAGGTTTCCTAATGCAAAAGGTTTACTTCAGTTCTCCTGAGGTACTTTTGTCAAATAAGTAGACCAATTTCGATAGCAATCCATGTGGAATACGTCAAATAGTAGGATTGTCAGAAAGAGATGAATGACTCAGAGGAAGAGATCTTCTTAACCCACAGCAGTTTTGGCGGCTCTGACTCTTGAACGATTCACCCCGACAAATTTTTTATATCATTCGTCCAATGAGTGACATTGCAAACCAAGATGTTTGCAGTTGAACGTTGCAGATGTTGGGTCGAATTTGTTTGGTGAAACAAATTTCTTGTTTCAAGGACATTGCGCTATGACAAATGCCTACGACGCAAATGAGGTCCAAGAAAATGTGGTAACAGCAAAGAAAGGAAAAAAAGTGAGGTATGGAATAATTACCGATAAAGAAGTTTCCCAACAGGTCCCAACGTAACAGACAACAATACCAGTTAACACAAGAAAATGTAATTTCTAATGTTTGAGTGATCTGGGAAAGAATTTGTCAGAAATTATTGTAACAGTTCGGCACGGTTGAGATGCTTTGGCTCGGTCATGTGATTTGGGTGACTATTTACGGTTTTTGGCGGGTGATTTCTGTCATTCTACGTCAGTCAGTCCTTCTGGTGGCTTTCTTTTTTTATGTTTTGATTATGGTAGGGTAATGTAGGTAATGTACGATACCTTTTCCTCAAGGTTCACTGCCACTGCATTAGATGAGGGATACGTCTTCATTGGAATACAACGGTATAGAGAGAAAATAGCTAGAAATGCGGATATTACATATTTCGAGACTCGCGACAGAGGCTATTTCAAGATTCATTAGACTCAAATGAAATGTTTGATATGCGCAGGTCTTGGTAAACAATAGAAGCGAGCAAAACCCATGACTGAAGAAGAAGATGAAATTTTGTGGTCGAAAAGTCTCTTGGAAGACAACGAGCCAAAGATAGTTGTTAACACCTTGTATATTTGTTTGGAAAGTTCTTTGCTAATCTTAGTGGTGAAGAACTCATGATCAGAAGCTTGACGTTCACACAGCTGGAGGTTAATAGAAACAACTTTCATAAATGGCGACCACTTTCACATTCTTTTGTCTTTATGTTAATTAGACCTACTGCCCTCATTTTGAAATAAAAGTTCTTTTGAAGTTTGCTCTTCGTAGCGAGGCTAGAAAGGCTTATTAGCATTAAAACAAAAGAATATTTTATTCGGCCGCCATTACGAAAGAGGTCTGTAAAGGAAGATGAGGAGGAGCATACTCGACTTAGGGCCTGATTACAGCTCGGGTTCTGAAAGAAATCTTCTTGAAATGAAAGTGGTGATTACATGGAGAAGATTTTCATCCCGGCCTGAAAATCCTAACGCGTTTTCTGAAACCGGACTATGGAGACTATTTCAGCCCGGATTGAAAAAGGAACGGAAGCATGCGCATAGATTGTGTTTTTGCATTTCAGTAATTTTTTTCCACGCAAATCTACGTTTTGCACCCGGGCTGAAATTCATTATGTGATGGCAACGAAATTTCAGCCCGGGCTGAAACTCGCCGTGTAATCAGGCCCTAAGAAGTGGTGTGCAGCATCGAAGAATTTATACAAAAGGGTATACCAGGGCCCATTTGTTCAAGGGGTCGATAGCGCTATCCACTGGATAAGTCATTATTCACTGGAAAGGTCAATTTTGCTGGTGTTTATCTGCTGGATATTGATTTCTCCGGTGGATAGCCTTATCCACCTCTTCATCAACCGAGGCCAGCACAAAACTGAAACTCGCAATGTAAGTGGTGTGCTGGATCGCAGAATTTATACAAAAGGGTAGACCAGGGCCCAAATCTAGAAAAGGGGTGTAGTTTGCTTGCATAATACATGCATAAATAAGAGTCCGAAAGACGTAGAGAAAAGTGGCTCCTGACCTATTTGTCCCCAAATAAAGCAATTCAGCGTAGAAGATTAACTATGGTTTACGCTTTCTCCAAGCGGAAAAAATAAGTTGAAAAATGTTGGTCGGGATCTGTGCAGTAAAGCTAGTATTTAGGGTTTTCACATAAATAAGTCCGCCCATGATTAGGAAAGGGTGTGCCGGGGGAGGTAATTATGGATAGTACGGGCCATAGGGACCTAAAATCTCTTCATACTTCGCAAAGAGAAAGTGGTAGAGAACGCAAAGCTTTTTCTGATGTTTTACAAGGCTCTAAGAGTTCATTCTTAAAGGGATCCCCCCCCCCCCCTTCCCCCTCAGAAAAATGTTAAAACCGATAGTCAAGAAGGAAAGTTAACATTTAACAATTGTACAGTTGTCTTAAAAATGAATTAAAAGTAACGTCAGAAATATGAACAAATTATACTTTAACAGTATTTATTAGCAATTTGCGCTTTCTCTAGTTGTAATTTGTTTTATTGATTAATTTTATATCCTGGTAAACTTAAATTGTGGCATGTTATGACCCTTTAATCATAGAATGTTCTGTAATTGTTTGCTACAAGTTCATTAAACGGTAATTCGAAATTTTGACTTGTGTTGTTTTTACTGTGAGGGTTAACTATTGTTGGGTTCACATTAGACCACTAAGTCTGACTTAGTAATCTCTTAAGTCGACTTAGTGAAATTGACAGGTGTGAACCGCTAAGTCACAGAAGCGTGATTTCTGTCTTAGTGTCGGCAAACTCAAACGACCTAAGCAGTTCTTAGGTCTGTTTCAAACGTGACTTAAGGCTGACTTAAGAAACCTGAGAGCAAAAAAATTCAAAATCGTGGGTTTTATCAGATAGAATTTGGCAAAGCACGTCAAGCGTTTCACGTTCCATTCGAAAGTTTGGTTTCCAAAGAACATTCAGCCGAGGTGATGCTAGCATTACATCAAACCAGTTCTGCGGTCTTGGCCAGGCCCACGCTCTTCTTCTTATGTGCCGACAATTACCTCGTCTTCGGTGAATGCTCAAAAGTAGGGCGGTTAGAAAAAAGCAGGCTTTCACTCTCTTGGACAAAATCTTTTGTAAGGTTATTTGGCTGATCAACCTCTGTTAATTTAATAAACAGACAACAGTCGCAATTACAGCGATTTTACGGCTTTTCGGTCTCATTTTGATGTCAACTTCTTCGCTAAAATGGATCGTGAATACCTCACCACATTTATGATGTTAGTTACCTTATCTGTTATTTTTATCGTTAATGATGACAGCTTTGCACGGAAAGAATTTGTCTTCTTGATATGTCTGAACGCTTAAGCGGACTTAGGGTGACTTGGCTTGACTTAGGCTAAGACAGACTTAGCGCCTAGTGTGAACCCAATATATGTTGGGGAGAATATGATAAGGGAATATGAGCTGGGGAAATATATATTTCATTGTTTTGCTATCGTTTCAGCCCCGCACTTCCCAGTTACAGTGAATAATGTATGTTATGTAATATATTCCCTAGAATGGAAACAAAGGAAATCGAGCCAATGGACAAGTGGGAGTCGTCACGATGCTTGTTCCACGGTTCGGTGATTTTCGTAGTATTGATCGTAGTATCGTAGTATCGGCATCGCAGAGGTTCGAATCCCGTTGGAGCCACTCAGGTGTCTATAGATTGACGATTGCTGGAATTGTGTACCTATTAAAGTGCGAGGCTCACTCAGTTCTCTCATTCATCTACAACCCGCACTTCAAATATACATTCGTTTCATTCAAGTCACCTGGCAACGGGCGAAAGGACAAATCAGAGTCCTTTCGTCCGTTGCGAAGCGACTTGTATTCTATCCTTCCCACTTCACCTTTCCCATCATGCCATGTACTTATTTCAATATTGCAAACATGATACCCTTTTCTAACTCTGAGGTCCGCTGGTCAGAAAAGTAATCCTTGATTGCAAAGAGGAGTCTCGAGTCGAGAGTCAAGAGGAGTGGCTTTGAGGGCTGTTACGCGCAAAAACTAGGCAAGATTTCCGTACAGGTCCCTACTTCATTATGCATACGGTCCTTTGTTTCAAGAAAACAATAGCGATAACAATAGACGCCCTTTGAGAGTGTAGCGCTTTGTTTGGTCTTCTTAGAGGTTTTTTTTCTAAGTCTATATGGACTTAAATAAAATCGGTAAAATTTTTGACTGAAATACGGAAAATCGAACATTTTCAACTTAATTTTTGCACTTTTCTAGCAATTTTAGCCATTTGTCAATTTTAAAATAAGCGAAAGAAGTGGAATTTTAAGAAATATTTGTACATATACGGTTCAGATTCTCATGTACAAAACAAACGGACCAAATAAAAGTTTGCAGCAATTGAATGCCTACCTTCTTTTTGCTCGTAAAATTGTCCTTCGTTTCTCTGTCAATTCACCAAAGCACTGCAAAGCGTGGGTTTGTTTTCTTTCCTGTATAATGTACGGCTCTTTTCGCCGAATCACGAGCAGTGCATAGAGAGGGCTCTTTATCGCACATTGTACAAATCAGCGATATGCTCAATGATGTTTCCGAATGGATCACTTTTGTTTTGCTGACGCCACAACCACTCCTGTAGGTAGCTTTCAAACAGATTCACGGATGTTCCTGCACGAGGCATACTTCGTTTTACTCCCCACCATGTATTTTCAATGCGCTGCGTGTGGGCAAGCGTGTCTGGGTCAACGAAGTTTAGGCGATGGTTAACTCTGAGATGATGATAGCCCTCGTCTTGTAGGCAATCGTAAGCTTTCCACATGTCGCTCATCACGCGTGTTCCAGGCAATATTTGAGCGCGGATAATTGGCAAGAGTGTCTCTTTATCCCTGCGCTCTACCGGGACAAGGAAGCAGGCCTTGGTTTCCCGGCAAATGCCACCAAAGACCCACTGTCCTTCGATGTAGCGACCTTTGTGATACTTCATCTTGCCAAACTTGGACTCATCAATCTCAACAGTTGTACCAGGACCGCCTATTGGCCTCGCATGTTGTTTCATTATTCTATCTGCACAAACCTCCCGGCAATAGTTATACCAATCTATCACCGTTTCTGTCGAGGTGGTTTCTTCATCTAACGCGGTTTCGTGCACTGCTTGTGTTGTGGTGAATTTATGCGCCCAAGCGTAAGTTAGGGCTAATATTATTTCAAGGGAAAGCTTACTACCAGAAAACCATGACTTCTGGCGGATTGAAGCTTGTCCATTGCAGTTTTTTCTAGAGCATCGCCAAACAAATCCATCCCCCGATGCAGTTCGTCTTTGCCATTTGAGTGCGTTTCCGCACTCAGGTTTAGGGCATTTCATTGACGACGAGAGTAGATTGTGCTCTTTGCACCACTCTATGCTCCGCTCGTGATCGGCTAAAAGTCGGGATAGTTTCCATAAGTTTATAGTTGATTCTTGAGAGGCGGCCATCAAGTTTCAAAATTCACAGTTTGCTGAAAAAGAGGGGTTAACGTCGACTCAAAGATTTTATATTGCCATAAATCGTGCATAAAAAATTTCCCATATAGGATGCCCCAATCACAAGGAGGTATACTCTTCCGTGTAGTGCTCTTTAAGTGTGCAGCACGGGGGATGAAAAAACAAGCAATTCAGACATTCACAGATATGCTCGATTAACCTCCAAAAGAATTTTACTGGGTTCAACCTTAAGCCTAAAGGGTTACGGTTAGTATTATTAAGGGGTGACGTTGTTTCAAAAGAAGCAAAATCAGTGCATTTATTGGTGGTCGGCACGGCACGCGTATATAATTACTTATCATTGTTATGTAAATTGTCGTCCAGAATTCCAAAGAAATATCATTATCAAGGTGTGAATTAGCAACTTGACAAGTTAGCTCAGTGGTCTAGAAGAGGGACAAGTAATCCAGAGGTTTACAGTGGTACGGAGTTCAAGGCAGACTGCGAGAGACTTCGAAAAAAGGACAGAAAAAGCCGAGCGGGATCTGGAGAAGACAGACAGGACAAAGGAATCGAAAGAGGAAAGCTGGGACGAAAAGAAAGAGACACGTTGTGAGCAAAAAGGGCAAAGAAAAGAGAGAGGGTGAAAAAAGAGAGGGAGCGAGCGAGAGAGAGAGAATGAGATCCACTTTTGATCATCCCGTAAGTACAAATTAGCCATGTATATATTCGATTCCCTTGGGTATACGCATTGTTCTAGAAAACAATAGCGCGAATGAATAATTAATATATTCTGCATGCATAATGAAGTAGGGACCTGTACGGAAATCATTCCAAAAACTATGTTACAGAAGGTAAACAAGTTTTTTACTGCATTATAAGATTATTATAGTTAATAAATATCGATTACTTCATGATTGGCTCGTTTGTACGATTTTTATTACTCACTCGTTGTGAAGGATCGTTAAACTCACTCGTTCGCTTCGCTCACTCGTTCGTTTACGCGATCCTTCACAACTCGTGAATAAAAATCGTACGCACTCACCAACCATGAAATAATCTATATTTATTAACTATGTGTATGCAATACTGTCCTTAGTTAGACCTCTAAAATGTTGTGGATTATTATTGATGGTCTGCATCTGACGTCATGGAGGTCATGTTGGATGGCAAGAACAATAACCTGTCTCTCGCTGGGAACTAAACTTTATTGTTATGCAAATTTTACAAAAAGAAATTGCATTGTATTTCCATCCAACATGGCAGCCGTGTCATTTAGGTGCAAGCAAAGAATTGCCGTCAATTTGTTGAATCTCGCCATCATCACTCGCTAAACACTAAAGGCTTCAATGCTGTATAATGTTCAAACAACTTAAATACTGTTCATCAGCAAAAACCTAAACCGCAAACTATAACATCTATTGTATTCGTGTGTCTTGAAAGCAAAGGGCACTTGCCTTGAGATCTGGGGATCCCAGGTTCAAGACACTTTCTGACCACTGGTTGAATTTGTTCCTGGTAGTCCCTGGTTCAACTTCTCAGCTGCACTTGTAAATAGTTTGCCTCTGGCCAGTTGGGGTTCTTAACAGTTGTTGTTGTCATGTTTGTGTTCCATTGGCCCTTAAAAGCCCTTATGCATGGGCACTAAGTATGTATTGTATTGTCTTAGCTCATATACCATGATAGCTAAGCCAATCAAAACTCTAGAATTGCATTATCTAATGATCTAATCTTTAATAGTTATTGTTATTCAATCAGGGCACATTGGATAAGATGGTAAATAGCCAATGAGGGGTACAGCGCCAAGTTGGCCATAACCAGTCTTGTGTGAAACAAGTGCAAGTGGAATAATTGTTTTAGTAAGTTTTAATAAATTCTGAACACTTGGACACTTGTGTCCTGGGAAATTTTTCTTCCCACAGACATTTTTCAGTTTGGCACAGTTTCTATATTAGGGCATTCTGTGTACATGAGGTGGTAACCGAGTGAACCAGGCAGAAAGCTAGAAATGCAACATCCAAGGTGGAAAATTTAATAACAAGTATTAAACGAACTATTAATCAGGTAAATAATATAAACTAAGTTAGAAAAGCTAGGATTAGTTCAAAGGGAACACTGCAATTGACTGTAGATCATCTTCAAAGTGTGTTTGCACTACTGTTGATCACAAAGCTCATAATTCTCCAAAAAAGGTGCTCGCATAAGTTGAAGGAAAGTTTTATGGAAACCAATTTTACAAATGATGTACTTACTGTAAGTCCTCTTTAGAATATTGTGATATGGGGTTCCCACTCCCTTTCCCTGATGCAAGACTCTGAGTGCATTTACCTAAGGGTTAAACAGTCCACAACGTGCCTTAAGCTTGAGATGCAAGCTGTGATGAGATCATCAAGTAGAAAGAATTAACTCATATTTTCTTTTTG
>NC_090893.1:26023672-26028672 GCF_036669925.1 Montipora capricornis
CTGGAGAGAAACCCTATCAATGCAAACAATGTGGAAAGCGTTTTAGCGAAGCAGGAACATTAAAGAGACATGAAAGAGTCCATACTGGAGAGAAACCTTATCAATGCAAACAATGTGGAAAGTGTTTTAGCCGAGCAGAAAAATTAAAGAGTCATGAAAGAGTACATACTGGAGAGAAGCCTTTTGATTGCAAACAATGTGGAAAGTGTTTTACCGAAGCAGGAAAATTAAAGAGACACGAAAGAGTCCATATTGGAGAGAAACCCTATCAATGCAAACAATGTGGAAAGTGTTTTAGCCTAGCAGAAAAATTAAAGAGACACGAAAAAGTCCATACTGGAGAGAAACCCTATCAATGCAAACAATGTGGAAAGCATTTTAGCGAAGCAGGAACATTAAAGAGACACGAAAAAGTCCATACTGGAGAGAAACCTTATCAATGCAAACAATGTGGAAAGCGTTTTAGCGAAGCAGGAACATTAAAGAGACATGAAAGAGTCCATACTGGAGAGAAACCTTATCAATGCAAACAATGTGGAAAGTGTTTTAGCGTAGCAGGAACATTAAAGAGTCATGAAAGAGTACATACTGGAGAGAAACCTTTTGATTGCAAACAATGTGGAAAGTGTTTTACCGAAACAGGAAAATTAAAGAGACACGAAAGAGTCCATACTGGAGAGAAACCCTATCAATGCAAACAATGTGGAAAGTGTTTTAGCGTAGCAGGAAAATTAAAGAGACACGAAAAAGTCCATACTGGAGAGAAACCCTATCAATGCAAACAATGTGGAAAGCGTTTTAGCGAAGCAGGAACATTAAAGAGACATGAAAGAGTCCATACTGGAGAGAAACCTTATCAATGCAAACAATGTGGAAAGTGTTTTAGCGTAGCAGGAACATTAAAGAGACACGAAAGAGTACATACTGGAGAGAAGCCTTATGAATGGGCCGTTGGCAAAACCCGGATCGGATCGGACCGGACCGGATCGGATCGGATCGGATCGGATCGGATCGGATCGGATCGGATCGGATCGGATCGGATCGGACCGGACCGGATCGGATCGGATCGGATCGGATCGGATCGGATCGGATCGGATCGGATCGGATCGACAAAACCCGGACTGGTTCAATTTTAAAAATTCCTGCCAATAGACACATGAAATCCCTGGGTCACCAGTTAAGGTTACTTCCCACCTTCACGGGTGTCCTTCCGGAAAAAAGTTCGTACTCGCGTTAGTTTCAATAAAATCATAACAAACTATACATCAGAAGAAAGCTTAGTAAATGTAGTTTACGATAAATATACTGCTTTAGCGAGTTTTTCTTTTGGTAAGTGTTAGAATTGGCGCCGGTAAGACGTGAAACCGCCGAGGGTTCTTCTGTTAAATTTATAATTATCGGGTATCGGATGCCGCTTCACGAGCAAAATGACTTCACAGTGTTGTTATTCACAAGCCATCAATCAACAAAAGCTTGTCAGGAGATTCCGATATTTAGAATAATTTCTCATGGCGTCCATTTACACAACATACCTCGCATATTTTTGGCTACTCCAACCTTAGATGCAGATATCTAAACAACCAATCAGAATATCGAAAACGCCTGAGACAATTTCTTTGATTGATGGCTTGTGAATAACAACATTGTGAAGTCATTTTGCTCGTGAAGCGGCATCCGATACCCGATAAATTAATTAGAAGAACTCTCGGTGGTCTCACGTCTTACCGGCTCCTGACAATAAAAGGAAAACTCGGTTACACTATATCTGTTGGCGTAAACTACGTTTATTAAGACTAAAAACAAAATAGGTATGCAAGGCTGGTTTTACGGCTGTGAGGATATATAGTGTTTGTTTGACCAATTTTCGTCAGGCACGGCCTGACTCCTTCAGGGAGTTAAATCATAACTCGTACATGACTCCCTGAAGAAGTCGGGCCGTAGCTGACGAAATATTGGTCAAACAAAAACTATATATCCTCACAGCCGTACAACCAGCCTTGCATAATTATTTTGTTTTTAGTCTAAATATTATTTGCTGGTCAGATCTCCCAAGATCCGGCACTTGTACTTTGTTCAGATGGCCCTTGCATACACAAACTGTCCACATTTATTAAGCTTTCTTCTGATGTATAGTTTGCTATGATTTAATTGAAACGCAAGTACGAACGTTTTCCGGAAGGACACCCGTGAAGGTGGGAAGTAACCTTAACTGGTGACCCAGGGATTTCATGTGTCTATTGGCAGGAATTTTGATATTGAACCAGTCCGGGTTTTGTCGATCCGATCCGATCCGATCCGATCCGATCCGGTCCGGTCCGATCCGATCCGATCCGATCCGATCCGATCCGATCCGATCCGATCCGATCCGATCCGATCCGATCCGGTCCGGTCCGGTCCGGTCCGATCCGATCCGATCCGGGTTTTGCCAACGGCCTTATGAATGCGAACAATGTGGAAAGTGTTTTAGCGAAGCAAGAACGTTAAAGAGACACGAAAGAGTACATACTGGAGAGAAGCCTTATGAATGCGAACAATGTGGAAAGTGTTTTAGCCTAGCAAGAACATTAAGGAGTCATGAAAGAGTGCATACTAGAGAGAAGCGTTATAAACGTAAGCCAACAGGAAGGTCTTTCCTCAACAGAAGAGGTGTCAGGAAACATGAAAAAGCACAAGAACGTTCTGCAAGTTCAAATCAAGATGAAGTAGAGATTCATCGCCCCTGCACTTGGCCAGATCCTAGTTCAAACAAGAGTGTAAAACACAGCTGCTGGGTTTGCCAGGAGGAGTTGAACAGCGAGGAGCTTCTTCTTGCACACTACCAAAATCATATGACGTTTGAGGAGCCATCAACTTCACCTAGGTAGTTGGGTGGTTCTCTTGATAAATTTGTTTTGTAATGGTTTAAAGTCTGTGGCAGTAAAAAAAAGGAAAGCTAAGGAAAGGGAAGGAAAGGAAATTTATTTAAGGACGATGCCTAGTATTGTTTATTTTGGTTTTAATTCTTTTTTATATTAATTATATCTTATTATGTGGTGCTTAGTATTGTTATTGCGCACACGTTTTGCGCATCGCACATACCCGGATAATACGAGGATATTTTTGCACGGTTTAAAATAATTTGGAGAAAAGAGAACTTAGCAAGTGCTCTTGCTATCCAAAACGAAAATTGGGGGTAATCCTGCTTTTTCAGAGATAAATTAACCTTCAATTCGGAAAAGAACGGCATACATTGCTATGTATTTTGAACCTTTTTATAAATATTTTTGATTAATCATCTTTAAAAAGTGGATGGTTTCCCCCAAGTTTCTTTAGTGTTGGAATTCAAAAACACTTGTTCCGATCTCCTTTTCCAGCAAATTTATAACGCGCGCAAAAATACCTTTGAATTAGTAGGCACATTCCTTAAAGTGCACCAAAGCTCAAAAGTATTTACTTTTGCAAAGGTTAAGACGGAATCCACTAGATGTTCGAGTAACAAATGGACAAAACCCTAGTACCAAGATTATATTCATCGTATTGCAAACTCCTGTAAGACTGTTTTAAGTATCTTCTCAAAAATAATCATTTGTAGCAACACCAAACGTCAAAAACAACTGTTGAACTTCGTAAGAAACACTTGAAAGTACCGGTGAAATGAAACTGATGATGAATATTTACCTGTGTTTGCACAATTTCTCTGAACTTTGAAATTCGATTTCTCTCGTTCCCATGGGAAATTGTTTTCGGTGTTATTTCAGGCAATTATTTATATCTTTAGCTTAAAGAGAATGCAAAAAGGACTGTAAAATACTTAACATTATTCTGGTACCAGAGTTTTGTCCACTAAAAACTGAAATTGCTCGATTTTCTATCGGATTTCGTCTTAAATGTCTAGCATATATTATACTTTTGCTTCTCTAGATTTTACTTCTAATAGACCTAATGAGGTACAGGAGAGTAACAAAGCTGGCATTGATTTGTCCCATGGCCGAGATGGTGAGAGGTATGGATCTATCCTTTAATGACGTAAAGAACTAATTTACGTCGCCAAATTTCTTTCAAAACTACAATGCAAAGTTGTTTATGTCATTAAAGGAATCGGCCCATGCTTCTCACTGTGTTGTTGCTATGGTGACTTTTTACGCCACATAAATGAGTTCATCTTGTTAAGCAATTAGTTGTGTTTTATATGGTACCATAACATTGTCGTTTCGTAAAACAGTTGTGTCGATCTGATCCTTCCAAATAGTACAGTTTATTGAAAGTGTTTAAGTTAACTTGTGTCTCCTTTAGTGTCTAGTCTTCTAGCACTGAGGAACTAATCGGGGACACTGTAAACTGGAATCAACAAATTAAGGGAAGGTACGTTTTTTTCTTGGGGGAGGGGGGTGGGGGCTGGGGAATTTTTCTTTTTCCAAAAAAGTGTTAACCCTCCGTTGCGTTTTAAGAAGAATACCCCTGACCCCCCCCCCCCCCCCCATCTTTAGGTCACTGATAAAAGTGCGACCCTCCTCTCACTACAACATGGTATGTTCCATGTCGCTATAAAAGGCGACATTTGCTTAAATTGTCTACATTGTCCTGCTAGATGCAAGGATCAATCAGTTCTCTTATTTGTTTATTTCTCTGTCTACTGCTCACAAAACAACCTGGGTATGTTCTTAGTATTATCATGTTCTTAAAATTTTGGTTAATACAGTAAACACCCGCACATAAAAACACTTTTTTGAGGTTTAAGGGTCATCGTGTTCTTATTTGAGAGGTGCTCAGTGCAAAATCAGCCAGAAAGTGTTCTTAAAATGTTCTTAAAATTGGTTTCAGGAATAATTAACAATTATTCCATGAGCCCGCGTTGGATGCGAGATGGTAAATAGCCAAGGAGGCGCGTAGTGCCGCCGAGTTAACTATTACCAATCTCGTATCCAACAAGTGCGAATGGAATAATTATTTTATTCTCAACCTTCGGTTTTGCTAAATTTTGTTTAAGTTGAAGAAACGACCGGAAAGCGACGTGAATTCCC
>NC_090893.1:26033672-26058672 GCF_036669925.1 Montipora capricornis
ATATGAAATGAATCTCACGGGTCCTCACGGGACCATTAGAACCCACAGATGACCAGCTCCCAACGTCAGTGGCTTCATAGCTCAGTTGGTTAGAGCGTCGCACCGGAATCGCGAGGTCACGGGTTCAAACCCCGTTGAAGTCCTGAATTTTTCAGGCTTCTCAAAGCAATTGCAAAAATTGCTCTCATAACTGCGAAGATCATAGCTTCACTTGATTTCATATCCGCAGTTCATATATGATTCATTTCATATACCATTTCATCATTGATTCATTCCTCACGGGACCATTAGAACCCACAGATGACCAGCTCCCAACGTCAGTGGCTTCATAGCTCAGTTGGTTAGAGCGTCGCACCGGAATCGCGAGGTCACGGGTTCAAACCCCGTTGAAGTCCTGAATTTTTCAGGCTTCTCAAAGCAATTGCAAAAATTGCTCTCATAACTGCGAAGATCATAGCTTCACTTGATTTCATATCCGCAGTTCATATATGATTCATTTCATATACCATTTCATCATTGATTCATTCCTCACGGGACCATTAGAACCCACAGATGACCAGCTCCCAACGTCAGTGGCTTCATAGCTCAGTTGGTTAGAGCGTCGCACCGGAATCGCGAGGTCACGGGTTCAAACCCCGTTGAAGTCCTGAATTTTTCAGGCTTCTCAAAGCAATTGCAAAAATTGCTCTCATAACTGCGAAGATCATAGCTTCACTTGATTTTGTCAAATAAGTAGACCAATTTCGATAGCAATCCATTTGGAATACGTCAAATAGTAGGATTGTCAGAAAGAGATGAATGACTCAGAGGAAGAGATATTCTTAACCCACAGCAGTTTTGGCGGCTCTGACTCTTGAACGATTCACCCCGACAGATTTTTTATATCATTCGTCCAATGAGTCACATTGCAAACCAAGATGTTTGCAGTTGAACGTTGCAGATGTTGGGTTGAATTTGTGTGGTGAAACAAATTTCTTGTTTGAAGGACATTGCGCTATGACAAATGCCTACGACGCAAATGAGGTCCAAGAAAATGTGGTAACAGCATAGAAAGGAAAAAAAGTGAGGTATGCAATAATTACCGATAAAGAAGTTTCCCAACAGGTCCCAACGTAACAGACAGCAATACCAGTTAACACAAGAAAATGTAATTTCTAATGTTTGAGTGATCTGGGAAAGAATTAGTCAGAAATTATTGTTCTGACGGCACGGTTGAAAGGCTTTGCTTCGCTCATGTGATTTGGGTGACTATTTAGGGTTTTCCGGCGGGTGATTTACATTCTACGTCAGTCAGTCCTTCAAGTGGCTTTCCTTTTTTTGTTTTGATTATGGTAGGGTAATGTAGGTAATATACGATATCTTTTCCTCAAGGTTAAGCGCCCCTGCATTACATGAGGAATACGTCTTCGTTGGAATACAACGGTATTTGAGAAAAAATAGAAATGCGAAAATTGAATATTTCGAGACTTGCGACAGAAATTATTTCAAGATTCATGGGACTCTCAAATGAAATGTTTGACATGCGCAGGTCTTGGCAAACAACAGAAGCAAGCAAAACCCATGACTGAAGAAGAAGATGAAATTTTGAGGTCAAAAAGTCTCTTGCGAGGAAACGAGCCAAAGATAGTTGCTAACACCTTAGTATATTTGTTTGGAAAGTTCTTTGCTCATTTTAGTGCTAAAGAACTCATGATCAGAAGCTTGACGTTCACACAGCTGGGGGTTAATAGAGACAACTTTCACATTCTTTTATCTTTATGTTCATTAGAGTTACTGCCCTAATTTTGAAATAAAAATTCTTTTGAAATTTGCTCTTCTTAGCGAGGCTAGAAAGGCCCATTAGCATTAAAACAAAAGAATATTTTATTCGGCCGCCATTACGAAAGAGGTCTGTAAAGGAAGACGAGGAGGAGCATACTCGACTTAGGGCCTGATTACAGCCCGGGTTCTGAAAGAAATCTTCTTGAAATGAAAGTGGCGATTACATGGAGAAAGCTTCATTCCGGCCTAAAAATCCTAACCCGTTTTCTGAAACCGGACTATGGAATTTCAGCCCGGATTAAAATAGTAACGGAAGCATGCGCATATATAGATTGTGTTTTTGGATTTCGGTAAAATTTTCCACGCAAATCTACGTTTTGCGCCAGGGCTGAAATTCATCATGTAATCGCAACGAAATTTCAGCCCGGGCTGAAACTCGCCATTTAATCAGGCCCTAAGAAGTGGTGTGCAGCATCGAAGAATCTATAAAAAAGGGTATACCAGGGCCCATTTGTTCAAGGGGTCGATAGCGCTATCCACTGGATAAGTCATTATTCACTGGAAAGGTCAATTAATTTTGCTGGTGTTTATCTGCTGGATATTGATTTCTCCGGTGGATAGCGTTATCCACCTTTTCATCAACCGAGGCCAGCACAAAAACATTTCAAATCTAGAAATGGGGTGTAGTTTGCTTGTATAATACATGCATAAATAAGAGTCCGAAAGACGTAGACAAAAGTAGCTCCTGATCTATTTGTCACCGAAAAAAAGCAATTCAGCGTAGAAGATTAACTATGGTTTACGCTTTCTCCAATTGGTTGAGAAATGTTGGTCTGGATCTGTGCAGTAAAGCTAGTATTTAGGTTTTTCAAGTAATTACGTCCACCCATGATTAGGAAAGGGTGTGCCGGAAGAGGTAATTATGGATAGTACGGGCCATAGGGACGTAAAATCTCTTCATACTTCGCAAAGAGAAAGTGGTAGAGAACGCAAAGCTTTTCTGATGTCTTACAAGGCTCTAAGAGTTCATTCTTAAAGGGATCCCCCTCTCCCCTCCCCCTCCTCCCTCCCCCGCAAAAAAATGTTAAAACCGATAGTCAAGAAGGAAAGTCAACATTTAACAGTTGTCTTGAAAATGAATTGAAAGTAACGTCAGAAATATGAACAAATTGTACTTTAACAGTATTTATTAGCAATTTGCACTTTCTCTAGTTGTAATTTGTTCTATTGATTAATTTTGTATCCTGGTAAACTTAAATTGTGGCATGTTATGATCCTTTAATCAAAGAATCCTCTGTAATTGTTTACTACAAGTTCATTAAACGGTAATTCGAAATTTTGACTTGTGTTGTTTTTACTGTGAAGGTTAACTATGATGGGGGGAATATGATAAGGGAATTTGAGCTAGGGAAATTAATATATATTTCATTGTTTTGCTATTGTTTCAGCCCCGCACTTCCCAGTTACGGTGAATAATGTATGTTATGTAATATATTCCCCAGAATGGAACAAAGGAAATCGAGCCAATGGACAAGTGGGGTGGTCGCGATGCTTGTTCCACGGTTCGGTGATTTTCGTAGTATTGATCGTAGAAGTCATAGGTTCGAATCCCGTTGGAGCCTCTGAATTTTCAGGTGTCTATAGATTGACGATTGCTGGAATTGTGTACCTATTAAAGTGCGAGGCTCACTCAGTTCTCTCATTCATCTACAAGCCGCACTTCAAATATACATTCGTTTCATTCAAGTCACTTGGCAACGGGCGAAAGGACAAATCAGAGTCCTTTCGTCCGTTGCGAAGCGACTTGTATTCTATCCTTCCCACTTCACCTTTTCCATTCCATGTACTCATTTCAATGTTGCAAACATGATATCCTTTTCTAACTCTGACGTCCGCTGGTCAGAATAGTAATCCTCGATTTCAAAGAGGAATCAAGACGAGTCAAGAGGAGTGGCTTTGAGGGCTGTCACGCGCAAAAACAATCTTACAGAAGGTAAATAAGTTTTTTTACTGCATTATAAGTGATGGATCAGTCTCTTGAAAGGTGTTGTGTTGTTAAAACACTGTGGGCCTGTGTCCTCCTTCTCGGAAAATGGCTGTGTCTAGATGTCTTGCAGCAGGACAGGATAATTTGTTTGAAAATACACCATTTCCGGCAGTTCGATAATTTTCTTCGTTTCGTGTCGATCTTCTCGAAATGTTCGTTGTATGCAATCGTAGTTACTAAAACAAGGAATGATCAATAAAGACCTACAATGAGCTGCAATGACCTACAATGACCTCCAGTGAGCTACAGTGACATACAATTATCTACAATGACCTACAATAAGGTACATTATATATAAACTAAAATTAGCTAATCCGTAATGAGCTAAAAGATAAGTTGCAGCTGTAAGGGCACTGCAGCATGTTTGCAATACAAAGGTTAAAAACATTCCACTCAGCACTTTGAAGCAATCAAAAACTCGTTGCTGTGTAGGTTGAAAATTTTCATTGTGCGCTCTGAACCAAACAAAACATTGTGGGAAGAATAACGTATTTATTATATTCTCTTCATTTTTCCTGCTCTAATGAAGATTTTATTGTTGCCAGGCAAAGCCTTTTCATTTAAGCTTTAAAACAATGGAAGACCATCCAAGGGTCTTTTGGCAGTTTTTTTCTGCCTTCAAGGCCATGTGCGTAATTGCTATCGTCACATGGGCTGTCATGCAATGGACTAAAAGCATTGCGTGACAAAGCACAATGGATGTTTTCCGCTCACCAAACTCTTCACCCTGATCCTCTTTTGTCTTTCTCTTTGATTGTAAGTCATTTAAGTAGACCATTGTAGCTCACCATATAGGTAGCTCATTGTCAGTCATTGTAAATCACTATAGGTCATTTTATATAATAACCCAAGTTATTCACGGATTTTGATTGGTTCTTGCCTATGATCTATTAGAGGACGGACGCACGATTGACGTCACCATCAGCTTTTATGCGAATAAAGGTTAATTCTTTATTATATAAAACAAATAGATTCCATGTACGTGTAGCCGTGGGTCTGTTCAGTAATAGATCACAGACACTTTTTTGTTCTTACCACATTTTGAGGTCATCTGTGATCTATTACTGAACAGAAGCATGGCAACATGGAATCTATTTGTTAAATAGATCATTGTATGCCATTGTAGATCATTGTACATGTAGAGCTCTCATTGTAGCTCATTGTAAGTCATTAGCTAATTTTAGCTTATAATGTACCTCATTGTAGATCACTGTAGGTCATTGTAGGTCATTCCTTGTTTTATTAACTATGTGTATGCAATACTGTCCTTAGTTAGACCTCTAAAATGTTGTGGATTATTGATGGTCTCCATCTGACATCATGGAGGTCATGTTGGATGGCAAGAACAATAATCTGTCTCTCCGCTGGGAACTAAACTTAGTTTATTGTTATGCAAATTCTGCAAAAAGAAATTACATTGTATTCCCATCCAACATGGCAGCCGTGTCACTTGGGTACAAACCAAGAATTGCCGTCAATTTGTTGAGTCTCACCATCATCACTCGCTAAACACTAACAGCTGCAATGCTGTATAATGATCTATGCATTACTTGGATCAACACAGACAGTGATAAGCATAAAAACACCACTGTAAGGATTGTTCAAACAGCTTAAATACTTTTCATCAGCGTTATTTCTGTATCAATACCCAGCAAATTATAACATCTATTGTATTCGCGTGTCTTGAAAACAAAGATCCCTAAGACCCTTAAGACTCTAAAACGAAGAAAGGAACCCAAAAACCTCAATTTGGCTAACTCTAGGCCCAAAAACCAACTTAAGGCCTTGTTAGACCAATAATTGTTTTAGTAAGTTTTAATAAATTCTGAACACTTGGACACTTGTGTCCTGGGAAATTTAGCTTCCCACAAACATTTTTCAGCTTGGCACAGTTTATGATTACTTTTCCTGTCTCTCTCAAAGCCAATAGAAAAGTGAAATTTCAATCTAAAGGTTCTAAAATATCACAATGTACTTGGCTCTGGAGATGTCTTGTCTTTCATCACTGTCTGATTGAGGAAAGGCAAATGCAGCAAAGTTGTTTGATGCATTATGCATTAATTAATTTCATAGTCTCCACAGTCTACTTCCAAGAAAGTGTGAGCTTAAATTCTCTCTGAAAAAACATAAATTTTTTATCTGCCCGGTATGTAAAACTGGAAGATGTAAAAATAGTTTTCCTTTACGTCATGTCTACATGTGTAGTGGTTTAACACCTAATAACTAGATTTAGAGTTTTATATGTAGTACCAGTATGAAGTAGCATATTCTTGTTTCTAATTTGTTATGAATAACTTTTAAATAGCACAGTAATTCATCAGTTGTTTTTAAATTAAAGTGGGCTCCTTTTATTTTATTTTAATTGTTGCACTTCACATACAGTTACAAGGACTACCTGATTACTTACGACGAAAAGTAAACATTATAGACCTTACTTACTTACTTACTTACTTACTTACTTACTTACTTACTTACTTACTTACTTACTTACTTACTTACTTACTTACTTACTTACTTACTTACTTACTTACTTACTTACTTACTTACTTACTTACTTACTTACTTACTTACTTACTTACTTACTTACTTACTTACTTACTTACTTACTTAGCTAAGTACAGAATTTACTGTACATGCTTCCATCGCTATATGAGCAACGTGTATTCTCCTTTCACTGCCTTTTTTGCGCTCTCCTTTCACTGCCTTTTTTGCGCCCCCCCTTTCTCCCAGACAATGTTGAATCATGCGAGCAATCAATGAACTGATCTTGATTGCGGAGACTGTGAAAAATCAACATTGTAATGGGAAAAGGGGGAAAAGCGGGAATTGTCCCAACAGTTTTGACCAGGATTGTACCTACTGTAGCTACCTACCTACTCAGTCACTCACTCACTCGCTCACTCGCTCACTAACTACTAAAGGGGTTACACAAAAGGCAGATACACGGAAAATAGTAACACATGCCTTTTTGAAACACAAAGCCGGATGCCAACGCCAATTTCTTATTGAATTTTTCCGCATTGCGCTTTTAAATGCTAATATATTTTTCCGTCTCATAATTAGTTTAAACTTTTTGCTTGACACCGTTTGTATTTGGAAGAGTTTCAGTCCTTCTACAGTCCTACAAATAAACTTTAGTAACTAACAACAGGCATTCAGTGAGGTGCATTCAAAGATTATTATTCCTATTGAAACCTCTTGTAAACTAAGGTGTAGGAATTCTTTTACAGAAAATAATAAAAGGATTCTTTTTTTTTTCCAAAAAGCTTGTGAGTGCACACACGCGGCAAGAAAAAAAATATGGTTTTTAAATATTTTTTATCTTTCATTATTTTATTGTATTTTATCTTACTCTTGCATGATTTGTTAAGCTTATCGCAATTGAGCCCTTGCGTGATTTGTTAACCCTTGCGATGATTTGTTAAGCTTATCGCAATTGAGCCCTTGCGTGATTTGTTAACCCTTGCGATGATTTGTTAAGCTTATCGCAATTGAGCCCTTGCGTGATTTGTTAACCCTTGCGATGATTTGTTAAGCTTATCGCAATTGAGCCCTTGCGTGACTTGTTAACCCTTGCGATGATTTGTTAAGCTTATCGCAATTGAGCCCTTGCGTGATTTGTTAACCCTTGCGATGATTTGTTAAGCTTATCGCAATTGAGCCCTTGCGTGATTTGTTAACCCTTGCGATGATTTGTTAAGCTTATCGCAATTGAGCCCTTGCGTGACTTGTTAACCCTTGCGATGATTTGTTAAGCTTATCGCAATTGAGCCCTTGCGTGATTTGTTAACCCTTGCGATGATTTGTTAAGCTTATCGCAATTGAGCCCTTGCGTAAAAGTCCTTACGAGTTAAAAACCTCTCTCTCTATTAGGCTCAAAATATATTTTTTAAATCTCGTGGCTCGTACGGGCCCAGCACATGTTTTCATTGTAAAACTATTGGGGAAATCCCCGTTTGAGGGTTGTACGCATTACCGTGAGCAGGGCCTGAAAACGCCGTACGACCCTGCTAAGAACACGTACTGCTCCATCCAATGCAATTTGAGAGGATTTCCTTGCTTTTAAACATTCAAGCTATCTACATCCAGAAAAACAAAGGCTAAAAAATTTATGTTGTCCATACTTCATATTCTGAGTGCTCATGAATAGTGTAAAGAGCCCAATGATAGAATGCTTATTGACTGAGTTTAGGTAGGGGCCAGACAGGAAAATATTTGGCTGTCGGCCATGGCGCAGAGACCTCGCTGCGCCATGACATCAGGCAAAATATTTTCCCGTCCGGCCCTCCCACTCAGTCAATAAGTACATAGAATTTCCTTTGATACGTCTACATCTTCATGTACATCTACATTTATTAAAGGCCCACCTTCAACCGACAGGCATTGCGTGTCGCGTAACAATTTTCATATATGAAAATTCCGCTCGAAGCTGAAATTCATCCAATTACTTGACTTAACTGCGTCGCCGCCAGTGTGGACCACAGCTATTATGATATGTCAAACTGGATTGAAACCAGTGAAAAATGCAAAAAGAAATCATCTTCCAAACCGTTTTCCACCTGAACACGAAAAGCGTTGACTGTGTAAGAACTATAGTTGACGTAGTGTGGCCTTGTAGCTGCGTCAAGCTACAAAAAGCGCGCGAAAAATGAAGCCTCGCTTATGTTTAGGTGAGTTAACCTAGGTTAAGCCTACAATCCAATCGAAAACCAGCGCCTGGTCAGCGGTCAACTTTTTAAAAAAAGCTGACCTCGGTGAGCTCGAACCTTCAGCCCGCGATAAGGTCACGTGATACTGGTCAGTGGATACCTTGTTTTGACAGGTGTCAATTGATCAAAACACGAATGTCCAATATCGAAGATGTATACTGTAAACTAGCATGATACTGGTCACATTGGCATACATGGATGGGTTGACGTACGTACGGACGAGCGATTACGTTATGACTATAAAACCCAAATCTTTTGCATCCATGGGTTACCACATTTTCTCTATGGTGCTTCGCGCGCGCGCCAATGGCGCTCGCGAATCTCCGTTATTATAGTAAATAGAGTGGTCGTAGGTTATCAGCTATATAAACAGTACACTATTAAGAGTGACCAGATTACGTAAAACTATTTTTGGCTCTCGCTGATACTATGTTTTAAATTTACATCTTCTGTATCTGTTGTCTCTAATTATCTTAGAAGTTGTATCTTCTGTTATTTCTGATTAGGTTAGTACTTTTATTTTCGTCTCGTCACGCGCTTTAAAAGTTTCTACGCTATGGTATTTACCTTGTTGGCTGTCTTTTTATTAACTTCTTTTTCTTTGCGAGTTACAAGATGACCAATGACTTGACCTTTCATGACTAAGCTGTGTCTTTGAGGTACAAATGACTTCTTTATATTTTGTACTTTAGTGCTAAGTGAAATCACGATCTTTTAATGATGTCAAGATCAGATAAGCAATGGAACTACTGCACTGTCAACAGGGGTTCTTGGCTTATGCAGAAACGAGACTGTCTGATCGAAGAACGAAGTCTTATGGTAGACGTAGAAGTCCATCCTGGTGTACAGTGTTTTGGCCAAGCAGGAACGTTGGAGGCACATGAAGGAGTCCATACTGGAGAAAAACCTTTTGATTGCAAACAGTGCGGCAAGTATTTTAGCCAAGCAGAAGATTTGAGAAGACACGAAATAGCACATACTGGAGAGAAGCCTTATGAATGCAAACAATGTGGAAAGTGTTTTACCGAAGCAGGAAAATTAAAGAGACACGAAAGAGTCCATACTGGAGAGAAACCCTATCAATGCAAAGAATGTGGAAAGTGTTTTAGCCAGGCAGGAGATTTGAGAAGACACGAAAGAGTACATACTGGAGAGAAGCCTTATAAATGCACACAATGTGACAAAAGTTTTAGCGAAGCAGGAACATTAAAGAGACACGAAAGAGTACATACCGGAGAGAAACCTTATCAATGCAAACAATGTGGCAAGGGTTTTAGCCAGGCAGGAGATTTGAGGAAACACGAAAGAGTGCATACTGGAGAGAAGCCTTATGAATGCGAACAATGTGGAAAGTGTTTTAGCCGAGCAGAAACATTAAAGAGTCATGAAAGAGTACATACTGGAGAGAAACCTTATCAATGCAAACACTGTGGCAAGGTTTATAGCCAGGCAGGAGATTTGAGAAGACACGAAAGCGTACATACCGGAGAGAAGCCTTATGAATGCAAACAATGTGGAAAGTGTTTTAGCCGAGCAGGAAAATTAAAGAGTCATGAAACAGTACATACTGGAGAGAAGCCTTTTGAATGCAAACAATGTGGAAAGTGTTTTAGCCGAGCAGAAAAGTTAAAGAGACACGAAAGAGTCCATACTGGAGAGAAACCCTATCAATGCAAACAATGTGGAAAGTGTTTTAGCCAGACAGGAGATTTGAGAAGACACGAAAGAGTACATACTGTAGAGGTTACGTTTATACAAACGTTGGCCGAGTAGCACTTATATTTTAAACTGAGTTAACTGAATAGAGTGTAATGTGAAGTGCTAGATTTCAATCCCATATGAACCATGTGAGCGTTAGCCCTACAGATGGAAATGGGCCCACACAAGGACAGAGAAAGACTCTTACCAGGGCTACACGCCAACGTTTGTATAAACGTGACCTTTCCTTGTGCTTGTACATGTTCATTGCCGTGACTTTAACATCTTCACTTCCCACGGCCTGCTCCCGTCTGACCTTGTAGCTCAGTCGGTAGAGCGGCGGAGATCTAACCCGAGGGTCGTGGGTTCAATTCCCACCCTGGTCAGAGTTTTTCTCTGTCCTTGTTTGGGCCCATTTCCATCTGTAGGGCTAACGCTCACATGGTTCATATGGGATTGAAATTACACTCTATTCAGTTAACTCTACATACCAGAGAGAAGCCTCATGAATGCAAACAATGTGGAAAGTGTTTTAGCTCAGCAGGAAAATTAAAGAGTCATGAAAGAGTACATATTGGAGACAAGCCTTATAAATGCAAACAATGTGACAAATGTTTTAGCGTAGCAGGAACATTAAAGAGACACGAAAGAGTACATACTGGAGAGAAGCCTTTTAATGCGAACAATGTGGAAAGTGTTTTAGCCAAGCAAGAACATTAAAGAGTCATGAAAGAGTACATACTAGAGAGAAGCGTTATAAACGTAAGCCAACAGGAGCGTCTTTCCTCAACAGAAGAGGTGTAAGGAAACATGAAAAAGCACAAGAACGTTCTGCAAGTTCAAGTCAAGTTGAAGTAGAGATTCATCACCCCTCCACTTGTCAAGATTATATTTCAAACAAGGATGTAAAACACACCTGTTGGGTTTGCCAGGAGGAGTTGAACAGCGAGGAACTTCTTCTTGCACACTACCAAAATCATATGACGGTTGAGGAGCCATTAACTTCAACTAGATAGTTAGGTGGTTCTCTTGATAAATTTCTTTTGTAATGGTTTAAAGTCTGTTGCAGTAAAAAAAGGAAAGCAAAGGAAAGGGAAGGAAAGGAAGTTTATTTAAGGATGATGCCTGGCATTTTTTGTTTTAATTCTTTTTTTTATTAACTATTTACTTATTATGTGGTGGCTAGTACCGGTATTGTTATTTGCGCATCGCACATACCCGGATAATACGAGGATTTTTCTGCACGGTTCAAAATATTTTGGAGAAAACAGAACTTAGCAAGTGCTCTTGCTATCCAAAACGAAAAGTGGGGGTAATCATGCTTTTTAGAGATAAATTAACCTTCAATTCCGAAAAGAACGCCATACATTGCTATGTATTTTGAACCTTTTTATAAATATTTTTGATTAATCATCTTTAAAAAGTGGATGGTTTCCCCCAATTTTTTTCAGTGTTGGAATTCAAAAACACTTGTTCCGATCTCCTTTTCCAGCAAATTCATAACGCGCGCAAAAATACCTTTGAATTAGTTGGCACATTCCTTAAAGTGCACCAAAGCTCAAAGTATTTACTTTTGCAAAGATTAAGACGGAATCCACCAGATGTTCGAGTGACAAATGGACAAAAGCCTAGTACCAAGATTATATACATCGTATTGCAAACTCCTGTAAGACTGTTTTAAATGTCTTCTCAATGATAATCATTTGTAGCAACACCAAACGTCAACTTCGTAAGAAACACTTGAAAGTACTGGTGAAATGAAACTGATGATGAAATTTTACCTGTGTTTGCACAATTTCTCTGAACTTTGAAATTCAATTTTTTCTCGTTCCCATGGGAAATTGTTTTCGGTGTTATTTCAGGCAATTATTTATGTCTTTAGCTTAAAGAAAATGTAAAAAGGACTGCAAAATACTTAACATTATTCTGGTACCAGATTTTTGTCCACTAAAAACTGAAATTGCTCGATTTTCTATCGGATTTCGTCTTAAATGTCTAGCATATATTTTACTTTTGCTTCTCTAGATTTTACTTCTAATAGGCCTATTGAGGTAGGGGAGAGTAACAAACCTGGCATTCGTTTGTCCCATGGCCGAGGTGGTGAGAGGTATGGATCAATCCTTTAATGACGTAAAGAACTAATTTACGTCGCCAAATTTCTTTCAAAACTACATTGCAAAGTTGTTTATGACGTCATTAAAGGAATCGGCCCATGCTTTTCACTGTGTTGTTGCTATGGTGACTTTTTACGCCACATAAATGAGTTCATCTTGTTAAGCAATTAGTTGTGTTTTATATGGTACCATAACATTGTCGTTTCGTAAAACAGTTGTGTCGATCTGATCCTTCCAAATACTACAGTTTATTGAAAGTGTTAAAATTAACTTGAGTCTCCTTTAGTGTCTAGTCTTCTAGCACTGAGGAACTAATCGGGGACACTGTAAACTGGAATCAACAAATTAAGGGAAGGTACGTTTTTTCTTGGGGGAAGGGGGTGGGGGCTGGGGAATTTTTTTTTTTTTTAAATAAAGTGGTAGCCCTCCGTTGCGTTTTAAAAAGAATACCCCTGACCCCCCCCCCCCCCCCGCCCCCCCATCTTTAGGTCACTGATAAAGGTGCGACCCTCCTCTCACTACAACATGGTATGTTCCATGTCGCTATAAAAGGCGACATTTGCTTAAATTGTCCTGCTAGATGCAAGGATCAATCAGTTCTCTTATTTGTTTATTTCTCTGTCTACTGCTCACAAAACAACCTGGGTATGTTCTTAGTATTATCATGTTCTTAAAATTTTGGTTATTACAGTAAACACCCGCACATAAGAACACTTTTTTCAGGTTTAAGGGTCATCGTGTTCTTATTTGAGAGGTGCTCAGTGCGAAATCAGCCAGAAAGTGTTCTTAAAATGTTCTTAAAATTGGTTTCAGGAATAATTAACAATTATTCCATGAGCCCGGGTTGGATACGAGATGGTAAATAGCCAAGGAGGCGCGTAGTGCCGCCGAGTTAACTATTACCAATCTCGTATCCAACAAGTGCGAATGGAATAATTATTTTATTCTCAACCTTCGGTTTTGCTAAATTTTGTTTAAGTTGAAGAAACGACCGGAAAGCGACGTGAATTTTTTAGTTTTTATAGTTTGTAGTGGTCCTGAACACTATAGTACTTTGATATAAGTTACTGTACTGTATTGTTTCCTTATCCTAATACCCTTTTCCTTTGTATAAGAACATGTCTTATTTACCAGGATGAATTTGTTCTTATTTGTATGCTACTTTATTGGCCAAATTTCAGCCTGATGTTCTTAATCCCACTTGTTCTTATATGCGGGTGTTTACTGAGATCAACGCTTTTTTCGGTACAGTTTTTTGTTTAGAAATCGATTAGGCCAATGTTGACACGTAGCAAGTGTAAGTTTTTGTTTGAATAACCGTGAAATATGACGTAAAATTTGCTGATTAACTTCCTTGCTTGCGTAAGGTTTATTGAAAAATGGTCTCATAACATTAGATAATTATGAATAAATCTCTAGGAAATAACTCAATAAGGCCTTTTCAGTTGTATTTACGTGTGTATGGGCTGGCTTTTGGCCTATTTCTAAATTCAGCAATTCAAAGAATATTAGAAATATGGCTAGTGGCGATCATGTTGCTGTGTGAGGTGACAGCGATCGAAGGTACCCAGAGAAGCAAAAGATTCTTCCTCACATTGGAATATTGAAATTTTATCCGCCCAGGAATAACAATGATGTTTTTTCGTGGGCTAGAGCTATGACGGAATCGTGACCAATTCAAGGTTTCGATGATTACAAAGGTCTGTTGAAATAATTTGCACGAGGTTACAGAACCTCTGAATGTCCTACAACAGCTTTATACATAAGAGAGTATGATTGTGGGAGTACTAAGACCTCAAAGACGTGCTCCAAAAATCAGATATACAGAAAACTAGTATAATTATAGAGATGACGCTTTTGTGTTGGTCAAAGTCATAGTGGAGCTTGACAAGTTTCCTTAGATCCAGTCAATTTAATACATGTAATTCCACTTACGTCCAGGTTTGACCCTAATTAGATGCACGCCCAATTTTGACATCCAGCACAAAGTGTCCCTTTAAGTCTAAGCATTTGCTACCTATTTTCAACAATGAGGTAAGGGTAAAAGTTAGCCTCATTTTTAGCTTTGGGTAAATGCATCAGTTAATCTTCACTTAAAGAGCAGCATTTGGGGGACTCTTTGTGACATAAATTGTCTGTATTCTGAGACACAAGTGATGTTGAAGTTGGCAAGAAGAGCAAGGGGACACTTCGTGACGCTTATTGAAATCCGCGTGCATCTAATTAGGGTCAAACCTGGACATATCTGTGTAATTCTACATGTAGATGGTAGTTTGACAGAAGAAAAGGTTTATTTACATGTAACAGCTGCGGCTTATCAGATGGGAGTTCCCAGGGTTATCTTAATCTATCGATCGGAAACAGAAACTGCTGTATTCTATGGAAGGGGAGGATTAAAACAGCTGCCTCGAGGCAAAAGGAGATTGAAATGGTTTGCTTGAGCACAATCATCCACTGCAATCATCGTACTACATTAAAGTAATTGGACTCTCACAGAGTTTGTAGAAAATAGTAGCAGCTCGAAAACCCTTGGATTTATCTCATTCAAACAAGAACACCTATGGATTTCCTCATGTTTCTCATCGCTCATTTCATCCCTCCAAAGAGCAATAGGCCTTAATTCGTTTACGCAAGAGGTACCTAATAAGAAAACAGCCTAGGGACACGTAAATACAACTAAAAAGGCTTTATTGTGTTATTTCCTCCAGATTTGTACTTAATTTTGTAATATTTCGAGACCATGACGAGATGTCAATTTCACAATAAACCTTACGGATCTTTACGCGAGCGAGGTTAATCCGAGTAAATTTGATGTCTCAACATTGCCCAAATCGATTTCTGATAAATCTATGTCGATAAGAGCGTTGATCTCTCTCCAAAATCGTTTTTTGGACCTCGAAATTTCCGCCATACATTTTCTTCAGCGACTTGCAATGTTTGCCCCTTGGTGATCCCAGAACCCTTTGCGTATAAACAGCGATCCGATTACTGGCAACTCATTCATTGGAGCGGTAGGAATGCGTAGTAAGATTCTCATGTGCCAGCCACAAACCGTCACGCCGTTTGCTCCTCTCTGATTGGATGACGACTCCTTATCATCCAATCAGAGAGGGGCAAACGGCGTGACCGCCGCAAGCTGGCACACGAAAATCCAGCTACGCATCCTTGGAGCTTCGGACCCTGGATTTTTCGATGTTATTGGAGGTCTAGCGCTTCGAGTTTTGGACGGGTTTCAGATATAATGGCATGAGAGGAAACCTCTGGGTTTCAGCTTTCCTGGTGCTTGATTTGAAACCTGTGCGATTGGAAATTGTTGGTGAAAATTGGCTCGGCGCTGGAGCGGTCCGAAATCGAGCTTTCCATCCTTGTCTTTCTATTGATACGCTCAGGTGAACGTCGAACACAAACCCTTCAAATCACTAAAATTCGTCGTTGTCAGCTACAAGGATTACCACAAACAACACTTCAGGAAAAATACTTTTATTTTGTTCTAATACGTGATTATTATAGCACTACGATATCTTTGATTTTCTCGAAATTATGTGAAAGATATTAACGCAGGGGCACCCAACGTCAATTTTCGGAAAATATCTGTTCGGAAGACGATTTGAGATCTAGAATTTTCGGAACATTTGTTGTAAAATTTCTTGCTTGCCTGCCTCTCCTAGGATTTTCGAACATCTAAAAAATGGTATAATTGCCCATTTTTAACGGATTTTTACCCTAAAAAGGTCACCTAGAATTTTCGGGAGCCTTTTTTCTGGCTGAAAATCTCGAAAAGGTAACTTTTGATCCCTATAAGTTTCGGATCACTAGACTTTCAGCTAGAAATTCCGAACAGATGAAAAATTTTTAGGGGATAAAAATATGCCTATATCTACCGTTTAAATACTAAAATACGTTGAACAATGCTATGTTTAAGGACGGTGCCTACTAATTAAAGATATTTTTTCCCCGGTGTGTGATTATGCAGGAAATGTAGATCTTAACAAGTGTTATTGAAATCCGGAAAGAAAATTGGGACTAACCACGCATTTTTCAAAGATAGTTGATGAATAATATTTGTAAAAAGCTTTAAAATACAAAGCAATGTGTGGCGTTCTTTCTGAAATTGAAGCTTAATTATATCTCAAAAATGCATGGTTACTCCCAATTCTCTTTTTGGATACCAAGAGCACTTACTAAGATGTACTTTCTCCGGATAGTTTTAAACCGCGCAAAAATATCCTTGTATTAGTAAGCGTCACCGATAGGAAATCCGAGTATCTCGAGATGCGCAGAACGTACGCGCAATAACAATAGATAAATAAATCGTTCAATTAAAAACACAACTTGCAGCTTTACGGCTGAATTACACGTGTTATGAAAATACATCATTTAAAAATACTTAATATGGTTATAAAGTGTCTAAAATACGCTAATCCGAATAAAATAGCGATGTTTCTCGTGACGTCATTTATTGTTATTAATATGCCAACCAGAACCTAATTGACTGTTGAAACAATGACTTCTTTTGTTCCGTGGTTGGCAAATTTGAATATCAACAGACAGATGTGACGTCAATGTTTGTAAACAAGAAATATCGATAAATTATCGTGTTATTTTCATTTGTTGTCTATTTGAAAAATGCATTATAAAAGAATTCTGAAACTTTTTGGTTTTAATATTAGGTAGAGAGACTGAGCCAGTTCTATCTGTTGCTTCAAGCCAGTGCAGGAATTAGGTATACAACCACACTGGTAAGGATCCAAGCACTCGAGCATCACTGGTTTGAGTTCTTTATCAACAAAAAACCCCTCGGCAACTTTGGACAACGTGGAAGTTAGAGATACGGGCCTCAGATCTTTGTTGAAATCTTCGATAGAGGTGCCTTTGGGGACTGGTTGGAAGACCACCATGTAGATCTCAGTCAATTTTATGTTGCATTTACGTTTCCCGCCATAAATTTTGCCTGCCCCGCAATCCAGTATTGTAACCCAATCTGACTTCAAAATCCGTTCGTACAACAATATTTATAGTGCTCTTTATACAAAAGTGTAAAATCATTAAAAGGAAATCATTGTGCGAGAAAGAGCGCACAGCCACTCATAAATAGCAAAAGCTAATTGCGCTAAGTGGCTGGGCCATGAGGAAGAGTAACTTGATATATCAAAGTTGCTATAAAATATTTAAACTGAAAATTATTTAAGTTGGAAAAATATTTCAGTCGAAAAAAAAAAAGAAAAAATATTTGAAAGCTGTAATGAATTAATAAATACACAAAAGAACAAGAAAAGAAGCAAGACAAAACGGCTGTACACACAATTAAACTGCTTATAAAGTACACCAATCAATATTTGGAGATGACTGATTCTTTTAAGAGCTTTTTAAAGCGAAAACGACTGGCTGATTTTTAGTCTGAAATTCCAGCCGTCTCCTTCCTGGCCCTGGTGGGGGACGCGGGAGGAGACGGCTGGAATTTTAGGCTAGCTGATTTTATATCTTCTTTAATAGTATTCAAGGGTCTAGCCCCACTCGAACAAATATTCAATATTTATTTTTCATAATATGTCCTGGCTTTCGGTAAAAAAAGACTTCTTAGAGGTCAGTCTGGTTGCATAGTGATGTACTTTATTAATCCTTTTAAAGAAATTTTATGAAAGTACTTGGAAATCTATTAGAATAGTAGTCATGCAAAAAGAGAGCACTGCCTAAATATATTAAATCCCCTAATTTAAGTAGCCCCAACTTCTGTAAAGTTATAAGACGCTGCAGAGAAGTTGGATACGTATTCTCACCAGATGGCCCAATGCGCAGGGGCCTATCTCCGGTTTCCGTAGCATGAAACGACTAGGAGTATTTATACTCTCCCCTGGATCGGATGCTAGTCCATCGCAGGGTTACCAGCAGCATTTCGCCGGTACCAATTTATACACCTAGGTGGAGAGAGGCACCGTGAGAGTAAAGCGTCTTGTCCAAGAACACAACACAATGTCCCCAGCCAGGACCCGAACCCGGACCACTCGATCCAGAGTCGAGCGCACTAACCATGAGTCCACCGCGCCTCCCACAACACACTTACTTATCCTTTTTAATTTTATAGCCAAGTAATTAACCTACAACTTAAAAAAGTATAAATAAGTGTGTAGTATAACTTAATCTTCTTCTAAATCTTCTCCATAATAATAAATAGATTTATATAGCGCCATATCCTAACTGCTCTATGGCGCTTTACAATACTGAATTAAAAATATAATGACTACATTAATTAAAAAAAAATTAAAAGATAATTAAGACAAAAATCACATGAAATCACAAAATATTTGAAAAAAAAGCTTTTTTGAAAAGGTAAGTCTTCAGACATTTCTTAAAAGTAGCTAAAGAAAAACCAGGCTGTCTCATATGAAAGGGCAGAGCATTCCACAACCGTGGGGCAGCCACTGCGAAAGCTCTGTCACCATAAGACTTTTGAACAGACCTTGGGACAACCAGAAGAGACTGATTGGATGACCTGAGACTACGACTGGGGATATATGGTGTTAGCAAATCACTAATATAAGAAGGGGCTAAATTAAAACCAACAACAAGATCTTAAAAACAATGCGATGCTCCACTGGTACCCAATGGAGCTCAGAAAGTAATGGTAAAGTATGACCAAATTTAGGATAACGCTTAACAAGACGAGCAGCGCAGTTCTGTACAGACTGTAGCCTCTGAATCTGGTATTTTGGTAGTCCGTATAAAAGGGCATTCCCGTTGTCTAACCTGCAAGTTATAAAAGCATGTATAAGCGCTATTGTAGACTCCGCTGACAGATAGTTGACAGATAGTTGTTCTCTATGCAGGTTTCATCTCAGCTATTGTTGTTCATTACTAAATTCAGTTGCCTTCGGTATAAATCGGCATGCCTGATGAAAAATAACAACTCGTGATCTAGCTAGAGTTAACGCTTTTAGGCCTAAATCTGTGCACAACTCCGTGTACATCCTTTTCACTGTCACAAAACACAACATTTTATTGTAAACCGTTCAATGAAAAAGGCCAAGAAAACGAAATGTTATAAAAGACTAATACATAAACATCTTCTCAAAGTCTCAAGCCTGTGTGGTACACCATCATTTTTAAATCATTGGCTAAAACGTCTAACGAAACTTTAAAGTGGATTTCTATAAGAGCTTTGTACGGACGCGCCACATGGTGATCCAATACGGTTGGCGGAAATCAACAAAAATATTTGGCATTTGCTTCGCCATGAAAAAGCGTTCTTTTAACTCATGAATTGGTGGTACACATACGCATCAACACAATCTGTTAAGACCTGAAACATTGCAACTGTTGAATGTTAAAAGAAAAGGCATTTTTCTCCAACCAAACAGCCACTATCGTAGGGTCCGTTCGATTGACCCTATTCCGGAATAAGAATAAGTGGAGTGATGATTTAAAAGTGTATGTTTGGCGTTTTGAAGCAACAACTAAGTGAGCGTTAAATTAAAATTTTGCTTATTAAGTTACTACATCTAATCCGCGGCCGACACTTTGGCGATTTAGGACGCCGACCTTCGGTCAATGTCGCGAACGCCTGTATTCTCAGTCTTGATCGTTTATTTTAATGACACGATAAGGCTAGTATTGTCTCTTTTATTAGGATTAAGGGTAAAATATATGAGAATTTGCGTTATTAAGGGATAAAGTGCGAATTAAAACCCTTTCAAAAGAAAAAAAACCTATTTGTATGAACCCCGAAGACCATCGGAAAACCCCCGTTCACCAACTGGATAAACTGATGTACCCTTGCTTCATAAATCGTGCTGATTTTCAAACTCAAGCGAAATTATACTCGGTACGTTGACAGTAAATTAAAAGGGAAAGCTGGTGAACGAGTCTTTTCAAGATGAACATCTTTTTTCTAAAACAAGCAAACAAGTCAAACGCATCTTATTCTTCAAGAATCCTTTAAGGTGATTGGCTCGTTTGTCAAGAGCTATGGAGCGAGGACAGTTAAGTAAACAAAGGCGGTGCTTTGTTCCTGAGAAAGACATATTGAAAATGAATTAATTATTATATTGGCATAAAATCAGTCAGACTAGTAATGACTTTGGCGCTAAGTGTCTCGTTTGCTGATTTAGTGAACACTTGTCATAGTCTCATTTATGACTTTTAGATTTTACGACAGATTTGAGAAGAGATCAGAAACGAATACAAGCCTTAGTTAAGGACGGTGCCTACTACTGTTATTGCGCATATGTTCTGCGCATCCCGAGATACTCGGATTTCCTTTGGGTGATGCTTATCAATACAGGGATATTTCCGTGCATTTCAAAACTATGCGGAAAAAGCAGAACTTAGCAGGTGCTCGTGCTATCCAAAAAGAAAATTGGGGGTAATCATGCAATTTTTAGGGATAATTAAGGTTCAATTTGGAAAAGAATGCCATACATTGCTTTTTTCTAACATTGTTGATTAATAATCTTCGAAAAACGGGTGGTTATCCCTAGTTTTCTTTTTGGATTTCAGTAACACTTGTTAAAATCACCTTCAGTAAGCCGCGCAAAAATATCTTTGACTTAGTAGGTACTGTCCTTAATATTTCAAATTTGTGGTGTCCAAGTGAGGGATTTTTACCTGAGATGAGGGGGTATTTCATTCATTCACCCGGGACCGCCCAGAAGGCGTAGCCCGAGGGGCGATACACATACCCTCGAGGGACAGGTAAATAACATACTTACTTATATGTTGGTGAGGTTTCCTAATGCAAAAAGGTTTACTTCAGTTCTCTTGAGCTACTTTTGTCAAATAAGTAGACCAGTTTCGATAGCAATCCATGTGGAATACGTCAAATAGTAGGATTGTCAGAAAGAGATGAATGACTCAGAGGAAGAGATATTCTTAACCCACAGCAGTTTTGGCGGCACCCCGACAGATTTTTTATATCATTCGTCCAATGAGTCACATTGCAAACCAAGATGTTTGCAGTTGAACGTTGCAGATGTTGGGTCGAATTTGTTTGGTGAAACAAATTTCTTGTTTGAAGGACATTGCGCTATGACAAATGCCTACGACGCAAATGAGGTCCAAGAAAATGTGGTAACAGCAAAGAAAGGAAAAAAAGTGAGGTATGGAATAATTACCGATAAAAAAGTTTCCCAACGTGAGGTCCCAACGTAACAGACAGCAATACCAGTTAACACAAGAAAATGTAATTTCTTGTGTTTGAGTGATCTGGGAAAGAATTAGTCAGAAATTATTGTTCTAACGGCACGGTTGAAAGGCTTTGGTTCGGTCATGTGATTTGGGTGACTATTTAGGGTTTTTCGGCGGGTGATTTCTGTCATACTACGTCAGTCAGTCCTTCTAGTGGCTTTCTTTATTTTGTTTTGATTATGGTAGGGTAATGTAGGTAATGTACGATACCTTTTCCTCAAGGTTCAGCGCCACTGCATTACATGAGGAATACGTCTTCGTTGGAATACAACGGTATTTAAGAAAAAATAGAAATGCGAAAATTAAATATTTCGAGACTTGCGACAGAAATTATTTCAAGATTCATGGGACTCTCAAATTAAATGTTTGACATGCGCAGGTCTTGGCAAACAACAGAAGCAAGCAAAACCCATGACTGAAGAAGAAGATGAAATTTTGAGGTCAAAAAGTCTCTTGCGAGGCAACGAGCCAAAGATAGTTGTTAACACCTTAGTATATTTGTTTGGAAAGTTCTTTGCTCATTTTAGTGGTAAAGAACTCATGATCAGAAGCTTGACGTTCACACAGCTGGAGGTTAACAGAGACAACTTTCACATTCTTTTATCTTTATGTTCATAGAGAAAGTTTCATTCCGGCCTAAAACTCCTAACCCGTTTTCTAAAACCGGACTATGGAATTTCAGCCCGGATTGAAAAAGTAACGGAAGCATGCGCATAGATTGTGTTTTTGCATTTCAGTAAAATTTTCCACGCAAATCTGCGTTTTTCGCCAGGACTGAAATTCATCATGTAATCGCAACGAAATCTCAGCCCGGGCTGAAACTCGCCATGTAATCAGGCCGTAAGAAGTGGTGTGCAGCATCGAAGAATTTATACAAAAGGTTATACCAGGGCCCATTTGTTCAAGGGGTCGATTGCGCTATCCACTGGATATGTCATTATTCACTGGAAAGGTCAATTAATTTTGCTGGTGGTCGCTAGTTGTTGTCCTTCAGTAGCATTTGGAGTAATGATTCCAAGTTCGAGTGAGGCCTAACACTACTGTGAAGTTTGGAATCATTAGTCCATTACTTGGAATCATTACTCCAAATGCTACTGAAGGACAACAACTAGCGATTACCTAAAATTAGGCTTGGGCCGAGCCGAATTTGTCCTTGTGAATAAGATCTCACATACCCACGGCCAGCTCCCGTTCTGGCCTTGTAGCTCAGTCGGTAGAGCTGCGGTGATCTAATCCGAACGTCGTGGGTTCAAATCCCACCCTGGTCAGAGTTTTTCGCTGTCCTTGTGTGGGCCCAATTCCAATACTAGGGTTGATCCCTGATGGAATAATTGGGTACAAAAACTTCACAGTAGTGTTAGGCCTCACTCGAGCTTGGAATCAATTTTGCTGGTGTTTATCTGCTGGATATTGATTTCTCCGGTGGATAGCGTTATCCACCTTTTCATCAACCGAGGCCAGCACAAAAACATTTCAAATCTAGAAAGGGGTGTAGTTTGCTTGTATAATACATGCATAAATAAGAGTCCGAACAAAGACAAAAGTAGCTCCTGATCTATTTTTCACCGAAAAAAGCAATTCAGCGTTGAAGATTTACTTATGGTTTACGCTTTCTCCAATTGGAAAAAATTAGCTTGACAAATGTTGGTCGGGATCTGTGCAGTAAAGCTAGTATTTAGGGTTTTCACATAAATAAGTCCACCCATGATTAGGAAAGAGTGTGCCCGAAGAGGTAATTATGGATAGTACGGGCCATAGGGACGTAAAATCTCTTCATACTTTGCAAAGAGAAAGTGGTAGAGAACGCAAAGCTTTTCCGATGTCTTACAAGGCTCTAAGAGTTCATTCTTAAAGGGATCCCCCTCCCCCCTCCCCCTCCCCCCTCCACCTCCAAAAAAAATGTTAAAACCGATAGTCAAGAAGGAAAGTCAACATTTAACAATTGTACAGTTGTCTTAAAAATGAATTGAAAGTAACGACAGAAATATGAACAAATTGTACTTTAACAGTATTTATTAGCAATTTGCGCTTTCTCTAGTTGTAATTTGTTTTATTGATTAATTTTATATCCTGGTAAACTTAAATTGTGGCATGTTATGACCCTTTAATCAAAGAATGTTTTGACTTGTGTTGTTTTTACTGTGAAGGTTAACTATGATGGGGGGAATATGATATGGGAATTTGAGCTGGGGAAGTTAATATATATTTCATTGTTTTGCTATTGTTTCAGGCCCGCACTTCCTAGTTACAGTGAATAATGTATGTTATGTAATATATTCCCTAGAATGGAACAAAGGAAATCGAGCCAATGGACAAGTGGGGTGGTCGCGATGCTTGTTCCACGGTTCGGTGATTTTCGTAGTGTTGATCGTAGAAGTCATAGGTTCGAATCCCGTTGGAGCCTCTGAATTTTCAGGTGTCTATAGATTGACGATTGCTGGAATTGTGTACCTATTAAAGTGCGAGGCTCACTCAGTTCTCTCATTCATCTACAACCCGCACTTCAAATATACATTCGTCTCATTCAAGTCACTTGGCAACGGGCGAAAGGACAAATCAGAGTCCTTTCGTCCGTTGCGAAGCGACCTGTATTCTACCCTTCCCACTTCACCTTTTCCATCATTCCATGTAGTCATTTCAATGTTGCAAACATGATATCCTTTTCTAACTCTGACGTCCGCTGGTCAGAATAGTAATACTCGATTTCAAAGACGAGTCAAGACGAGTCAAGAGGAGTGGCTTTGAGGGCTGTTACACGCAAAAACATTCTTACAGAAGGTAAACAAGTTTTTTTACTGCATTATAAGTGATGGATCAGTCTCTTGAAAGGTGTTGTATTGTTAAAACACTGTGGGCCTGTGTCCTCCTTCTCGGAAAATGGCTGTGTCTAGATGTCTTGCAGGAGGACAGGATAATTTGTTTGAAAATACACCATGTCCGGCAGTTCGATAATTTTCTTTGTTTCATGTCGATCTTCTCGAAATGTTCGTTGTATGCAGTCGTAGTTACTAAAACAAGGAATGATCAACAAAGACCTACAATGAGCTGCAATGACCTACAATGACCTCCAGTGAGCTACAGTGACATACAATTATCTACAGTGACCTACAATAAGGTACATTATATATAAACTAAAATTAGCTAATCCGTAATGAGCTAAAAAATAAGTTGCAGCTGTAAGGGCACTACAGCATGTTTGCAGTACAAAGGTTAAAAACATTCCACTCTGCACTTTGAACCAATCAAAAACTCGTTGCTGTGTAAGTTGAAAATTTTCATTGCACATTCTGAACCAAACAAAACATTGTGGGAAGAATAACGTATTTATTATATTCTCTTCATTTTTCCTGCTCTAATTAAGATTTTATTGTTGCCAGGCAAAGCCTATTCGTTTAAGCTTGAAAACAATGGAAGACCATCCAAGGGTCTTTTCAGGCCTTCTGATAGGGTGCGATTAAAAAATGCAAATTATGCGATTTTTTCAGGGCAGA
>NC_090893.1:26063672-26086172 GCF_036669925.1 Montipora capricornis
CAAAAGGCAGATACACGGAAAATAGTAACACATGCCTTTTTGAAACACAAAGCCGGATGCCAACGCCAATTTCTTATTGAATTTTTCCGCAGTGTGGTTTTAAATGCTAATATAATTTTCCGTCTCATAATTAGTTTAAACTTTTTGCTTGACACCGTTTGTATTTGGAAGAGTTTCAGTCCTTCTACAGTCCTACAAATAAACTTAAGTAACTAACAACAGGCATTCAGTGAGGTGCATTCAAAGATTATTATTCCTATTGAAACCTCTTGTAAACTAAGGTGTAGGAATTCTTTTACAGAAAATAATAAAAGGATTCTTTTTTTTTCCAAAAAGCTTGTGAGTGCACACACGCGGCAAGAAAAAAAATTATGGTTTTTAAATATTTTTTATCTTTCATTATTTTATTGTATTTTATCTTACTCTTGCATGATTTGTTAAGCTTATCGCAATTGAGCCCTTGCGTTAAAGTCCTTACGAGTTAAAAACCTCTCTGCCTATTAGGCTAAAAATATATTTTTTAAATCACATGGCTCGTACGGGCCCAGCACATGTTTTCATTGTAAAACGATTGGGGAAATCCCCGTTTGAGGGTTGTACGCATTACCGTGAGCAGGGCCTGAAAACGCCTTACGGCCCTGCTAGGAACACGTACTGCTCCGTCCAATGCAATTTCAGAGGATTTCCTTGCTTTTAAACATTCAAGCTATCTACATCCAGAAAACAAAGGCTAAAAAACATACTTGATAAAGTTTCTGTGCAAATTTTTGTTACTTATTTTGTCCATACTTCATATTCCGAGTGCTCATGAATAGTGTAAAGAGCCCAATGATAAAATGCTTATTGACTGAGTTTAGATCGGGGCCGGACAGGAAAATATTTGGCTGTGGGCCATGGCGCACAGACCTCGCTGCGCCATGACATCTGGCAAAATATTTTCCCGTCCGGCCCTCCCACTCAGTCAATAAGTACAGAGGATTTCCTTTGATACGTCTACATCTTCATGTACATCTACATTTATTAAAGGCCCACCTTCAACCGACAGGCATTGCGTGTCGCGTAACAATTTTCATATATGAAAATTCCGCTCGAAGCTGAAATTCATCCAATTACTTGACTTAACTGCGTCGCCGCCAGTGTGGACCACAGCTATTATGATATGTCAAACTGGATTGAAACCAGTGAAAAATGCAAAAAGAAATCATTTTCCAAACCGTTTTCCACCTGAACACGAAAAGCGTTGACTGTGTAAGAACTATAGTTGACGTAGTGTGGTCTTGTAGCCGCGTCGAGCTACAAAAAGCGCGCGAAAAATGAAGCCTTGCTTATGTTTAGGTGAGTTAACCTGGGTTGAGCCTACAATCCAATCGAAAACCAGCGCCTGGTCAGCGGTCAACTTTAAAAAAAAACAGCCGACCTCGGTGAGCTCGAAGCTTGAGTCCGCGGTAAGGTCACGTGATACTGGTCAGCGGATACCTTGTTTTTACAGGTGTCAATTGATCGAAACACGAATGTCCAATATCGAAGATGTATACTGTAAACTAGCATGATACTAGTCACATTGGCATACATGGAGGGGTTGACGTACGTACGGACGGACGATCGATGACGTTATGTCTCTGAAACCCAAATTTTTCGCATCGATGGGTTACCACATTTTCTCCATGGTGCTCCGCGCGCGCGCCAAAGGCGCTCGCGAATCTCCGTTATTATAGTAAATTGAGTGGTCGTAGGTTATCAGCTATATAAACAGTACACTATTAAGAGTGACCAGATTACGTAAAACTATTTTTGGCTATCGCTGATAGATACATCTTCTGTATCTGTTGTCTCTAATTATCTTAGAAGTTGTATCTTCTGTTATTTCTGATTAGGTTAGTACTTTTATTTTCGTCTCGTCACGCGCTTTAAAAGTTTCTACGCTATGGTATTTACCTTGTTGGCTGTCTATTTATTAACTTCTTTTTCTTTGCGAGTTACAAGATGACCAATGACTTGACCTTTCATGACTAAGCTGTTTCTTTGAGGTACAAATGACTTCTTTATATTTTGTACTTTAGTGCTAAGTGAAATCACGATCTTTTAATGATGTCAAGATCAGATGAGCAATGGAACTACCGCACTGTCAACAGCGGTTCTTGGCTTATGCAGAAACGAGACTGTCTGATCGAAGAACGAAGTCTTATGGTAGACGTAGAAGTCCATCCTGGTGTACAGTGTTTTGGCCAAGCAGGAACGTTGGAGGCACATGAAATAGCACATACTGGAGAGAAGCCTTATGAATGCAAACAATGTGGAAAGTGTTTTACCGAAGCAGGAAAATTAAAGAGACACGAAAGAGTCCATACTGGAGAGAAACCCTATCAATGCAAAGAATGTGGAAAGTGTTTTAGCCAGGCAGGAGATTTGAGAAGACACGAAAGAGTACATACTGGAGAGAAGCCTTATAAATGCAAACAATGTGACAAATGTTTTAGCGAAGCAGGAACATTAAAGAGACACGAAAGAGTACATACCGGAGAGAAACCTTATCAGTGCAAACAATGTGGCAAGGGTTTTAGCCAGGCAGGAGATTTGAGGAAACACGAAAGAGTGCATACTGGAGAGAAGCCTTATGAATGCAAACAATGTGGAAAGTGTTTTAGCCGAGGAGGAACATTAAAGAGTCATGAAAGAGAACATACTGGAGAGAAGCCCTATGAATGCAAGCAATGTGGAAAGTGTTTTAGCGAAGCACGAAAGTTAAAGACACACGAAAGAGTCCACACTGGAGAGAAACCTTATCAATGCAAACACTGTGGCAAGGGTTATAGCCAGGCAGGAGATTTGAGAAGACACGAAAGCGTACATACCGGAGAGAAGCCTTATGAATGCAAACAATGTGGAAAGTGTTTTAACCGAGCAGGAAAATTAAAGAGTCATGAAACAGTACATACTGGAGAGAAGCCTTTTGAATGCAAACAATGTGGAAAGTGTTTTAGCCGAGCAGAAAAGTTAAAGAGACACCAAAGAGTCCATACTGGAGAGAAACCCTATCAATGCAAACAATGTGGAAGGTGTTTTAGCCAGACAGGAGATTTGAGAAGACACGAAAGAGTACATACTGGAGAGAAGCCTTATCAACCACTTGTCAAGATTATAGTTCAAACAATCGTGTAAAACACAGTTGTTGGGTTTGCCAGGAGGAGTTGAACAGCGAGGAACTTCTTCTTGCACACTACCAAAATCATATGACGTTTGAGGAGCCATCAACTTCATCGAGGTAGTTAGGTGGTTCTGTTGATAAATTTCTTTTGTAATGGTTTAAAGTCTGTTGCAGTAAAAAAAGGAAAGCAAAGGAAAGGAAGTTTATTTAAGGACGATGCCTAGTATTTTTTGTTTTAATTCTTTTTTATATTAACTATTTACTTATTATGTGGTAGCTAGTACCGGTATTGTTATTGCGCACACGTTTTGCGCATCGCACATAGCCGGATAATTCGAGGATTTTTCTACACGGTTCAAAATAATTTGGAGAAAACAGAAAGCAAGTGCTCTTGCTATCCAAAACGAAAAGTGGAGGTAATCATGCTTTTTCAGAGATAAATTAACCTTCAATTCGGAAAAGAACGCCATACATTGCTATGTATTTTGAACCTTTTTATAAATATTTTTGATTAATCATCTTTAAAAACTGGATGGATTCCCCCAAGCGCGCAAAAATACCTTTGAATTAGTAGGCACATTCCTTAAAGTGCACCAAAGCTCAAAAGTATTTACTTTTGCAAAGGTTAAGACGGAATCCACCAGATGTTCGAGTAACAAATGGACAAAACCCTAGTACCAAGATTATATACATCGTATTGCATACTCCTGTAAGACTGTTTTAAATATCTTCTCAATAATAATCATTTGTAGGAACAGCAAACGTCAACTTCGTAAGAAACACTTGAAAGTACTGGTGAAATGAAACTGATGATGAAATTTTACCTGTGTTTGCACAATTTCTCTGAACTTTGAAATTCAATTTCTCTCGTTCCCATGGGAAATTGTTTTCGGTGTTATTTCAGGCAATTATTTATATCTTTAGCTTAAAGGGCCACCGACAACCACAAGTCTTTGCGGGCGTGCAAGCTATCGGCGCCATTTTCTGTAATACAGAAACTAGTATTTCTTGAAAAGTCAAATTCCATCGCCTCACATCGTCGTGTTTTGGATGCCCAGTAGCTTCAAACTTTGTTAATATTTTCCTTAATGTTTAAATATTGTATTTTTGGCGTTATTTGGGTGTTGTGTTCGTGTTAAAAGCGAAATGAAAACTGTGAAGAAAGGTCGTCCGCCGAGGAAGGAAAAGCGCCATGTTATTTGGCTCACTACTTCAACCTTAAGATTATGGAACGAAAGGAGGAAGGCGTTTGGATTAAAACACAAATCGAACAGCGAATTCGCAGAAGTTCTTCTTCACGGGATGTTTCTAAAGCGAACCGGCCGATTCGATTGCCCGGATAATAACAACAACAAAGGCGCGCAAAGGACACTGGTTGTCGGTCGCCCTTTAAAGAAAATGGAAAAAGGACTGTAAAATACTTAACATTATTCTGGTACCAGATTTTTGTCCAGTAAAAACTGAAATTGCTCGATTTTCTATCGGATTTCGTCTTAAATGTCTAGCATATATTTTACTTTTGCTTCTCTAGATTTTACTTCTAATAGGCCTAATGAGGTACGCGAGAGTAACAAAGCTGGCATTCGTTTGTCCCATGGCCGAGGTGGTGAGAGGTATGGATCTATCCTTTAATGACGTAAAGGACTAATTTACGTCGCCAAATTTCTTTCAAAACTACAATGCAAAGTTGTTTATGACGTCATTAAAGGAATCGGCCCATGCTTTTCACTGTGTTGTTGCTATGGTGACTTTTTACGCCACATAAATGAGTTCATCTTGTTAAGCAATTAGTTGTGTTTTATATGGTACCATAACATTGTCGTTTCGTAAAACAGTTGTGTCGATCTGATCCTTCCAAATACTACAGTTTATTGAAAGTGTTAAAATTAACTTGAGTCTCCTTTAGTGTCTAGTCTTCTAGCACTGAGGAACTAATCGGGGACACTGTAAATTGGAATCAACAAATTAAGGGAAGGTACGTTTTTTCTTGGGGGAAGGGGGTGGGGGCTGGGGAATTTTGTTTTTGCTTTTTTTTTCTAAAAAAGTGTCAGCTCTCCGTTGCGTTTTAAGAAAATACCCCTGACCACCCCCCCCCCCCCCGCCCCCCCCCATCTTTAGGTGACTGATAAAAGTGCGACCCTCCCGTCACTACAACTTGGTATGTTCCATGTCGCTATAAAAGACGACATTTGCTTAAATTGTCCTGCTAGATGCAAGGATCAATCAGTTCTCTTATTTGTTAATTTTTCTAGCTACTGCTCACAAAACAACCTGGATATGTTCTTAGTATTATCATGTTCTGAAAATTTTGGTTAATGGCCCACTGACATATTTTATGGGGTGCGTTGCTAAGGACGTAATGGTTAAGTAATTTGAGAGAATTCGGCATTATTTTGGTCAGTTTCCAACCTTTATAAGCCAATGCCCATAAATATGGCGTCATCATACCACGCCCATGGTCACGTGACCAATAAAAGAAAACTCTAAATTTGTCTCCGTGCTACGCAATTAGAGTAATTAATGGATGGTTTGATAATTTGTATTCGTTTTTTCATCCAGCCAGGCATGGTTTTCTTTTTATTTTGAAAAATGTTCTTTTTAAAGACGTAAGCGATACTGAAATACTCTTTTTCAAAAAAGATGATTTTAAAAAATGAAAGCTTAGCTGAATCCTGTATTTGGGGGAGAAACGTGGCATGTAAAAAAAAAATTATTTCAATTTAAAACCGCCGGAAATTTAGCTTTTTTCTCAAACCGGAAGTCAGTTCGTTTACGCATGCGCAGTTGATGTGAGAACGAGCACGAGGAAGGGCGAGGAAAAACCTTCGATGGAAACAACAGTTTGTGCGGCGACTTTTGCTTATGAGTGGGTTTTCTTGTCAGCTCAGGATAGGATGACGTCAGTTACCGGAAGTAACATTTCACTTCCTTAGCAACGCGCGAAAAATCCGTCTGTGGGCCCTTCATACAGTAAACACCCGCATATAAGAAGGGTGATCTTGTTCTTATTTGAGAGGTGCTCAGTGAGAAATCAGCCTGAAAGTGTTCTTAAAAGGTTCTTAAAATTGATTTCAGAAATAATTAACAATTATTCCATGAGCCCGCGTTGGATGCGAGATGGTAAATAGCCAACGAGGCGCGTAGTGCCGCCGAGTTAACTATTACTAATATCGTATCCAACAAGTGCGAATGGAATAATTATTTTATTCTCAACCTTCGGTTTTGCTAAATTTTATTTAAGTTGAAGAAACGACCGGAAAGTGACGTGAATTCCCGGCGCTAAAACGACATTTGCGGCATTCATTTCCATGTAAGGTCAAACGCATAATGGCTGATAACTGAGATCCAATGAGAAAGCTAGAATTGCATTCTAGAATTTGAGAATTTAATCATTTAAATTATATATTACTAGAGGTTTAATTAACATAAAATGCTGTTTTGTAATTGATTTTATAGTTTGTAATGGTCCTGAACACCATAGTACTTTGATATAAATTACTGTACTGTATTGTGTCCTTATCATAATACCCTTTCTCTTTGTATTAAGAACATGTTTTATTTATCAGGCTGAATTTGTTCTTATTTGTATTCTGCTTTATTGGCCAAATTTCAGCCTGATGTTCTTAATCCACTTGTTCTTATATGCGGGTGTTTACTGTATCAGCCGGAGCCTTATAAAAAAGAGTATCTCAGACAAAGATTGAGCTGCCTGTGAACCACGAGGCATCCCGTGTTAAGATCAAGGCCTTGGGCAATCTATTTTATAAGGGATTACACGGATACAAAAGGGTCGTAGGCGTCTGACAATCACTAATCGATATCAGTAAGCCTTCTAGGACAATGTAGCCTTCATTAATAGGAAGCATTTGAGATTAGCTCTGAGAAAAACTGGTCGATGTGATCATACGGCAATGTCACACTTGGGTTTTCATGAATAAAACAATGAACTTTATTTACAAAACGAAGGAACATTGAATAACACTTAGGGAAAATTTTAAGAGGAAGTCAAAACTATTGTTCTAAGAAATCAGAATTTTGAAAATAGCAAAATCACTGCCTTTCCAGCCGTTCTATATTTTCATTGTCCAAAATGGGTTAAAATCTAAAATGCTCCAAAATTGTGAAAACAATAAAAGCTTAACTGACTGAGGAAGCCACTCCACCCTCACAGTTCCTTTTATGGTTTTATGGAGTCGGCGAGGCTTATTTCCCTTTCCTAAACAAGTGATGCCATTTTTGACGGTCGATGCCATTCTTAGTAACCAAGCCTTTTTATTCGGTTAGCTTTCAGTAAATTGTTAGGATAAGCTTTATTTAAATACTTTATAAATTTCAAATCTGTAGTTATTGTTTCGGTAGTGTTGAGGTTGAGTGTATGTGCTCTTACTACATGGAATCGACTTCGACATCATTCGATCAAGTCTCTTCCAAATGGCATCGCTTGTTTACGAAAGGGAAAATTGCGTCGCCGAGGCAAGAAGAGTACGACCGGCCACAAGATATACACGATCCAAGCGTTAGAGGATACCTTCGTCCGCCGATTATCTGTAATATCTTGGGAAGAGGATGAAAGATCGAAGATTTAGGAGTGACGGCAACTTAAATTGCTATGTTTGGGCTGCGATACTTAAGCATCGAGAAAGGAGGGATGGCGCAGTGGAGAGAGCACTCGACTGCCACCAATATATATGGCGCAGGCTCGATTCCCAGACGTGGCGTCATATGTGGGTTGAGTATGTTGGTTCTCTACTCTACTCAGAGAGATTTTCGCCCGGTTTTTCTCTCTCCTCAAAAACCAACCTATAATTTGATTTGATATGATATAATTTGATATAATATGCATCTTATTCAATGGTTTAACATATAGTACGCGCAGATATTTTGCGAGTTGGGTAGTAGAGATTTATTATTCCAAAAGGTGTTACTTTTAATTCAATTTTATTTGGTAAGAGTGTTACTAAAAAAAATGGGTCATGTGTCCTTGAGGGCGCTTGCGAACGATGTAAACAGCACAGAAAGCCAGCCAAATGTCCTTTATTTGATTGTATAAACGAAATGACGAGAGACAAGCGATGACAAGCTAAATTCTCAGGCCTTGTATCGCGTTGAAAACGATTTGTTTCATTAAAAAACTCCCGTTCCGTCAGTATGGGCCGTTGGCACATTTTCTTTTGTTATTTAACTTACACACCTAATACATATTCAACAGACTGAAAGTTTGATAAAGTAGCAGGGAAGAGCGGGGCTGATGAATTAAATTGAAAGAGATTTATACAAAAAAATCCCTCTAGTGAAGATAAATCGCTCGAGTGAGGGATTTTGTTGAAACAAACCCAAAAACGAATTAATGGCAATGCATTTTCATTGATAGTACAAGTTTTTATTACAATAAATTTGAATGGAACCTCGCTCTTCTCGATGAAATCAAAATCCTTCTCTGGACAAATTTTGATTTAAATTTCCAACAAATATCTCAACAAAAAATGAAATTCTGTCTTTATTTCAACAACCATGGGTTACAATTTAAAGTACATTCATTATAAGCAGCGTAGGCTATTTCCCATTCTCACAATGCAATACGTTTTGGGGGTTCTTTACATTTCATTTCATTAGAAAGTAAAAGTACATCAAATGACAAAATTGTGAATTAAAAAAACAAACCGATAGTTTATTAACACAAACTCTCTTTCACCTTTTAAAGTGAGGTGACTTCATAATAACCGTGAGGCTGACTGAAAACGAGCAGTATTCAACAATGTCATCTTCCTGTAAGTGCGCGCTTTTTACGAAATGTTCGTTTCACTCGGATTCTCTTGTTTTCGGAGTTTCTGGTTCTGCATGAATATGTAATAAAGAAACGGAAGACAGAAGTGGACAAACAAGGAAAGCTGGATTCCTTCTTCTCTTGTGGCTCCGCTTCAAGATATAAGATGATGTTAAACTGAAGAAGTCACCGTTTGGGCTCCAACATTTCTCTTTCAAATCGACCACTGAGATGATGCCTAAGCGAATTTAATAGCATAAAATGCATGTGGCTTAATAGTTGTCACACACGGACTTGCCGTTGTTGAACTTTAAAAAGAAATGCAAAAAAAAAAAGTTGGCGATTTGTTAACTACAAACTTACAACGTAAGTGGGCCTTCCTCTCCCTCGTTTACTCGTCATGCAAAAAATACGTATCAGTCGTACAGGGCTTGAATAAGTTCCAGTTATTGCTTTGTCGGACAAAAATTTGGTTCGTCCATATACTCTACATCAGAGCAGAGAGTTACGTTATGTTACTTTCTCAAGGCAATGCTGTTGATTCGCGTTCTTGCCCCCGTTGCCTGATTTCATACGGTGGAAGCTGGGCGCTACTTAATCGGTTTTGCCGGACGGAAGTGGACTTCAGTTTGTAGATGGCGACTTGTACGAAAACTTGGCATAGGAATTGTGGCAGTTCTTTGTGTACGAATAACTACAGAACTAAATGAATAACGTACTACACTTTGCCCAGTGATCCTGAGCTTCAAAAAGGATATAGGAAGGTTCTTATAAACGAAAATATTAACTGGTGAAAACATGTGATATGCAACGGTCACTGGAGCTTGGGAAAAAGAGAGAACCCTTTTCTTCCTTTAACCTATACCGGTGACCTAAAAACGTTTCTTCTGCCTTTTTTTACGGGAACACAATTTGAGACGTTCAAGCACGACCTCCAACTTAAACATGATTTTACCGCCAAAACACACTAGTGCACTTTTACTTTCGCCATGCGTAGAATCTCGCATTGTTCGTCTCTCGTGGTTCGTTTCTGTTTTCGTCCCGCCTTTACACTAGACGCAGAACACGAGAGACGCATTATCCGTCTGGACAGATAATGCGTCCTCTAGTATAAAAACGGCCAATGTTAGAGAAGGACTAATCTAAAATCTTATAAATGAACCGTCATAATTATGATACATATAGGTTTATCACTCACAGAATTTTTATCTTTCCACGTTACTTAACTTTAGGGCACCCTTCTGTTCCTGAACGCTCAGTTCTCGCCATACTACACAAGGCAGAAGCGATTTATGGTTCGTTAAATAGACCTTTGGCAAAACCAGGATCGGATCGGACCGGACCGGACCGGACTGGATAAGAACGGATCGGATCGGACCGGATTGACAAAAAACCGACCGGATCAATAACAAAATCCCCGCCAAAAAGTAAACGGTCGCCAGACAACGTGCTGAAGACAGGAAAAGTCGAATTCTGTGCCTTTCTATCTTGTGTATTAGTGCTCCTTTCCTTATACCGTAAACACACATGGTGAAAATGGTCCAAAAAATGTACTTACCGTATGTTGGTAACATGTCATCTCCCGGTTTATTCCAGATGATGATCTGAAATGCTTTGATTGTGGATGCCGAGATTTCAAGCATTGTTTTAGGCTGGTAAAATCCTTTCGCAAACCAGTCGATCTCCTGTTTAAAGAGGCCATCCATTTCTCTTCGGCGTGTTTTATTTACAGAAGGATTTATAGACCAATTCGGCTAACTCAATGTTGTACCCAATTCAGATCCTTTGGGAATAAAACGTTTTGTTCCAAATATTTCCATATGAATGCTACATTATCATGCAAATGCAACATACAAAGATCCTTAACCCCGAGAGATTTGAATTGGGTACAACATTGCGTTAGCCGAATTGGTCTATTTCCATATATGTATGTTCACAGTACTCTCAAGTCTCACGCATTTTGATGCAATCTCACGCTCTCACGCCGACACGAGCATTTCTCACGCATTGGCACTTTTCTCGTAGGTAACTCTAATTTATGTTCATGAATTCGTCCTTCACTGACACTAAACGTCCGCCAATGTTCAATCTTTTCGTGTGCGACCGATTTTCTTGTTTCTTCAGGACTTTTACTCGTTAATATATGAAGTATAGGCCGATATGTTAGCTCTGCCTGATCATAAGAACCTGGGCTCTCTTAGCAAGCAGCACGAAAAAACCAAAATAGCCCTTTTCACGGTTAGTTTTTCTCATTTGCATTACAATGTGATCTAACGTGGATGCGAGGCAATTTCGGGTTAAAACTACAAAATAGCCCGAAATTGCCTCACATACATGCTAGATTATATTGTAATGCAAATGAAAAACCAACCGTGAAAAGGGCTATTGCGGACTCGACGGTGCATTTCCAGCGATTTGAGAAGTGCAAATTTCAATTTTTTTCCAGGGGAGCATGCCCCCGGAGCCCCCTAGAATTGTTTGGCGCCCCCGCCACACGACACTTGCTCCTTGGGCCCAATCTCCAGCAATCATTTCACTCTTTTTGATAGCTCTGTGTACAAACAAAAGTATTTCACAGCAAATTGTGTATAGAACCGGATAAATTTATTCACATTTCCCGCTAAAAGCTAAAATGAAGCAGGCGTTACAAGTACTAGGTACCAACTCCTTTAACAGTATTTTGGTTAGTGTCCAGTACATTTTCGGTTTGGGAGACGCGCTGTGGCTTGTGGCAAGTCTGTTATATTGTGGCTTTTGTGAGAGAAAACAGCATTCTACTGAAGGTAAGAAAGCTTTTACTGCATTTTAAGTGAGAGATAAGTCTCTTTGTGGGCCTGTGCTCTCCTTCGCGGAAAATTGCTGTGTCTAGATGTCTTGCAGCAAAAACACGATAAAATGTTTGAAAACACACCGAGTCAGGCAGTCTAATATATAATTTTCTCAGTTTCGTGTCGATCTTCGTGAATTATTCGTTGTATGCAATGCTTTTGGGGGAGTAACTGCGGAATACCCTGCCACTCGAACAAAGTTCTGCGTAGCCGGCTACGCGGTTTCGCAGAAACTAACAAATTCAAGTTGAACTATGTTATTTATTCATCAAGCAAATAAATTGGCTATCTTCAATAACAGCTGTCAGACTACGCGGTACCGATACGGACAAAGCGTGCTTAGGCCAAATCACTGAAACGGGCGCTTAGGCTTAATCAATAAACGAGTGCTATTTTCTTTACACGCTCTCGAGCTATGTGTAGTTAGCCAAACCGTTAATTGAAAGCTAAAATGTTAAAAGAGGGTTTAGGCTTAATCACTGAAACGACCGCTAAGGCTTAATCAGTAAACGAGTGCTATTTACTTCACATAATCTCGTGAAAAGTGTAGTCAACCAAACCGTAAATTGTAAGCGAAAATGTTAGAGTGCCTTGGCCTAATCTAATCACTGCAACGAGCGCTTTCTTTACACGATCTCGTGAAAAATGTAGTTAATCGAACCGTAAATTCACAATCGATCACTGCTTAATTCGCGAGTCACGCTTTAAGAACGAGAAACACTGTTTTGAATAAATTACATAATTCAACGTGAATTTATTAGTTTCAGCGTACCGCTTAGCCAGCTACGCAGAACTTTATTCGAGTGGCAGGGTATTATGCAGTTAACCCTGTCTTGTCTTTGTTTAGACCGCTAAAAAGTTGTCAATTGTGGAATCCATTTTTGTGACTCTCGCCATCGTAACTACAATAGTTCCAATTACCACTCGACCAACGCCATGCTATGATGGCTTTAAATTTTTAAGATGTTTAACTGTATGGCGTTCCATCTCCGCCAAAAATCGAAGTTGTAACGCAACATCCAACTTTACAAATCGACATCGGACTATGTCATGTCAACATTAATGTTCACGTAAACAAACTTCGAACTTACCAACACAATGTCGCTAAATGCAAATCAACTTCCAACTTAAGGACGTTCGCGCCAAAATCTTCCTACGGTGAGATTTTCTTCATTTCTCGCCTAGAGTTAGGTCATAAAGTACTTACTCCAAAAATGAAAAAAAAAAAGGGGGTCACCGACTTTGTTTCGGAGAAAATGGCAGTGGAAAAATGCCTTAATTTCGAGAAATCGGTCATAATAGCGAGATGTAGACTCATCTGCTCATCCATCGAAAATCATAAAAATAAACTGTTGGAGTGAAAGTTTCTGTGCATAGGATTTTAGGAGTGAGAGTTTTTGATAATTGTATGCCGCTAGGGATGTGGTAAACAGTAGAGTTCATCCTCGACGAGCGTTTTCGTAAGCTCTACCGTTGCAACCACTACCGGAATTCGATGGCACGAGGAAGGAAAATGTTAAAAAAAGATAACTTCTTACGGTGAGAATTTTTTCATTTCATCTTATTTTGTAGATAGCAAGTAAAGTAAGTGATTCATGATTAAAAAAATAGGGGTCACCGATGATCTGAACAAGTAAAATCGATGTGATTTTGCAAAGCTCTTGGAAAAGTTCGTTTGTCACGCTTTTGCGTGACCTGTCGGGCAAGGACTGGAACCCAAGAGAGGATCGATCGTTGAAGAGATGAAAGGTTTTTACCGAAAAAAAAAACCTTTCTCGAGCATAGCAACGAAATTTTAAGCAGGGGTCATCTTCATTTGGTTGATGTTTTGTATAATATCTCTCCATTGCCGTCATGCTCATCCTCTGGAGTGTGTTTTTTTGTGAAATTCAATGGCTGATTGTTTCCACGCAGGTCCGCAATATTCAAGCGGACGAGGACGAAAATACTGCTCAATTTTCACGAAAGTAAAGGAAAAGAACTTTAAAAACATGCATTCACTTTGAACTTAAGTTCGTAGGGTAATAAAAACATTAAAAAGAAACAGCCCCATTAAATTTACGCAACGGTTCGTCCTCGAGTTTTCCAAACTTTCAGCCACTAGTCTACTCGATCAGCTACCTTTTCCACAGCTTTTTCATCCTCCCGCTCACTTCTCTTTGAAGTTTCATGATGCTTCGGAAATAAATTTGCCATTCTTCTGCCGGCCTGGAATTTTTTCCTCGGCGTTTTTGTCGCCATGTTATTTTGACTGATGCTTGAAAAATCTGCGTGAAAGTCAAGTAGACTAGTGCACGCCTAATAAAACCTCGCGAATATCAGTCGTGCAGTAGTCTACTTGACTTTCATAAATATTTTAAATCAATTTTGACTGATCACGATCTTCTCTGATCTAACGCTGTGCAAGACTTACCGTCCACGGTTTTTGCAAAGGTTTTAAAACCTCAACTTCACTAATGCTCGAAGTAATGCGTGACATATTACAGTCGCGTTACCTGCGCAGTAACGTTGCGCACAAACAATTAGCGCGAACGTCCTTAAATGATCAACTTTTCATTTTACGTCACTAATACCAAGTTTTTAGCTCAACTTTACATTTTCGTTTCGTAAATACCAAGTTCATAAGTTAAGACTTCATACTCATAAACATCGACTTCTGTTATATAATCAAAATGTTCAACAGCGCGTTTGAACCTACGACTTTAACACAGACTACGATAATTTGTAACGCAATGTCGGACTTTGTCAGATCAAGTTCAACATTGTGGCGCCATGTTCGTCGTTACGTCCCAAAGTTGAATGTTCATTCTTACCGCAAGCCCAAATCCGCCAATAATTATGGGATGTTAAATATTGACGTCATTGACTCGGAGCTACACGCACGTGGTTGCGGTGTTCGGTCGCGGTTGTTTTCATGTTTATTAAAATTTATTCCTTGATTTACATAAATGAAGAATCAGAACAACGGCCAACTGAACCAGTTACGAAATACCCTTTTCCGGGTAGCAGACCGGCTGACCTCTTTGCAGAACAGCCAGAATAACGACTAGAAGGTAAGGTCAGCTAAATAATAAGATCCAGCTAGGGGCACCCAACGACCAATTTGTTGTAAAATGTATTATTATACCCCAGTTAATGTAAATAAATGTTATTAAGGCATTTTCAGGTGTTTTCCAGTGTTGCTGGGAAAACATTATCTGTTCCTTTTTCCCAGCAAGACACACAAGAAATTTCCCAGCGAGCTAGATAAAATTGGTTGGTTTCCCAGCCAGCTGATCATATTTATTACCAAATATCAACCAAGACAAAAGATCTTGAACTACATGTACAGTATCAAGTAAACTTAGAGGTGTTTGACCATCACACTAATAGCTATATCTCTTTGGAGCGTAAGAAGTTCATCAAATACCTAGGCGTGCTCATCGATGAAAATCTTTCATGGAGTTACCACATTGCTCATGTTGCATCAAAAATAAGTAAATCAATTGGTATTATCTCTAGGATAAGGCATTTTGTACTGCTGAGTACTTTACACCACATCTACAGGTCACTCATTCAACCATACTTAATGTGTGTGTGTGGGTGTGATGATGCATGATTTATCAAACAACTTGACACCTAATATATTTAACCTATTCACCCATCAAGCTGATATTCATCCTTATGAGACAAGATCATCGCAAAGAGGAAATTATTTTCTTAAACGTTCGAGAATAGATATTCAAAAAAGATCTTTCTCAAGAATTGGCGTTAAAATTTGGAATATCATATCTTGTGAAGTCCGCCAGATGTCAAAATCTAACTTCAAAAATTATGTTGATGATATCCTCTTCCAAAGACTGCTAAAATATGATGATCACATTGATGTTTCAATAATATTGGCAATTTTTGACTCCTTAGTTCAGTATGTCATGAAGTTAAAAATTTATTTATTCAATTACTTTTTTCATGTTTATTTATGTTATTCTGTACAAGTTTTAAGGTGTTCTCCACTGCACTAACTGTATTCTCAAACTAATTTATTTTATTTTGTTTTTTTATGTGAATGTGTAGTTATGTATTTGTAACCATTTTATCTGGAATATACTTGTAAGCAATGCTCGCCTCGACTAGCTATTGCTAACTGCGAGCATTGCATCGTTTTGTGATGATATTTTATGCAAAATAAATAATAAAAACTGAAACTGAAACTGAAAAACTGATGATGATGATGATGATGATGATAACAATAACAATACTTATATTGATAATGATAATGGAACGATAATGTGAAACACACAGCTGTAGTTCTTGTGTTAGTATGATACTGTACATGTACTGCTGTCTCGAGCAGTTTGAATTTTAGGAGACTTTTGTCACCCTGGAAAGCGAGCACAGATTTCATAATGCCTAGCAACATTGTACACAAAAGCAATAAAATACTTGCTAGAATAAACCTGTATTGTCTACAATAAGGCAGAACAACTGGAACCTTGAACTAGCTCTTCATTTTACATTTTTATTGATCTCTTCAGTTACACAATTGCTAGTATCCAATTCCTTGCTATTTCCATGGTAGCCTGAAAAATAATTAAAATTTAGGAAATAAAATTAATTAGAGACCAATATTAATTGGGTAGAGCCAGCAGTAATGCTGATTGAGTTTTCTGATCTAGCTATGGACTCACTAACTATTGTTATCACAGGGGACCCACACAAAGGGTGAATTTAGAAGCAATGTATGAGAATAGCAAAAACTTCCATAATTATTATTTTACTAATCTGCAATAAATATTTACACAAGATGAGGATAAACTATCTGTTGTTATTATGGCTGAAAATGGCAAATTGTAGCAATTTTTACCAGAGCAACACAAGTCTTTGAAATCGCTAAACTTTCCCACAAGCAGCCACAATAACGACACAGCAGAACATTTCGGATGAAGGTTAGTTTATTCTCATCTTATATGCAAATATTTATCCCAGAATTGTACAATAATATGGAACTTTTTGCTATTCTCATACATTGCTTCTCAATTCACCCTTTGTGTGGGTCCCCTGTGATAACAATGATTAGTGAGTCCATAGCTAGATCTGAAAACTCAATCAGCATTACTGCTAGCTCTACCCAATTAATATTGCTCTCTAATTTATTTCCTTCTTAATTATTTTTCAGGCTACCATGGAAATAGCAAGGAATTGGATATTAGCAATTGTGTAACTGAAGAGATCAATAAAAATGTAAAATGAAGAGCTAGTTCAAGGTTCCAGTTTTTCTGCCTTATTGTAGACAATACAGGTTTATCCTAGCAAGTATTTTATTGCTTTTGTGTACAATGTTGCTAGGCATTATGAATTCTGTGCTCGCTTTCCAGGGTGACAAAAGTCTAATAAAATTCAAACTGCTCGAGACAGCAGTACATGTAGAGTGTCATACTAACACAAGAACTACGGCTGTGTGTTTCACATTATCGTTCCATTATCATTATCATGATAAGTATTGTTATTGTTATCATCATCATCATCATCATCATCATCATCATCATCATTATTTATTTATTTTTTTTTATCATTATTATTATTATTATTCCTTTCATTTATATATATATATTAATTAATTAAGTAAGGAAGTAGGTACTTTAATTCCTGGCTTGGAAATAAATATGATCAACTGGCTGGGAAACCAACCAATTTTATCTAGCTGGCTGGGAAATTTCTTGAGTGTCTTGCTGGGAAAAAGGAACAGATAATGTTTTCCCAGCAACACCGGAAAAGACCTGAAAATGCCTTAATAACATTTATTTTCATTAACTGGGGTATAATAATACATTTTACAACAAATTGGTCGTTTGGTGCCCCTGGATCTTATTATTTAGCCGACCTTACCTTCCGAGTCGTTATTCTGGCTGTTCTGCAGAGAGTTCAGCCGGTCTTCGACCCGAAGAAGGGTATCTCGTAAGCTATTCAGTTGGCCGTTGTTCTGATTCTCCATTTACTTAAATCAAGGAATCAATTTCAATAAACATGAGAAGAATCGCGGTTCTGGAACCGCAACCACGTGCGTGTAGCTCCGAGTCAATGACGTCAATTTTTAACATCCCATAATTATTGGCGGATTGGGGCTCGCTGTAAGAATGAACATTCAACTTTGGGACGTAACGACAAACATGGCGCCACAATGTTGAACTTGATCTGACAAAGTCCGACATTTCGTTACAAATTATCGTAGTCTGTGTTAAAGTCGTAGGTTCAAACGCGCTGTGGAACATTTTGATTACATAAGAGAAGTCGATGTTTACGAGTATGAAGTCTAAACTTATGAACTTGGTATTTACGAAACGAAATGTAAAGTTGAGCTAAAAACTTGGTATTAGCGACGTAAAATGAAAAGTTGATCGTTTAAGTTGGAAGTTGATTTGCATTTAGCGACATTGCGTTGGTAAGATCGAAGTTTGTTTGCGTGAGCATTAATGTTGACATGACATAGTCCGATGTCGATTTGTAAAGTTGGATGTTGCGTTACAACTTCGATTTTTGGCGGAGATTGAACGCCATATAACTGATAGAGTTATTTGTCGCTAATCATTGAATGCTAACCTTGATGAAATGACACGATAAAAGGAGTAAGAAAACTTAAATAAAATGATAAAATTAGTACTACGACAATACTATGTATCAGCGTTGTTTCAATAGAACGCTGTACTCCGCAAATTATTTGCATAACAATAATATACACTTAATGTATGCTCCCAAGGTAAACAGTTACTTTTGTTTTTGTCAGGAACGTTGTTGCTTATGTTTTTCGTCAGAAACACGAGACATTCCAAAAAAAAATGTATATATATATATTTTTTGTACAGATATAACGACTGACGATTGATTTCAGTTTAAGTGAATGTTCATTGAACTTTTGTTCAGTTCGCAAATTGTAGTTTACTCGAATCGATCGATGTTACAAATAAAACGACATGAATCAAAACCCGACTCGATGTTTATCATAGTTTTCCCAAGAGTCCTGAAACGTCAAACTATTCTTAAGGTAAATAATAGAAACCAAAACTTAGCAAAGCAAGGATTAGGTCAAAGGGAACACCACAGTTGACTGTAGATCATCTTTAAAGTGTGTTTACATTGCCGTTGATCACAAGCTCATTCTCCAAAAAAATTGTTGTCATAAGTTGAGTGAAAGTTTTATGGAGACCAATTCTACAAACGATGTACTATAAGTCCTCTTTGTAATATTGTGATATGGGCTTCCTTCTTCCCTTCCCTGATGAAAACACCGAGTGCATTTACCTAAGGGCTACTAAACAGTCGACAACGTGCCTTAAGCTCGAGATGCAAGCTTTGATAAGATCATCAAGTAGAACGAATTAACTCTGATATTCTCTTTTTGTGTACAGAAACTCGTAGCATAAGCCCTTAAGGCATACTACATCGTATGGCTTACGAAAATTAGTGGTGCAGTGTGTAAAAAGATTGGCAAATACTCTGGAGTTCAACTGGTTTAATTACTAATTCAGCAAACAAACCTTACAAAGCCTCCATGTCAAAGCACTGTGAAATACAAAACCAAGACTATTTTGAGCACGTGTAAATGGTTCAATCTGGTTGGCTGCTATAAACAGCATGATTTTCTCACACCCTTCCTTGGTTAACGAAAGAAACTAAGCTGTAACAACTGAGTTGCTGGTGAAACATGAAGATTCTCAATCAATGCTGGTCTTTTGTTTTAATGAGTTCTCAACGAAATGTTCTTTCACACAAAATTCCCAGTTCATTCAAAGTGGCTTTAAGGTGACTAGGTGCTCTGGAAATACGACCACTGCGTGTCACTGTCAAATTAACAGGCTTCACGGGTGTAGACGGTACTGGAACTGCGGCAGGCCTTTCATCACTGTTAGGTTTTTCGGGAGGATTTGCCTCCGCAATTTCCTTGGTTGATTGTACTGCTTGTGAGGTGGCTGGTTGGACCGTTGATGACTTGACAGGGGTAACTCCATCTGGTATGTTAATTGGTACAGGAGTGCAACTGTGGTCTGCTGGCTCCTTGCTGCTACTGAGATGTCTCCTATTTCTACTGAAAACCCGTCCAACCTCAGTTCTGAGATCATGTGACCTCACGTCAACTTGCTGTTCCACTCCCACTTTGTACCATCTGTAGGCCTCCCAGGCACAACTTCTCCATTGCATAGGGGTGGGAGTTCTTTTGGCACTGATGTTGTAGTACTTTGCCTGCAAATGTTTCCTCTTTAAGACTTTTCCTGGGATGTCTTCTATTATTTTGGGCTTGAGTAGCTCACTGGTGGTTGGTATCAGTGTTCAGATGTAACGTCACAACATTATTTGTGCTGGGGAACTCTGCAGGCCCTCTGAGGGTGTGTTTCTCCATTCTAGTAAGTAAAGGTGGATGTCTGATCCTGCTACTTTAGATTTATTTGTCTAGCAAATTCTTGGCAGTCTCGATTGCGTTTTCTACCTTCCCATTACTTTGTTGGTAATGAGGGGAACTGGTAATGTGTGCTGTGTCATACCTAGCCACAAACTGCTGAAACTCGAAGGAGTTGAATGGAGGACCATTGTCGCTCATCCGCTTGTGAGGGATACCATGTCTGAAGAAATGTCTCTTTAGTGTGTGCACGAGTTCGCTTGCAGTCTTGAGTTTAAGGTGGTCGATCTCAAAGTATTTAGAGTAGTAATCCACAGTGCAGAGGTAATCACGATCTTCAAAGTGAAAGATGTCACAACCAGCTGTTTCCCAGTGGCGGCTTGGGATCTTGTGTGAGATGAGTGGTTTATTTGGTTGCTCTTTCTGGGAGGTCGCACAGACTGTACACTTGGCGACATAATCTTTAATCTCCACTGTCATACTAGGCCAAAAGATGGTTTCTCCATCCCCGCGGAGGCAGCTTTCGATACCAATGCATGTGTGTACTTTGTAGATGCTCGTGTATCTTGGGTCGTAGGTTGGTCGCAATCAGGCATCACAGGCCTTTAGAGAGGACACCATCCTGAGCAGTCAACTCATCCCGACGGTCATAGTACAGGTGAAGTTCTAGTGGAGGGTCAGCACTCTTCTTTCTTGTGTGGCCAGCTGCTTAGAATGACTTGAACGAGGGCTTGAAACACAGGATCTGTTCCTGGATCTCTAATTGGATCTCTGATTGCTGTAGCTCTCTGGAATGTGACACCGGTTGCCCATTCTGCCTCAGTGCAAATCCTATTTCACTGGAAGATGCATCACCTTGACCTTCCACAGGTTCAGCCGAATTGAAATATCTCAGGACAGGTGCTGAAGTGGCAGCACTTTTCACAGTATCAAATGCGTGTTCTTGCTCTGCTGACCAGTTACACGCAACATTCTTGTGAGTTACAAATTTGTAGTTCCTAAAGAAACTGTGGTACTGCGTTGGTGGGAGAGAGAAATATATGTTTAGTTTTGTTTAGTTTCGGGATCATTGCAGAAAATTTTGGAGTTTTTGAGAATGGCATTTTTGACTGCAAAGTTTTGTGGATGGTAGGTGAGGGTGACTGGAATTCTGTTGGTTTCTTCTTTCTGTGACGTTTGTAATGTGGTTTCTCGATCCTACGAGATGTTAAAAGAAAAACACACACAGATGCGTCAAAACCAGTTGCGCGTTCTTTTAATCTTCCTAATTACTCCCACCACAACATGACAATTTGCGGCCTTTCCTTACACCACGGGAACACAGAAAGCCGCAAAAATCTCAAACCCATCTTTGAGGTCTGCTTTTGAAAAGACTTTGGCACGAGTTAGCTCTGGGAGTATGTCCTCAATAACTGGAAGGGGATAGTGACTTCTTTTGAGGGCCTTGTTAAGATGCTGGGAGTCGATGAGTTTTCCAATTTATTTTGGTTTCTCGGTAACCACCAGACTGGACACTCAGTCAGTTGGTTCTTCTTCTCTGGCATCACACTGGCTTTCTCCTGGGAGTCACCTCCTCTTTCAGCCTATTCTTTATTGTGAGAGGTACACGACGGGGCGTCGTAATTGTCGGTGCTACACTTTTGTCCACTTCCAAGTGGAGAGCTCCTTCCATACATCCCAGACCTTTGAACACATCATTGTGTGTAGTAGTAACTTCCCTCATGATCAGACCTATATAGTCAGACTTTACTGTGGTTTCATTATTGACAATCAAGATATTTTCATGTTGAACAGAAATAAGTCCCATTTTCTGCGCCAAGGAAGCGTCAAGGAAAGGAGTGTAGTCTTCACCAATAACTACAAATGGGACACAGTACTTCTTCTGATTTTTGGGGTTGCGCAATTGGCCATTCACCTTACCCAACATCTTCAAATTAGCTTTACAGAATCTTTCAGCTGGAGGTTAGGAGGAAGCACATTGCATGAGGCTCCGGAATCCGCTTGCATCTTAACTAAGCCACCATCTCTTTCCATATGTGGAAATATTTTACTTGTATAATTAGGCATTACCATGGTGTTTACGTCGTTTTCCTAGGACACAGACAAGATTTCTTCATCGGACGAGTAACTCGGGTCGTTGCTGTGGGTAAGCTGATGGAATTTCCTGTGGCTAGCCACAATCCTGGTCAAAAGTTGTTGGAAAGGTTGCACGCATCACTTCACATTGCACCTAATTCGATTAGTCTAACTATTGGCTGTACTATTTGGGAAAGAGCATGCTCTTGTGGCCCCCCTTCTCCATATTCAATGTTGGAAGAAAAGTCACCATTTTGTTTGGTGCAAAATCCAACATTGATAAGGGGGAGGGAGGCTATCTCAAAAGTGACGCTACCTT
>NC_090893.1:26093672-26103672 GCF_036669925.1 Montipora capricornis
AAGTCTTCGTACAAATTTTCGAAAACTCAGGGGCAGTTAATAAATAAAGCTATACCAGGGGCCTTAGCATTGGAAGTCAATACTGAAGACAACGGTTTGGTTTGCTGTGAATATTTCCTCACTTTATTGGTAATATGTGGTACCTATATACATGCACGTGTTTTTTGGTTGTCTATTTTTAGAAAATATTTTCTGTACCTATAAGAAATTTCATACACTGACTTTTCAAAATGTCAAACGACGTTCACTAAACTGCTTCAGTCATCCTCGGTTTGAATTTGACAAAAAAAGTGACAGCTTCTTTCAATGGTTTGTATTTGCGTATGTGCGTGACTACAAGTACACGTGATCACTGCACGAGGCGAGGAACATTACGAACATTAGCACTGGAACTGGAAGTGAGCTGTTTCCCTTTTAACATTTCTTCACACAACCACATTTACATTGCAAAGCATCTTTTTCCCATTAGAGATAATTAGTATAAAAATCTCGGAGACACCACTATGCTGCCATACAAAATGTCCTCTTCTGATTACCGTCTGCGTCTCAAAAACGTGTACTTGTAGTCACGCACATACGCAAATATGAACCGTCGAAAGAAGCTGTCACTTTTTTGTCAAAACAAAACCGAGGATGAGCGAAGGTTTTCGGTCGAAACGGCTTTATCAAAGTTTTTAGGGAACGTCGTTTTGACCTTCAGTGTCCGAGATTTCTCATGGCAATTACGCAACCTTCAGCATAACTTCTGTATCTGTTGTCTCTAATTATTTAAGAGCTTCTAGCTTCTTTAGTCAACTCTAATAAGGTTCACAATTCTTGTTTTTACTCTGGTCACGTGCTTTACTAGTTCCTACGATATTGCATTTACCTAGTTGATTTTCTTGTTATTATCTTCCTATGAATCTTTTTTTTTCCAGTTAAAAGATGACCAATGACTTGACCTTGACAACCTGTCTCTCTGTCATTTGCATTTTAGTGCTAAGTGAGATCGCAATATGTTAATGATGTCAACATCAGTTAAGCACAGGAACTGCCCTACTGTGAACTGTCTCAACGAACAACGAAGTCTTCTCAGAGATGTAGAGGTCCATACTGGTGGAGAGTGTTTCGGCCAAGCAGGAACGTTGGGGACACATGAAAGAGGCCATACTGGAGAGAAGCCTTATAAATGCAAACAATGTGGAAAGTGTTTTAGTGAAGCAGGAAAACTAAAGACACATGAAAGAGTCCATACTGGGGAGAAGCATTATATATGCGAACAATGTGGCAAGTGTTTTAGCGATGCAGCGACTTTGAAGAGACACGAAAGAGTACATACTGGAGAGAAGCCTTATGAATGCAAACAATGTGGCAAATGGTTTAGGCAAGCACAACATTTGAGGACACATGAAAGAGTCCATACTGGAGAGAAACCTTATGAATGCAAACAATGTGGAAAGTGTTTTAGCGAAGCAGGAAAACTAAAGAGACATGAAAGAGTCCATACTGGGGAGAAGCATTATAAATGCGAACAATGTGGCAAGTGTTTTAGCGATGCAGCTACTTTGAGGAGACACGAAAGAGTACATACTGGAGAGAAGCCTTATGAATGCAAACAATGTGGCAAATGTTTTCGGCAAGCAGAACATTTGAGGACACATGAAAGAGTCCACACTGGAGAAAAGCCTTATAAATGCAAACAATGTGAAAAGTGTTTTAGCGCAGCAGCGACTTTGAGGAGACACGAAAGAGTACATACTGGAGAGAAGCCTTATGAATGCAAACAATGTGACAAATGTTTCAGGCAAGCAGACCATTTGAGGACACATGAAAGAGTCCACACTGGAGAAAAGCCTTATCAATGCAAACATTGTGGAAAGTGTTTTAGCGAAGCACCCAATTTAAGAGCACATGAAAGAGTCCATACTGGAGAGAAGCCTTATGAATGCGAACAATGTGGAAAGTGTTTTAGTGAAGCAGGAAAACTAAAGAGACATGAAAAAGTCCACACTGGAGAGAAGCCCTACAGATGTGAACAATGTGGCAAGTGTTTTAGCGAAGTCGCAACTTTGAGGAGACATAAAAGAATCCATACTGGAGAGAAGCCTTATGAGTGCAAACAATGTGGAAAGTGTTTTAGGCAATCGGGACAATTAAAGAGACATGAAGAAATCCACACTAGAGAAAAGCCTTATGAATGCAAACAATGCGAAAGGTGTTTTAGCGATGAAGGAAATTTAAGGAGACACGAAAGTGTCCATACTGGAAAAAAATCTTATACATGTAAGCCAATAGGAAAGTCTTTCCGTAACAGAAGAAGTGTCATGAAACGAGAAAAAGCGCAAGAAGGTTCTGCAAGTTCAAGTCAAGATGAAGTAGAGATTCATCGCTCCTGCGCTTTGCAAGATCATAGTTCGAAGCAGGGTGTAAAACACAGCTGTTGGCTTTGCCAGGAAGAGTTGAGCAGCGAGGAGCTTCTTCTTGCACACTACCAAAATCATATGGTGTTTGACGAGCCATCAACTTGAACGATGTAGCTGGGTGGCTCCCTTGATAATTTTGTTTTATATCGCTTTTAACTCTTTGGCAGTAAAAGTGGAAAGTGGCTTAAACGAGTTTGAACAATTTGGAGGACTCAGGAGTATTTCTATTCAAAGGATCAATTCTACAACACTGTTTCCTGTAATAGCAATGTTATGGTCAACCTCGTTTCCAAGGTTTCTCTTTGCTGCCTTCAAATAAAACAACAAGAATTGCTTAACGAAAAGCACTTATTTATGTGACGTATTAAGTCACCATCGCAACAAAACAGAGCTGTGAAAACACCTTATTTGTTATATTTAGAGGGTTATATCTCAAGAACAAACTCGGTCATCCCAAGCCTGCAAATATTTTTTTTTTGCTATAAGCCTGTTATCTGTCAGGCCAGGGATAAGCTTTGACCTGCCTGTGGCATTTTCATCGTCTGGTTTTTTGTTGTTTTTTTTTTAATTTGTAAAAACTTTTCCAAATGGTTCAATCTTTTGCGTTATCCGTAGCCCTTTGCAGCTAAAACAGAAAGTACTTCTGCTCTATCATGATCGGAATCACTTGCAACGTCTTCTGAAGTAAAACCACTTATCGTTAAGTCAAAAGTTATGAACAGGAAGGCACCACTGTTACTATTCTTCAGTCGCTTTCGGAGGAATTTAAGACGCGTGACACGGTTCGGGCAAATGGAAACACTTCGTTAAAAACACAAAATGCCTTGGAACATTCACCAGATTTACATACGATACGCTACTCATTGAACCCAACTCGCGTAATAGTACTCTGATATTTCTTGGTGACCAATCGAAGCTTAGCTAATACAGGCCACAAGTTTTTAGAAGTTTCTTCAGACCAATGTATTAAAAAACAGTATTTTAAATTCAATGTTTGAAATATTCACTTGCACATGTATTTTCCCGCGCTGTGAATCAGAGACAGAAAATCGCTGGAGCATGGAAATAATACGACATATTTTATGAGGCACAATATTTATTTTAAAGCAAATTGAAACAAAGGCATTTTTTAAGATACGCTGAGAATTTTCGCACTTTCATAAAGCACTTCTGCCACAATGATTTTACGTTGATTTTGTCTACCAAATTCAGCTCACTAACGCAATTTTCTTCTTTTACAGTAAACAGTGTTCAAAATCTAAAGAGATGCTGTTGTTATTTAGTCAATAAATGTCAAGTTTTCATCGAAGCGATCATGACTTGACCGGGCATGGCTACATTATTGACATTGTAATTTGAGGAAAGTAAAAGTTGGCGTGCAGATGGTTTCCACAGTGACATCCTTAAATTACAAAACGAAAATAGCGAGGTCTTCTGAATTTTTGTATAAACGAAGGTTGCAGATTGCTGGTTGAAGTTTGAACGTTTCAAATGCATTACGAAAGGTGGTCATACACATGTATTATATCTCATGAGCGAAAGTACAATGTAAGCGCTTTCGTGGCGAAGTGAACTCCAGTTGTTTTCGTTGATTACCGGCCTCGCCTCGACCCACGCCCCCACAAGCTTTTCCCACGCAGTTGTTTTCGTTTTCCCTACTATCTGAGAGCCTGGAACAGGCTACCATATTGGCGGACCACAGACGGTGAACCGCTTCGGCAAATAAACCTCTTTACAATTGTGTGCTTGGTTATCTGGCCTTTAAATGAAATTGAGGCTGGTGTGGACCTTGTTATGATACAGACCTCCCTCCTTTTCTTATGTTAATGACGTTGTGGCCATGCGAATTAGTGAAAATTCACGTAAGAAAAACAGTAAGGTTTCTATCAAAACAAGGTCAACTCCTGCCTCACTTTCATTCATAGGCCAGGAAACTTAGCACACAACTGTAGAGTAAATGTATCGTATGCTATCTCTTGATAGAAGCCGGATATTTCATTAATATCGAGAAATCCCAACATGTTCCTTCTACGTCGGTACGTTTCTTGGGTTTTGTATGCGATTCCCTGCGCCAATCTTTTCTTGGTGCCTCAACATAAGAAGGCCAAATTCATTACCTTCAGAGAGAGCATATTATCATCCAACATGGTAACTCTAAAAACCCTCCAGCGTTTCGCAGGAAAGGCGGTTTCGTTGAGTTTAGCCATCCCGTCGTGTAAGCTCTACGTGCGCGAAGTGTTTCAGGCCGTTGCGCAAATGGCTCGCTCACCTAAGGGGTCTATCAAGGTTAATGACAAACTAAGTTCTGAACTCCTGCACTGGCGTTTTCTCGATAAATGGACCGATTGCTTCCCGTGGCGATCAGAGTTACATTACATCGCCACGTTGTATTGTGATGCGTTCAGGCGCTCTTGGGGCGGAGTTCTGTTAAAGGATGGGAGCGAGGTTCGATCAAGGGACTACTGGCAGGGTGCATCAGCGGATATCAACCACCTTGAGGCTAGAGCACTGCGCTATTTCCTCTGCGCAATTCCAGGGTGGAAGTGCACACTGATAACAGTTTTCTGCAGTAGAAAACTACGGATGCAAGAATTCAGCAGTTAACGATTCAGCAAAGGAGATCCTAGAGTTGAGTCGCCTGTTCAATTTCCCCATTGATATGTATTACATCCCTTCCCATGATAACATTGCGGATATTCCATCACGAGAGCGCTCTGATCTGGACTGCACTCTTTCAGAGAAAGCCTGGAAGCTGGTGGAGAGCAGATTTGGGCCACATACCTTCGACCTCGTGGCTTTGGACAGCAATTGCCAGCGTGACCGTTCCGGTCGCATGCTGCCTCATTCTACTCCTTGGCCTACTCCGGCGTCTCAAGGGGTCAATGTCTTCGTGCACCCTTTTCCTACCGGGCATAATGTGTATGCTTTCCCCCCCCCCCCCCTCTTCCATTTTGTGTTGGCTGGTCCACTCCTGCGCTTTCTTCATGATCGCGAGTTTCGGGGTTCCCTTAAGCTCGTTGTTCCAGACGTTCGTCCACGGAAATTCTGGTGGGCCCTCCTTCAGTCCGCAGGGGTAGACAGTCTTTGCTTGGGCAAGAAAGGAGACCCATCTGTTCTGCTTTTCCCATCCCGTGGTACACATGGTTGGTCCCAAAGAAGCCTGCAATGGGATCTGTGGGCTTTCCGGTGCGTCTTTTAAACTCTCCCTCGTCCGTTACTGGTTTCGAGACCTTGGAAACCTGCGCTTCGTTGTACGGGCTGCCTGTACCCCAATGACGTGGACGCCAATTTTTGTCAAGCTTGTAGGATGGCTGCGACGCCACCTTGCGATGTGGATAACGAGAGAATACGTCATCGTTTCGTAGAGTGCAAGTCCTCGTTGGCGGCAAAGCCATATCAGCGCCAGAAGTCTGCTTTAGAGGAACAGCTTGCTGCCTTTCTATCGTCCTTTTCCCCGTCCGAGGTCGTTTCATCTTGTACGGCGGATGATGTCATCAAATTTCATATCTATAAAGACAAATCGGGAAGAACCATAGTCCACTCGCCTTCTTGTCCTGGAATCCCGTGTGAGTGCCCCCGTCGTTTGGCAGCGCGCGGGTACAAAACACTCCTTACTTGGGAAACTTAAAGCCATTGTTAATGAGCTCGGCCGTCTGGACGCATCTAACCCAGTCGCGCATCCGCGTGTCAAGGAGAACTTGAAATTCGTTAGAAACGAGCAGGCGAGTCTCGCGATTACTACCACGCAAGCGGTTCCCTTGTTCTTCATCAAGTTTCAGAAACTCATAGCTTATCTTAGAGATTTGATAGTAAACAGCCGGTCGCTTTCCCGAGTAAACAAATACACACTCGTCAGAGATGCCACATTTTCCGCTATAGATTTCTTTCCGGGAGACAGAGCTTCCGATTTAGGGCGTTTGCAGACGAATCAGGTTCTTAGGTTTAAAGATCGGGAAGGGTTTTTGCTTAGGCTCACTTTCACTAAGACTTTGCGAAAAGGGGTTCCCCGTCCTGTTGCCCAAACTCCTTTCCCCGAGTTTGACGTGTGCTCCGTCAGGTGGATAAAGTATTATATCGCCGTTTGCGACCTCCCTGATATATCTCTGTCTCCAGGGTATTACTTTAGGGCAACTATCCGCGGAAGAGACGTTGGCCCCGCTCCTTTCGTAGACTCTACAGTAAATGACCGCCTGCATAAGCACCTTACAGGAGCTAAGCTTCATGGAGGTGAAACTCCGCACAGATTTAGGGTGGGGTTATCCAATACCCTAAGGCTTTTGGGTTGTAGCCAATACGAGGTGACTCAGTATATAGGATGGAAGACTGGGGACATGGCAACGCTCTCCATTTTAGAAAATGTTTTGCCCACTGCCACGAGCTTAGACAAGACCCCAATCTCCCATCCGAGTAACTTACAACGGGCTTTAAATATTTCCTAAGATAGTTTGACTTGCCTGCGTTTGAACGTTAACAGTCTGAGTATTGGAAGACTGGTTCATTAAAGGGCATGATTCTTAGATTCTGGCTAATATTTTTCATCTATTCACCCTTGTCACAGCTGGGATAAATGGACATGCGCGGGGTCATGGGTAGGAGCGAACAAATCCCATAACTTAGTATACCACGATGTGGTAATAGGAATGCAGTGAGGATAGATCACTATTATCCTTGGTTTCTAAGTGGAATTTTGGGTCGATTTGAGCTTTTTGTTGGGATTTACAGCAGCTTCTTCTCCCGACTGCTGCATCGGAGTTTTCAATCTTGTGTTAATATGGATGCATAAGCAAAACACCGACGCTGAAAACGACCATAAACTTGCTAAAAATTGCATAAAGCCTTACAAAAGCCACATCGAAGGCAAGAAGCCTCACCATAAAACGAGGTAAGACGTTTTTATTTAAAATTTCGCTCATATTTTTTACTTTCAAGTGCAGTTGTTTTCACCGATTCAGTGATTAATTTACGACAGTTTGGGGAACCTGTGCTAACATATGTGGATTGACTTTGCCGTTTCCCTGTTAAGCTATTTGGTCATTTCGCCATTTCGTCATTTTGCCATTTCATGTTTTAAACACGTCCGAAAATAAAAGCGACAAAGGCACATTTGAGTAAACCAAGGGCTCACATAGTAATTTAGTTGCAATAAATGTGCTTGTTGTTGTTTTAAAGTATGCAGGTAAATTCCCTCCAGATAAAATAGAAGCAACAAAATAGACCAAAACTTCCTTTTCATACGTAGCGACAATTTTTTACCTTGCACAAAATGTTGTGCAGCCCCACTGAAGCTCTATATTGCATTAGTGTAACCATAATTACATTTAAGCACAAATTTAACGTACCAAATATTCAGCCTTCAATGTAAATCTTACTTCGCAAATGATCACTCAGCAGCAGCAGTCGTTCAAAACAGGTACCGCAATTTTGTTTCAAAATGAGAGTGCTATTGAGTATTTTTTTTGTGACGGACAAGAATCCTGCCAAAACGGAAGCGCTCAAGAACAAATTAGAGTGGATCTCTGTCTATCGCGAAAGGTGCTTTGTTCGATTGTGTATTGATAACTCTTTTATGTGTGTGATAGGCGGGTGAGCGCGATAAAAAGCGTCCGTACAATTTGAACTTCCACAGCAAAGCGACATCAAAATGGCGGATGAATGGTAAAGGAAAGTTCGAGATCTAAGAACTTGACACGTGACTTACCCTTTTCTCCTCGTCTCGACCACAAATTCAAATTATCTTTAGGGAAGCAGGTCAGCGACATTTCCCAGTTTGTTCTCAAAAGGCCAGTTGACTCACCCGCCCCTAGGTGAAATATTTCGAGATACTTACCCACCACTACGCGTAGTCTAACAAAGAAATGGAAGAATTTCCAACCTCTTTTGCCTAAAGTAAGGCATCAAATTGTATCCGACCCTTTGAAATATTGACATTTGACGATCTTGATCAGGAAATATTATGTTGCTTACTTGAGGTATCATACCCCTTTCTAGACCTAATAGTTCTCCGTCCTTCAGACTTCGCACTAAGAATCACAATTTTCAAATGATTGACAAGCTTATAAAAATCCGTACCGTTGTTGTTGTTTACATTCTTACGGTCAAACTATGTCACGCGTGACCAGTTGTTTTGAAATTCTAACTGAGTACCACTGTCTTCTCGATATTTTGAATTCCCGTGGACCGCGGATATTTCCTTGATATATCACGGTAGTCAGCTATGAATTTCCGTTTCATTACTTTTCGAAGAACAAAATATAGGTCTAGGGTCCATTTTTGGACTTTGGGGGAAGGGAGGGGGGGGGGGGGGGGGTCACGATTTGGCTACGCATGTAAAAGATGTTTTTGCCCCATAGACACAGCCCTGATAGGATTTGAACTCGGTATCTCCTCATTAAGAGGCAATACCACTAAACCGCAGACGACTACGCGACAGACTAATGGATAAATATGTAATATAGAATTGTGTGCGTGACCGAAAACGAGTTTTTGTGTTTTCGTTGCACGCAATGCCATATCCCGGTATTAATAAAAGAAAAAGGATTAAATGTTTTAAGTACTATTATACAAACTTGTAAAGTATCAGTGTACTGGTTTTGATTGGAATCAATGCCGCTAACAACAGTTTTAACTGTGTGTGGACAACCTCTGAAGCCACTGATCACTCCACGATCGAGGACGATTTAATCCCAACAATCGGCTTGATTCGGCCTTTTGTCCACTCTCACGTGAAGATCGATCACAAACGATATAGCATAAAGGCCCGGAGTCCCAAAATAATCTCCACATGCTTAAAGAACAAGCCAGTTTTCACGAAGTACCCGTCGTCTTCTCCAGCTTGAATTCGAAGAAGCATTACAGGTCGCTTTTGGGACGGGACTCGACCGTTGGTCTAGTGGTAGGGATCCAAGATCAAAGTTCGGCCTATCTGGATATTTCTCTCTTCCATACGACCTTTTGACGTCTAAACCCTTTGTCTAGAAAAGCCAATTGCGTTGCTCAAATACGTGTAAACATGCAAATATTACTATGGAGAAAATATTATATGCTCCCCGCTGTTCTGCCTTGTTTCGAAGCTGACAAGCAAGGGAAAAAATCTATTTATGACCGGTTTATTCCTAACAGATAATCACTTTTGAGTGCTAACAATGCGTTGTGTTGATCACCTTGAGAACATTCCTCTCAGGTTTGCAGCTTCGCTTTTATCAATCTTTGTTACTACAGCTAAACAATGTAACTTATGAGGAAAAGCACTAACTTATTGGCTGGCTGGCAGTCAAAACTGTTTATTTGTAATAACAAAGATATATTAAAAGCGGAGTTAATAATAACAATAATGACAATTTGATCCGTTTCTCTGCAAACCTGAGAGCAATGTTCTGAACTTGATCAACACACCGCATTATTAGCACTCGAAAGCTATTATCTGCTAGAAATAGACCGGTTGTAAATGGGTATCTTCCCTTGCTTTCAGCTGAGGACGACTCGTTGAGTTCGGCTCACCAGACCAACGGACGTGTCCTGTCGCAAAAGCTAACGCTTCTTCAGGCTGGAGAAAGCGGCGGGTTCTTCGTGAAAAATGGCTTGTTCTCTAAGCATGTGGA
>NC_090893.1:26108672-26113672 GCF_036669925.1 Montipora capricornis
CCTTAAATTACGGCAACTTAATTATGCTCCTAGAGTAGGCCTATGAAATACAATTAAGTGTTGTGAGCATAAGTATGAACATGAGGCAAATGGCGCTGAATGAAAAATGTTGTAAACATTCCTTATTTTTTCATGCGGATAGTCAGCTCGTGGAGTAGCTTAGCCATAAATATTTTGGAAGCAGGTAGTTTGGAACTTCTAAAAGTTACACTGACAACTTTGAGAGGTTTATAACTCAATAATTATTGTTGGATAATTTTAGTATATTTTCGAATAATGTGCATTATGATAGTTATTCTGCAATAGCGCACTTTTTAAAAGGGGTTTCAGTTCTTATGAGGACAGCCTTGAGGCTTCCTTCTCACATTTATTCTTATAAATGTGAATGGTAGCTGGTCGTGGGTTCGAATCCCGTTGGAGCCACCTGTTATGTACACTTTTTTAACACTCGAAAGCGTTGCATAACTATTTTATTCCATGCGATAAAAAAATGTAGTGGCCAGAATGGCACGGTGGGAAGGTTGCATGGGTGTGCTAGCTACCGCCAAATTGCACTGATCGATGGGAAGGTTCGTTGGAATACATATACTCTTATTCGATGGTTTAACATATAATACGCGTGGATATTTTCCGAGTTGCGTAGTATTTTAACGAGCTCCGCGGGATCGAGGAAAAATACGAACAATAAGCAAAATGTTCGCGAGTATTATAAGTTAAACCATGGAATAAGAGATTTATTATTCCATAAAAAAAAGTGCCATTTTGCATCAATTTTATTTCGTTAGAGTGTTTTAAGGAAAAGCATCACTGTCCTTCAGGGCGCGTGCTAACGATGTAAACAGCACAAAAAGCCACGGAAATGTCCTTTCTTTGATTGGATAAAATAAATGAATGAATGAAGAGTGACAAGTGATGACAAGCTAAATTCTCAGGCTTTGAATCTTGTTGAAAACAAATTCTTTCATTGAAAAACTCCCGTTCCGTCCGTATTTGCTCTGTTCTAAACCGGTCAAACCGTGACACTACAGTGTATTACCGTCTCATATTTTGCCCATTCTCTTGACCAATCATGGTAAATTGCGCAATACTGGGATAATAATGACGAATATACAAGGGCTTCCCGGCATTCTGATCGGCTATATTTTCTATGGCATGATATCAATGGGAATAGTGGCTAGCCATGAGTTCGAATGCCGTTGAGCCACCTGGCCTAAATAATAATAATAATAATAATAACCTTTGTTTAAAGAGGGTAACACCTATTACTGAGTTATTCGAAGGGTGGATAGCGCTATCCACTGGATGACTCAATTGGTTTTTGCTAGTGTTTATTTGCTGGATACCGATTTATCCGATGAATAGCGTTATCCACCTTTTGAACAACCCAGGCTAGAATTTTTTAGGTGTCTATGGCGGAAGGATTGTGTAACTAAATGCGGGGATCACTCAGTTCTCTCATTCGTCTATAACCTGCACTTTAAAATATTCATTTCATTCAAGTCGCTTTGGCAACGGGCGAAGGGACAACTGAAAAATCAGAGTCGTTTCGCCAGTTGCCAAGCGACTTGTCTTCCTATCCTTCCACATTCCCATCATTCCATGTATTCATTTCATTATTGCAAACATGACACCGTGTTCTTTTTTTGAAGTCCGCTGGTCAAGATTGCAAAGAAGAGGAGTGTGTCGAGGATTGTTGTGCGCTCTTACAGAAGGTAAGAAAGTTGTTTACTGCATTTTAAGTGAGAGATCAGTCTCTTGAAAAGTGTTGTATTGCTAAAACTTTGTGGGCCTGTCTCCTCCTTTTCGGAAAATGGCTTTGTCTAGATGTCTTGCACCCAGACATGATAGAATTTTTGAAAATACGCCGTGTCCGTCTAAAGTCCGATAATTTTCTCAGTTTCGTGTCGATCTTCGCGAAATACTCGATGTCTGCAATGCTGACTTTGTTTAGACCGCTAAAAAGTAGTCGATTTTAGCCGTCTTGAATCCATTTCTTTGACCGTGTCTGACACTTGCAGACTGCTGGCTCATTTGAAAACGGTTCATAGCATTCTTCAATGATTGCGACAAGTACACTGTACCGTTATCAGTACTTAGACTTAAATACTTTTAATCAGTGTTATTTCAATACTCTGCAAGTTATTTCGATACCAATAACATTTATGGTATGCTGACTTATTCAAAAAAGAAAAAAACATGTAAACACATCAGCAGAGCTTTGACCAGGGGTTGGAATGGGTCAGCATAAAAACTGAGAGTATTTACCTCAGAAAAGTAGACACATCCAGCAAAATAGTAATATTAACCACTGTTCACCTCAGTATTGATGACTATTGTTGAATAGTAATGTTTTAGTATATATTAAAACAGTGAGATGATATACAATATAAAGTTGATTTTTAACTCGTTTGTGCCTGCAACGATGACAATATTTTCGGGTGCAGTTCCTTTGAAGTGAATAGTTAACAATAATTATTGAAGTGATAGATAAACAACAAGGTGCATAGCGCCAAGCTGGTTATAATAATTTTATATCTAGGAAAAAAACTATCTATCTGTTAGGCTCAAAATAAATTTTTGAATTTTCTTTGATACTTTACTTTTCAAATAAAATAATTTAATACATCATTCCAAGCAGTTAGAGCCTGGTGATTGATTGAGAGAGAGGATGTAATAATAATAATAATAATAATAATAATAATAATAATAATAATAATAATAATAATAATAATAATAATAATAATGTTTAATACTTATATTGCACTTTTTACCTCTGAATATGATCAAAAGCGCATCACAGTAGTAAAATTGTAAATTAACAATCTAATAATAATAAATGAATAGGAAGTATATAAAAATTGCAACCCTAACAATATTACAATATATAGAATTCATAATTAAAAACAAATAAAGGATTAAAATGCTTGAAATTCTTCCCCATGAGCCAAAACTTAATAAATTTCTTTTAACTAATGCCCCGTTCACACCGAACCCTAACCATGTTTTGTCTTTGTAGATCATGTATACTGATTTGTTGACTTCTCATTTAGCACAGATCAAAGCGTGAATTGAAAATTACCAGAATTTCATTTAAAAGCCAGTCCTACAATTTTTTGGTGACTGATTTTCATTTTGTAAAACCCAGGTCAATTAAACATGTCATGTTGGTGTGAATGGAGTATAACTTTATCTTTTTCTGATTCCATACCAACACCTGGCAAATGATTCTAGGAAGTCTTAAGCTTGATAAAAATTTTCGAAAACTTGGGGCCAGTTAATAAATAAAGCTATAGTAGGGGCCTTAGAATTGGAAGTCAATACAGGAGGGTCTGAATGGGGGTAAATCCCAGTTAATTTTTTTGTCGCTAGTCAGTAATTTTCCCCTCGTTTTGTCGGTAGTCAGTAATATTTTCTAGCCCTTTGTCACTAGTCGGTTAACCCCATTCAAACCCTCATACTGCCCTATGCAGAAAGGTTGCTTTTGGTGCCCTGTGTAACATGTAGACTGGGAAAACAAAGCTAAAATAACAACTACGCTATTAACAATGACCAGATAAGCTACAAAACATCATATTAGCAATAGCCAAAATTAATTATGTGCAAAAACATACAGAGATTAATAAGGACTACTTTATTTTCGCTTCAGGTTAAGTTTTCATGGAGAGAGATTTTAGGTTTTGCTAAATGATTTTAAAAGGACTTTATGCAGGTTACTGGTAGCACAGCAAGGTTGTTGTCATGAAATTTACATCATAGCATCACCAATAGCTTTTCCATGCTAGCAGAGTTCTCTTTTCCCGTACTCGCCAGCCCAGCGAAAGCAAAAAGGAAAGAGACCTATCCTAGCAGGAAACAATAGCTTGATCACAAGACTAAGGAAAAAAATTGCTGGAGACAACGCTTCGCATTGCTGTAAATATTTCCCCGTCTTTATTGGAAATACCTGGTACCTACATGCACGTGTTAACTCTATTTTTTAAGAAGGTCTATCTTGTTCCTTTAGCTCTTATTAGGTTAAAAACCTTTATTTTTTCTGGTAACGCGCTTTCAGAGTACCGACACTATTGTATTTACCTTGTTGCTTGCCTTTTTCTGAAATTCCTATGAATTGTTTTCGTAAGTTAAAAGATGGCCGATGACTTGTCCTTGACTAAGCTGCCACTTTAACGTAGAATTGACTTGTCTTTCTTTTGTATTTTAGTGCTACGTGAGATCACAATCTGTTAATGATGTCAAGATCAGTTAACCACAGGAACTCCCGCACTGTCAAAAGGGGTTCTTGGTCTACATGTATAGAAAGAAGAAACTCTCTCAATGAAGAACGAAGCCTTACGAGAGATATAGAAGTCGATACTGGTGTTGAGTGTTTTCGCGAAGCAGGAACATTGGAGACACATGAGAGAGTCCACACTAGACAGCAGCCTTATAAATGCAAACAATGTGGAAAGTGTTTTAGGAATGCAGCAAAATTGAGTTCACACAAGAGAGTACATACTGGAGAGAAGCCATATAAATGCAAACAATGTGGAAAGTGTTTTAGCCAAGCAGGGAATTTGAGGAGACACGAAAGAGTACATACTGGAGAGAAGCCTTATAATTGCGAACAACGTGGAAAGTGTTCTAGCGATGCATCGAATTTGAGGAGACACAAAAGAGTCCATACTGGAGAGAAGCCTTATAAATGCGAACAATGTGGAAAGTGTTTTCGAAAAGCAGGTGATTTAAGGACACATGAAATATTCCACACTGGAGAGAAGCCATCTAAATGCAAACAATGTGGAAAGTTTTTTAGCGATGCATCGAATTTCAGGAGACACCAAAGAGTACATACTGGAGAGAAGCCTTATAAATGCGAACAATGTGGAAAGTTTTTTAGCGAAGCAGCGAATTTGAGGAGGCACGAAAGAGTACATACTGGAGAGAAACCTTTTAAATGCAAACAGTGTGGAAAGTGTTTTAGCCGAGCAGTGATTTTAAAGGCGCACGAAAGAGTCCATACT
>NC_090893.1:26123672-26128672 GCF_036669925.1 Montipora capricornis
TTCAACTTAAATGTTATTTTTTCAGTTAAAATATTTTATAGCAACTTTGATATATCCAGTTACTCTTCCGTTTATATTACGAGCACAATAAAGATTGTTGTACGAACGGTTTTTGGGGTACAATACTGGATTGCGTGAGCAGGCAAAAGTTATGGCGGGAAATGTAAATGCAACATAAAATTGACTGAGGTCTACATGGTAGTCTTCCCATCAGTCCCCAAAGGCACGAAAAATTCAACAAAGATCTGAGGGCCGTATCTCTAACTTCCACGTTGTCTAAAGTTACCGAGGGGTTTGTTATTGATAAATAACTCACACCTGTGGTGCTCGAGGGTCAGGGCAGCGCTCCAAAATGGCTTTTGACCTTGTAGACCATAATTTACTGGTCGCCAAACTTTATAGTCTAGGAGTTAAACCCACCGTTGTCAACGGGGTTGCGGACTTTCTACGTGAGAGATCCGAACTTGTTAAGCTCGGCTCTGATTGTTTCTCAGAGTTCACCCAGTCCCCGCCGGATTCCACAGGGTACCCGCATTGGTCCGGGGCTCTTTTTGGTCATGATAAATGACCTCACAACTACGGATAACTCTCTATTGGCCATGTGGAAATTCTCTGGTGATACAATGGTCTCGGAATATGTTCCATAGTTCGGCGCAAGTAATTTACAAGCCACAGTGGAGCATATCGTAAACTGGTCCAACGTCAACAAATTCAAACTGAGCTCACTTAAGTGCAAGGAAGTCCGTAGGGATTTCCGCAGGAAAGCAATCTTAGACATTCCTGCTCTTGAGGTCAATACTAACACCCTTGAAACTGTTAAATCACTCTGGTGAATTAAGGCCCCAGATCTATTTTTTGAAAATAAATGAGGGGGTGAATTCATTATTAGTCCGCTAAAGCAGACAGTTTTAAGCAACAGGTCTTCTCGTGATGAACCTGAACGACAAGCGCCCCATCCTCCACAGGATCCTGCGGCTTTACCCGCTGTTGTTGAACCTCCAGCCCCGAATCAAGACATTCACAAAGATCCTTCTCAAGTCCAGGAGGTCTTTATTCTTTCATTTCTGTTCTTCATGCGTTGCTCGGTTCATCCGCGTGTTCAGCATTTCGCTTACTCTTCCCACTTATAAGGTTCTCTTGTCATACTGTTGGCGCTTTTTTCTTTTTTTTTGTCTTCTGTTTCATTCCAGGTTACATTCTGCTCTTATGTTCTTTATTAGACTTTGCGCAATGCTTTTTTTGCAGATTTGTGCAGGTTTTGGTTCTTTTTGTTTGCCCCGTGCAATTTTGCTTTTGTGTTTATTGAATAGTTTTCCCCATGTTACATGGGACGTTGTTTGCTAATATTTGTTTCTCCATGCTTTCGTTCATGGTTTCGGCGTTTTATTTTGTTATTGCATGGAATGTTATTTATCTTACTTTTTTCCTCACGCAAATTCTATTGTCTTTTTGGTTGTGTTGTCGATAGTGCGAGATGTAAAAAAAGATCTTATAAATTTAAAAATGCTTCTCTTTAGTTTTCCCCATGTTACATGGGATGTTGTTGATTTATATTTGTTTCTCCATGCTTTTCTTCATAGTCTCAGCGTTTTATTTTGTTATTGCATGGAATGTTATTTATCTTAGTTTTTTCCTCACGCAAATTCAATTGTGCTTTTAGTTGTGTTGTTAGTGGGGCGTGAGATGTAGTTCAGCTCCTTTAATCTTTGTTTTTCTCGCGCTAGTTGTATAAGCTTTGTGGTATTAGATGTTGTTTTTGCTTAGTGCAAATTTATTTCCTTCATTAGTTTTGTCTTGGTTCATTTACATGATTTGCCTGCATGGAAGTTTTGTTCTGCTATATTGTTCTTGGCCCAGTCTGTGTTGTTTTTTAGTTAAAATGCTGTGTGGTCGCACGGGTTTTGTCCAGTCAAAACTTTTCATAGTTCAGATTCCTTCTCAGTTTTACTTCAGTTTTGTATGTAGTTTTTTTAATTACTAGCCTTTGTTAGTTTTTACGTCTCTTGGGATTTTGTTACACCTTTTTGCGTTCCTTTTCCCGCGTACTTGCAAAATTTTGTACGCAGCACTCATTGTACTTTGTTTTATTACTGTTTTGTTTGTTCTGCGCGCTTATCCTGCGTTCTTTTCATTATGTTTTAGACTGATGTTGCTTCACTTCTAAAACGAATCGAATACCTTGAAAGTCAATCAAAGGGAGATTTTTATTCTCAACTGCTTCGTTTATCCAAGTATGTCCTGCGCAGCACAGCTGATTTCGACAAGTATACGGCGGTGTCCATGGCTGAAGCTGCCTCTATGGAGGCTCACCGTATCAATGATCCCAAAGCCTCGTTCCTTGACGCAGCCTGTCAAACCTTGAGAGCGCAGTTAGATAAGCCCACTGATAAGTTTCAAGCGCATTTTTTGGCTTTGTTTAGTGACAAAGATTACACAAAGGTGTTGGAGTGCATTGCTAAGGTGGATAAGACATTTAAGAGCAACGCATCTGCTTCCTCTTCCAATGCACCCTCCGCTCGCAGCCCTCGTTCTTCAAGAGTGGTTTGTTTCCACTGTGGAATCCTGGGTCATGTTGCCTCCATGTGCTCTCCGTAAGCGCCAGCAAGGATATCAAAGCAGATTTGGTTCCGGCTCCCGCTTTTTTCCATACTCCAGGCCATTTCGTTTTGGTTCCGGCCAGCGCCCTGGCCAAAGCCAAGGTCCAAGCTTATGACTTTCGTTATTTGATATTGTTGCTTACGTTCAAGGATTTTTGTCCTTTTAATGCTACAATTTGCGATAATTAAATTTCTTTACTGCCTATATTTGTCTACCTTTATTTTGTATACCCTCCTTTTTGTTCCCAAGCGTTTTGTTCACCATATTTTTGACTTCGTTCCCTTTAGCCTTTACTCAAGCGACTGCGCATTCATCCTTCCTTTCCGGATTGGGAATGTACTGAAGCCTTCCATCCTCTTACTGTAAACCGTACCTCTCCACGTTGGATTGATGTCAATGGGAATTGTTTAGATAAGACTCAGGGGTTGATAGCCAACAATGTGCATATTGAACAAAGCTTTTGTAGATGCTGTGGCCGCGGGACAACAGTTGGCCAATGTTTCCATGCTGGCTTTCCGTGATCCAGAGAGCTTTACTGCAGGAAATCGTCATAACCACACCGCGGTTTGGGAGCATATTGCAGCCATCGCTCCCTATGAACAAACCGCACTTGTGCTAGATTGGATAAGGAATAAAGTTAGCGTTTTTTTCCTTTTTTCAACTTTATAAAGGACAGTTTAAAGGACAATTCTGACTCTGAAATTCCTCCTTCGGTGGTTTTTCAAAATTCTGTTTCATGTAAGCCTTATGTAAAGTTTATATCCGATACTATAGTTAACAGATTAGCTTCGGAAGCTATCTCTATTTGGGGTAAAGTTGGGGAGGTTGCTCCGCCTCACTTAGTAATGCCTCTTACCGTCGAGCCTTCAAAACCACGTTTGTGCAATGATAACAGGTTTTTAAATCTTTGGATCAAGGATTCTCCCTTTAAGCTCGATTCTCGCGCTGCCCTCCCTCGCTACGTTTCTGCTAATTCATACCAATCTGTTTGTGACGATAAGTCTGGCTATGATCATTTGTTACTTACTTCTGACAGCCGCACATTCTTCGGTTTTTGTGACCTCATTCGTATAGTCCTTGGATCTGACTCGCTTGACCTTAAGACCTTGCAACGGCTTTCTGGGAAGTGCACTTCTTTTGCCTTGGCAGTCCCAGGTGTAGATTAATTTAGCTATTAGTAAGGCCACTCGTTCATCCCGTCCCATTACCCTGTCTGGGCCTTTGAAAGCAGGAATTGCCTCCTGGACCTTCTTAGAATCCATGGAGGTTTTTCTTCCCTGGCGTTCTGAATTTCATCGTCAGATAGTACTCTGCTCTGATGCTAGTGCTTTCGCGTGGGGAGCAGTCTGTGCTTAATCCCGATGCAAAGTCTGTCGCCATTCGGGATTACTGGCCTCTTCTCTCGGTATTAACTGTAAGGAAATTCTCGCCTTGTGTAATGCCTTGAAGTCGTTTTCTTCTACCGTTAGTAACTGCTGGGTTGACGAGTTCACGGACAGTCAAGTGCTCTTGAGAGTTTGGCGCCGCCAAGGAGCTAAATCTCCCTCTCTGATTGCTTCTTTGAAGCGATTGCTTGCTGTTATTTCTGACTCTAACATTCCCTCCAAGTGTAATGTTGTTGACCCTCCTTCTCGCACTCTTTCTTTGCAAGATTCCAAATTATCGCCAAGTGTTTGGGCGAGAATTCAAAGTGCTTTTGGCGGGCTTTCGGGTCACTCTGTTGATTTAATGGCACTCCCGTCGAATGTCCAGAGCTCCATTTCAGGTTCTTCTCTTCCCTTTTTCTCTCCTTTCCCAGTTCCTGGTTCTTCGGGTGTCAACGTTTTTGCTCAAAGTCCTTCGCCCAAAAGGGATCTTTTTGCAAACCCTTACGCCTTTCCCCCGATTATTCTTATTCCTGATTTGCTGCACTTTCTCTCGTGTCAAGCTATCTCCTGTACACTAGTTGTCTCGGATGTCTGTCCTCGTAAATTTTGGTGGCCTCTTTTACATCAACATGATTCCTTTATCTTGGCAGTTAAAGGTTTTAAGGGCATTGTGTTACTTCCCACTACTTCCGGTTTTTTTTTCACTTGGCCTTTGCTGTGGGACTTGTGGGTATTCAGGTTCACCCCTGTCTAGTAAAGCAAGCTTGGGGTCGCCATATACATTCCTGTTAGTGTTTTGTTATTAAATTTCCTTTTCAAAATGTTGCCTATTATGTTTTTATTAGACATATCGAGATATTGTTCTAAACGAGGTTGTTGTAATAAATTTGACTGGTTTGGGTTACAGTGTTTTAGTCCTCGGTTAACTGGGTGCTCTTGTGCCTTTTGCAGGTTCTTCCTCAAGTTGCTCGTTTATTTACACCAGCTGTCAGTTGTCCTACTTGTAGTTGTCCTAATGACCACACGTTCAATTTT
>NC_090893.1:26141172-26143672 GCF_036669925.1 Montipora capricornis
CGATAGCTTGTTCGCATTTGGACACAGCATGTTGCCATCGATTATCCTCTTTAGAACTCAAACTTGGCAGGACCTACGATGGCAAAATATTTTCTCCGCCACTGCATGGGTTCGAAAAAGAGTGGATCGCGCAACCGATAAAGTGAAGACAGCCGTCGCCTGCTTAAGGTTTTTGGGATCACCTTGTGACCTTGAGAAGAGGAAAGATGTGAACGCATCCACGCGTTTTCTGCCTGATAGCAAAGGAAGCATGTTTATATCCAAAATTTTTTATCACACCTCCAAGCTAGCTCTAAAGCTGTTTTCGCAGAAATGTTATGAGTTATGAGAAACGAAGATGTATTAAGACGTTTGGGATCAACTGTCAGACACTTAGGCCCTTACCTTCAAGCTGATCTGGTTAATCTTGATATCTGGGCGAGTAAATGGCAACTACGTTTCAACAGCGATAAATGTGAAGCCATGCGAATACTGCATAAACATTACTTTCAAGCCGACTCTTGTGTTACTATGACCTAACGTGGAGCAAACACACCAGTGTACGTTAGAGCGAACAAAGTCAAGTAAGGTGGCTTTACCTCGGTGTATAAACCTGTGAAACGTTTTCTTTGTTTTCTTAGCTAGTGGTAGCCTGGTTAGGTTATTGTTTGATGTTTTTTTGCTCTTTTAATTTGTTTTTCTATGTGTTACGTCATCTGTGAGTTTCACAAGTTCTTACACAGAGATTATGTACAGTTGTGGAAGGTGTCATGAACGTGTTTCTATCAGAGACATGATCCATGCTGACTTTTTCCAAGTTGACTTTTTGTGTCGACAAGGAGGAATTCTGTTTTATCGTCGTTTACCATAAGTCTATCACATAACATCCACCTTCTTATGTCAGCTACGCGTGATTCTAATGCCTGAATAGCAGATTGTTGATCTTCAACACTTTTCGGTTTAAATGAGAAATAGGCCTACTTTGGGACCTTAAGTCGCCTTAAGTCGCTTTAAGTGGCCTTTAGTCGCTGTAAGTCGCTCCCTAGAGAATTTGCAAATACTTTCACTACAGGGCAAGAGTTACAAAAGAAAACATAGTTAATTTCTCCTAAAGTTTTCCCTGTAGAGATTTACCAGTATGGGTACCGATATAATAAGGCTTATATTTGGGTGTTAATGTTTGAATTATGGTCGTTACCATGGCAACATCACGTCTAATGACAGGTAGACATAGTCCTATTTTGGGCTTAAATTATGTAATATTTGTACTATCCTTCGATGAGTTTTTTTTATTCTTTGCCATATTATGGAAATGATATTACCTGACAATTTGAAGTGGTGAAAAATAATTAGAAGCTTGGAACTTTTAAAAATTAGACTGCGAACCTTTTAAAGTCTTATAACTCGATAATTATTGTATAATAATTTTAATGGAATTTTTGATTGAGCACCATAATCATGCCAAAAAGGTTGCTAGTCTACTGCTGTTTTGTTTTTTCTTCTTTTTTCTTTTAAACAATTATTCAAATATACATTCATTTCATTCAAGTCGCTTGGCAACGGGAGAAGGGACAACTGAAAAATCAGAGTCCTTCCTCCCGTTGCCAAGCGACGTGTATTTTGCCATCGTTACATGTATTCATTTCAGTATTGCAAACATGACACCCGTCTTCCTTCTGTGAAGTCCGCTGGTCAAGATTGCAAAGAAGAGGAGTGAGCTGTGTTGTGTGGCGTGTGTCGAGGAGTGTTGATCGCTGTTGTGAGCGCTATCTTACAAAAGGTAAAAACGTTGTTTACTGCATTTTACGTGAGAGATCAGTCTCTTGAAAGAAGCTGTATTCCTAAAAATTTGTGGGCCTGTCTTCTCCTTCTCGGAAAATGGCGGTGTCTAGATGCAGCTAGATGTCTCGCAGCAAGACATGATAGAATGTTTGAAAATGCACCGTGTTCGGCTAGAGTCCGATAATTTTTTCAGTTTCGTGTCGATCTTCGCTAAATATTCTATGCCTGCAATGCTGTCTTTGTTTAGACCGCTACAAATAGTCGATATAAGCCGTCTTGAATCCCTTTGCGTGACCAGTGTCTGACACTTTCAGACTGCGGGCTCGTTTTAAAACGGGTAGCATTCTTCAATGATTGCGACAAGTACCTTTATCATTACTTAGACTTAAATACTGTTTATCAGTGTTATTACAATACTCCGCAAATTATTTTTATATCAATAACATCTACAGTATGCTGAGTCGTTCAAATAAAGTGAACATATCAGTAGAGTTGGCCATGGGTTTGAATGGCTGGTGGTCAGCAGAAAAACTGAAGTTATTTTACCTCAGAAAAGAAGACGCATCCAGCGAAATAATAATATTGACAATTAGTATCACCCAACTAGTGGACTAAAGCAAATCCTGCACTTTGATTGGCTACACTACGAGAGGACTATTAGTAATAGTCCTTGAGTAGCGAAAGGCGTGGCGCTTTCTTTCGTTTTCTTCAACTTGCATTTGCTAACTTTGTTATTGCC